>NW_026712334.1:7797138-8303727 GCF_030504385.1 Musca domestica | reverse complement strand
AAATTTATGTACGATTTTTTCAAAAGGATGAAATCAAGTGGCAGTGAGCTATTCAACATTTCCAACAAAGGATTCAAAATGCGGAGTAACATTAAGGTAATAACAATAATACATCTCAAATGATAATGTTGAATAAATTAAGAATTCTCCATATAATATACAATCTTTTAAGAATAACAAAACTTCATTGAATTCTTTGCTAACAAAAACACTATGATCATAATTTTATCTGAAATTTTTTCAGAAGATAAGAGATGCAGAAAAACTAATCAATTACAATCTTGTGCAAAAATTCAGACCTGACGGCTATGGAGGAGTGGCCATAGGAGTAAGAAAGAAAATAAATATATCAATAATAGAATATGATACTGATTATGACATCCTGATAATCAAAACCTCAAACCTACAGAGAATGTCGTCATCGTCTCGGTGTACTTTCCACCAACAACCTCAAATACTGTTTTATTGAGGAAGTTTCGAAATGCTGCTTCTCTTCTTGGAAAACTTTCAGAATGTAATATTATGTGGCGATTTCAATGCCCGCAATGAAGCCTGGGGAGATATCTCACTTCCATTAAAGGCAGGGACTGCGTATGTTGATTACTGAAGCTGGCTATCTATGTCTCAATAATGGTAAAAAAACCTTTAAAGGTGGGTCCAACTCCCAGGGATCAGTTCCTGACCTAACTTTCTCAGCAACGTGTCTGGGGGTAACTGGAATGTTCTGGATGGACATTTTGGGGGCAGCCGTCATCTACCAATTACCTTTGAAATTAAAGCGGATAAGCCTAAAGGCCAGAACTTCTTACACAAAGCAAAATTAATGAAAGCACTGGTGAGTTAGAGCTAGAACCTGACATGCTAGCTATAGAGGATGCAATAAGTTCAGAAATAAAAGCTGCATCTAACAATCTAAGTGCCAATAGATCACCCAAGTATTGGTGGAATGATTCCTTGAGTGTTGCTTACCGAAATCAACTTGCAGCTTTAAAGAAAGCAAGGAAATATCCTAATTATCAAAACTATCTAAAGCTAGTCAAGAGGTAGAGAATTGGAAAATGAAGGTCAAAACGGCAAAAAATGATAGTTTTCTCTCCAAAATCAATGAACTTAACAGAAATGCAAATCCAAGAGAAGCTTGGAGATTTGTTAACAATGTAAGGAACAGAGAGTCTGCGGAGGCGAGACCATGGAATAATGACCGGAGCGGTCACTTTCTTCAGTATCTCAAAGACCAAGTACCTGGTGATTTGCTAGAAGTACCTAGCTATAGTGATCAACACAATTTCCAGGACAAAATCATTTTTGACTTTGATCACTTTGAGAAAATATTATCGGAAAAGAAAAAAGGGTCTGCCGGAGGGCATGACAAAATAACATACGAAATGATCAAGGCGTTACCCGGCATTTCTAAAAGAGCTATTCTGACAGCTCTATATAATGCCTTTTAGAGAACTCAATCAAGGACAACTGGAGGATTATTAAAATAGTCCCAATTCCAAACCTAACAAGGATTTAACCGACATGTCAAATTATCGCCCAATATCTCTCATTTCTGTCTTTATGAAAGTCATCAATCTAATGCTTAAAGATAAGCTAGTACAATTCATTGATGATAAGGAAGTTATTCCAGCGAGATCTTTTGCATATAGGAAAAGTAGGTCTACATCTACATGCTTAAATGAATTCCTTCACCGCGTTGCACTGCTAAAGGCCAACAACTATAAAGTACTAGTTCTGTCGTTGGATATAAATAATGCCTACAACTGCGTGAGAGTGGATATTCTCGGGCAAATCTTGAGAAAGCTCAACTTCAACGGATCAATTGTGAATTGGATAATAAACTTTCTATCAAAAGGATTCTGAGACTGGGTGACAAAGAAGTTGTGGTGAAAAACGGCTTACCACAAGGAAGCTGTCTATCTCCTCTGCTCTTTAACATCTACACAGCAAATCTTCATAAATTGGAAGATAATAAAACATTAATTTTCAATATGCAGACGACTTCCTTTTGATGGTCTTTGATCACGATTTTGACATGGCTTTACAACACCTACAAACTAAGGCAGTGGCTTTTCAAAGGAAATGCGGTAATATAAATCTATCCTTCAATCCAGAAAAGTCGAAGACGATTTATTTTGCTAAAATAGTACCAAACAAATTCTACTAAACGTAGATGGATGTAGAATAGAACAGGTGAAAAAAATGAAATTTTTGGGCAGAATTATCTCAAATTCCTTATCGGTCAAAGATCACTATTCACATATCAAGGATCCAGTAAGCAACAGAACCAGACTGCTCAAATGCCTTACCCCCCCTAAAGGAGGCCTACATCCAAAAGTGTCTCTGAATTTATACAAAAGCCTTGTGAGAGCGAAAGTAGACTATGGTAGAACTACGACTGCCAACTCACCAAAATATGTCAATAACAATATCGAAAGACTTCAAAATGAGATGATAAGAAGATCCCTGGGGGTTAGTAGATCGACACCTAATCACGTTATATATGCCCTAGCTGGAGAATTGCCTCCTAAGTATAGAGCCAAACTCCTCACCGCAAAGGAGATACTTAAGATCAAGCTGGAAAATAATGACTTATCTGACATAATTGAAACAACCCTCTCGTCAAATCAAGCTACAGCGTCATCTATCATCAATTTGAATACATCTTTAGAAAAATCAAGATTACTTCATACAAAAATCAAAGAAACCTGACGGTAAGAACTAACCTATTACCATCCACGAAAAACATTACGCCTAATGAGGTCATTTTCTCTGCCTTTAATTGCGAGCTGTCTTTTTATAAAAGTAATCAATTTGTATTTTTGCAACAGATGCCTCGGTAAACATTGAGTCCACTGGATGCGGGGTTTACAATGCTACAAAAGACTTCAAATTCCTTTTCAAAATTGACTTCAAGGCCTCGTCAATGTTTGGAGAACTTTTTGCCATAAAAAAGGCTCTGGAAATTGCGACTGAGGACGGTTATAACAGATGTGTTATTTTCACAGATAGCCTTACAGCGTGCAAGGCTTTAAATTCAGCTGATTCGACAAATTATCTGGTTGCTGAATGTCACAATATTTTGGAAAGATCCTCTATTGAAAAATGTCACATTGTCTGGATCCCTGCGCACAGAGGCATTAGAATCAACGAAGAGGTTGACTTGCTAGCCAAACAGGCCTCTCTAGTTGGTGCTCCTGTAGAGGTATTTTTAACACCTGAAGAGGCGTATTCCAGAATCGAAAATCTGGTGAAAGATGACTGGAATGAAGAATTTATAAGACTATCCGAATCAAAAGGCAGTCACTTCTTTCAGAT
This sequence comes from Musca domestica, assembly GCF_030504385.1. Lineage (NCBI taxonomy): Eukaryota > Metazoa > Arthropoda > Insecta > Diptera > Muscidae > Musca > Musca domestica. The sequence continues at coordinate 8,300,406 of NW_026712334.1, read as the reverse complement.
TATAAACAACATATATGAAAAGCCATGGTTTTCAAAAATGAATTTTGAGTCTAGCAATACTAAGCTAATAAACAGACTGATTACCGGCCATACCAGTGACAAAAAGTATTTACACCGGATAGGAGCTGCAGACTCGAACTTGTGCGAGACATGCGCAGCGCAGGAAACCGCTCACCACTTGATTTTTGATTGCGTAAGATTCAACAACATAAGGAAAAAATATCCCCTCCTGTTCCCTAAATACCATGGACTAATCCCTTTACTGCAATCCAAAGACCACAACCTATACAACCTTCTCCTAATGTTCCTGAAAGAAACCAAAATCAGTTTATGAACACTTTCTATCATCTGTGATAAACAAAGCTGTGATATTAGTTTTAAGTTTTGTTTTTTTTTTTCCTTCTTTTTTTTTTCTTTCTTATTTTTAATGGATGTTGACTAATTGATATTATCCCATCCCATTCCCCACTTTTGGCCCTTTATTTTCCTTGTGCAATTTGCAGACAGGAATTCTAACCTTTGGATCACAACTGGACTCACAATTGGGATATTCCTGATCGCTTGGACCTCATAGCTGCTGAACGGGCACATTTTGTCTTTTTACGTCTGTGGTGTCCTGCATCTGTCACGCAAGTAAAACTACCTCTCAACCAGGTGTCGTGAGTTAAAAACCTTTTCATATAAATATTACAATATCAAATAAGCAAACAAAATTGAACTACAATTCGACATTTGTACTTATGTACTATCGTTTTCTTTTTACACCATTTTTATACTGTATTTGCAGTAATCGGAAAATTTATATGGGCAATCCATTTTGCAACAAACGCTCATTGGTTTGTAATCGTTTTCAAGAGTGGCCAACTATTTTGGAAAATAAAAGCATTGGACTGGACTTTGCAATCCATGTTGGGATAAACGCTGATTGGATTGTAATCGATTTCACTAGTGACCTACCAGTTGGGAAAATAAATTCTTTGGAGTGGAGTAATTTGGCGAATCATTTTGAAAAATAAACTTATTGGACTTGAGGTGACTTTCTACAAATTTACCTTAATTTGGAGTACAACCTGGCTTTTTGTATCCTGAGGATCGCCAACGCTCTCTACAACATAGGAGAGCTCGCTTGACAGTCCAAAAAAAAAAAAAAAAAAAAAAAACATATTTCTCTGGTTTCCAGACCTTTACGCAATAGGTAAATTCCATTAAATTTTATAATTTATAAATTAAAATTAATTAAAAATTGTCTTGCAGCAAATCATTTAAACCCGAGCAACAAATCAACTTTCCTCAAATGGCCACAGCAACAAAGGCAACAAAAAGCGTTTACAGATTATTTGTAGGTAATTTGCCTTGGACAGTTAGTCATCAACAATTGAAAGGATACTTTAAGGAATTTGGCCGTGTCATCAATGCCAATGTTGTGTTTGATAAGAAGACCGGTCTATCGCGAGGTTATGGATTTGTTACATTGACCAGCCTTAAGACAGTGCAAGCCATTGAAAACGAACAGAAACATTCATTGGAAGGCAACTATTTGAACATACAAAAAACATAGAAAAACCCCACCATTACCAAACTAGATTCCCATAAGATTAACCATAAAAATAAAGTATCTAAATTAAAGTAAATTAGCCGAAAACAGCAAAATAATGGATTCACAAGCAGACAGTGATTGGGAATTTGATGATGTCGACGATGAAAAGGACGTCATATTTACCAAGGCAACACAACAGGTGCAAAAGACCCATGACAAAATTGTTCCCAATGATTTGTTGCAGTTATATGGTCTCTTCAAACAAGCTACCGTAGGAGAATGTAACGCCTCGAAACCAAACATTTTCAATATGCAGGCCCGAGCAAAATGGTCGGCATGGCAAGAATTAGGTTCTATGTCCTCGGAAGAAGCCAAAAAACGTTATGTGGAAAAAGTAAAAGAACTATTTCCGCAATGGTATGATGATGTACAAAAAGGCGTTAAATCTGACGGTGGAGGTGGTACTGGCTGGGTAGTACATTCCATTGAGTTACCTCCCGCCGATAATGAAGAAAAGCCAGAAGAAGACAAAACCATATTCGATTTTGTTAAAGACCGTAATTTTTCCAAAGTAGAACAACTACTTAACAAGAGATTCATAGCGTTTCTACATACCGAATCCGAACTAATGTAAGTATATTTGCAAACACTGAAATATATGAATTACATAACCTATAATCTGCCAAAACCCATCTCCGCTGATATCAATTCGAACCAATAGGACCAAAAAGTTAAATAAGACGACGGAACAATGATTTTGATTAATTTTTATACTTTTGAATATTTCTAGAAAACGCAGCTATAATGTTTTAAAGTATTATTTACCAATTGAAAACGTTTCATACTCACATCTATTTGGAACTATAGAAAAGAATCGTGAACGTTTAAACATCTTGGATTATATGATAAATCAAGGATCCCTAGTCACAGCATTGGATAATTTGTATAATGCTCAAAAAGAAAAACGGACATTTAATAAAGCCCAGGGAATCGCCAATGTGTCAAATGTAAATGCAATGTCGAGCACAGATCTTAACTAACTCTGAAAAATAATTACTATTATTTGACTTGTTATCATTTTTAAAAATATACATTAATTTTTATTTCGTAATTAAAAAATGTTTAGTTTATTATTGAGTTTAATGTATGACTGGTTATAAATGTCTTTAAGTAGATTACTTAGATTATATTGCTAAAAAAAAAAGAATAGTTGTCAAATCAAAATAGAAATAAAAAGTGTTCAAATCACCAAACAACGATTTTTTGCAGGGGCTGGGGTTACAATCGCCAGTAAAGTTGTAAAAGCCCTTATTAATAGATGAAACAATAGTTGAAGATATCTTTAACATGGTCCCTATGACTTTTACCCTAAAAGTTACCATTCTTGAAATAGTAATAAATTCAAAATTATATATTTTCCAACTCATCCCCCATTCTGCATTAACATAGATTCGTTTCATTACGTTCACTCTCCGTAATGAGAAGATTTTTAATGATGCAACGCCATCTCTACAAAGTAACTCAAACTGATACGCAGCTGTTCACTTGACAGATGAAAACTTTGTTCTAACCTCTAATTTGGGGCAACTGGGGGAAAAATCATATCGCCCATATGCAATAGCATTTACAAACAAAAAACATATTTCTCTGGTTTCCAGACCTTTACGCAATAGGTAAATTCCATTAAATTTTATAATTTATAAATTAAAAATTAATTAAAAATTGTCTTGCAGCAAATCATTTAAACCCGAGCAACAAATCAACTTTCCTCAAATGGCCACAGCAACAAAGGCAACAAAAAGCGTTTACAGATTATTTGTAGGTAATTTGCCTTGGACAGTTAGTCATCAACAATTGAAAGGATACTTTAAGGAATTTGGCCGTGTCATCAATGCCAATGTTGTGTTTGATAAGAAGACCGGTCTATCGCGAGGTTATGGATTTGTTACATTGACCAGCCTTAAGACAGTGCAAGCCATTGAAAACGAACAGAAACATTCATTGGAAGGCAACTATTTGAACATACAAAAAACATAGAAAAACCCCACCATTACCAAACTAGATTCCCATAAGATTAACCATAAAAATAAAGTATCTAAATTAAAGTAAATTAGCCGAAAACAGCAAAATAATGGATTCACAAGCAGACAGTGATTGGGAATTTGATGATGTCGACGATGAAAAGGACGTCATATTTACCAAGGCAACACAACAGGTGCAAAAGACCCATGACAAAATTGTTCCCAATGATTTGTTGCAGTTATATGGTCTCTTCAAACAAGCTACCGTAGGAGAATGTAACGCCTCGAAACCAAACATTTTCAATATGCAGGCCCGAGCAAAATGGTCGGCATGGCAAGAATTAGGTTCTATGTCCTCGGAAGAAGCCAAAAAACGTTATGTGGAAAAAGTAAAAGAACTATTTCCGCAATGGTATGATGATGTACAAAAAGGCGTTAAATCTGACGGTGGAGGTGGTACTGGCTGGGTAGTACATTCCATTGAGTTACCTCCCGCCGATAATGAAGAAAAGCCAGAAGAAGACAAAACCATATTCGATTTTGTTAAAGACCGTAATTTTTCCAAAGTAGAACAACTACTTAACAAGAGTGATTTGGAAACATTGGATGATACCGGTCTGGGTCTCATACATTGGGCCACAGATGCAAATGATGTTACAATATTATCATTACTTTTATCGTCGGGTTGTCCGGTGGACTTACGTGATGCTGAAGATCAACAAACTGCATTACATTATGCTGCCTCATGCGGTCATGCCGAATGTGTGCGTCTTCTTCTACAATACGGTGCTGATAAAATGGCCTTGGATATTGATGGGAAATCTTGCATAGACGTTGCAGATTCATCGGTACTGTCACTGTTGCAATAATACGAGAAATAATTATTCCATAGAGAATATAATAAGTAATTTTTGCTAATTTATTTTAATAAAAAAGTAAAAAAAAGACATGGTGTTGTATATCGATGATTTAAAGGATAGAATTTCTCCACAATTTTGAGCCAAACGTTGTCGTATTAGATTAAGAACCTGTTTCTCTATGACGATGTAAATCATGATGTGAATGTATATGTTAAAGAAAAACGCTATTCCAAGTGAGTTTGTCAATTGTTTGTACCTTTTAACAAATTTAAAATATTTTTGAATGATATTTTTCGTTCATTCACCTTTGTATCAGCTACTCTTACATTCATGTTGTACTAAATCTAATATATGGTTTAAAACATCATGTGATAAAAACATTATATTTGATCTTGAAATACTTCTTCCAAAATTAAAAACATCTCCTCCATATAGCCCTACTTTGATTTTTTTTCTTCTTGCCTTTTATACGGATGTTGTGATTGTTTTCTGTTTATGTATCTTTCCTCAACAAAACTCTTTCGAATAACGAGGAGGTAGTAAGGAAATAAAATGCATCTGCCAAAGGAAGTAAAACAGACATTCATAAAAAGTAAACAAAGAGGGGGAAGACTACAGAGGACATTTGATATTACAGTGGCTGAATAAAGAATAACATGAATACCCCTCTTCGTACATCCACATATCTTGGATACCACGATCAAATAAACTTGAATTCAACTGTTAGGGGGAGGGGTTGGAAAAGTGGCGCACACCACTATATCTTTATCGATAATTAAATGTTCAATATAAAATACCATTTTTCAAGTGATCTATACATACATACATATATATGTATGTGCTGTGGTAAAATAAATTTAATTTTCTTATTTTAGGGGTTGGAAATCATACCAAGCTTCCATGTGCAATGGTCGCGTGGCATTTTGTTTTAATAATGACTATAAACGATAAAAGACAGGAATAACAAAAACAACAACAAACGTTTATATGAAAGCAATGAAAAAGGAAAAGAATTTGCGTGTGTCGTTACTTGTAGGAACAATTAACGAAAGTATTCGGTGTCAGACAGCGAATATCGTTTGAGCTACATTAAAGTTTAAAAATTTTAGCTAGAAAACGTTCCTGCAGACTTAAAACGGAATTAGGATCGACAGAACAAATAGATAGAAATATACAACAGATCGGCCAAATGCCCACATACATTTTCGATTTTGTTTTCCAAGTGAAAATTGAATGTCAATATAACTGTAATATTGTAACTTGGATGCCTTCCTGTATGCTAGAACGTTAGCTTGAAAAAACTCTGCTTAGAACTTAGGTTAAAAATCTAAGTGTATGGTCATGTTATATAGTCTCAGCACGGTCGGAATATGGTGAGCGCCATGTCCCTGATTTCCGAGCTTGAAATTTACCCAAAGAACCATAGACTGGAAATCTTACTATCGAATCCGCTAATTGAGGAGTACTTCCGGAAATCAATAGGACGAGACCCTTTGCACCTTAGTTGTTTTGTTCCTATTAGGCGAGTAGTGCAACAGTAACATACACCTAATGTATAACTTGTGAACTCAGTCTCTTACACAGGACTCCCTGCATTATGCATGGGGACTTCCTGCAGCATATGGACTTGAAATAATTTAGATTGCATTCTGGATTCGTTCCGTACCTCTTAATGGACGGACTTTATTCTACTTAACATTATTGTGGATGTGTTTCCAAGAAATTTATATGGATATACATACAGGGTGATATGAAAAAACTGCAATCAACTTCAGACTGCTGTCATTTCTAAGCCACTTGTCCGGCAGCTGTTAAAATTATTCCAGTGACAGCTCATTATATTGTTTACAAGCGCACCAAAGGATTTTGATGAGAATTTTTCAGAAAAAAGTTATTCGTGATGGAATTTAAGGGTGATAGTGTGATTACTTTTTATTTGGCTGGAAAACCACAAGTGGCTATCGTTAGAGCACTCCAGCATTTAAATGTGAATAAATCTTTTGTGTCTCATACTATCGCTCGTTACCGTGATACTGGTAACATAGCCCGACGTCAAGGAAGTGGACTGAAGAAAACAGCAACATCAGCAGAAATGGTTCGAAAAGTAAAGAATCGACTTGATCGAAGCCCGCGTCGCAGTTGCCGAAAAATGGTTCGTGAGCTGAACATATCGCAATATTCCAAATATTGAAAAAAGCTCGGGGTAAAGCCATGGAAATTCCAAAAAGTCCAAGAACTTACACCGCAAAAGAAAGAAAATAAACTCAAAAGAGCTTGCCCGAGAGTGGTGAACTGCAGAATTTGGTTCTTCGATGAGAAAACATTCGTTATCCAGCAGTTTGTAAACAAACAAAATTATCGTGTTTACTTGCCAAAGAGGTTAGCTGAAAATGTGCACCTTCGGTTGGCCACCAGAACCCAAGCGCCGGACATGGTGATGATGTGGGCCCCCATAACAGCCAATGGTCGCTCTCCGCTCGAATTAATCGATCGTGGCGTCAGAATAATTGCCGAATATTATCTCGAAAACATTCTGGAGTGTGTATTAAAGCCTTGGGCACGCAAACATTTTGGCCGCAGACCTTGGACATTCCAACAGGACTCAGCAACATCAAACCGCACCGCGCCACCCAAGAATGGTTACAAAATGAGGTTTCTCGCTTCATTTTCAGCGCACAATCCGTCGGAGGATTTTGGAAAGCAAAGTTGGCACTAACAGTTACCAAAGTGTCGATCACCTCAAGCAAGCGCTTCGCCGGAAATGGACCAAAATACCGCAGAGCAACATTCGGGCAGCGTGTGACGGTTTCATTGGCCGTTTGAAAGCCATAATTCGTGGACAATTCTAAAAAATCTAAACTTTTTCTAAAATTTGATGCTATTTCCGACATTTTTTGCTTTCATTCAATAAAATTAAAAAAAAAATGTAAGCATTATGGCGTTTGACTTTGTTACAGTTTTTTTTTATCTCACCCTGTATATTATAACAGGTGTACATTTGAAAACCCCCAAAAACTTATTTTTTGTAATTCCTAAACGTTTTTGATTTAACTAATCCTAAATGAACTTTATTACAACATAACACCTAGTCTCAATGAACCACGAAGAAGGGAAAGAAAAATAAACTTGTTTGCATTCAAAGATAGGTGTAGCGTTTATTTCCGCAGAATGTTGCATGAAGCAAACAGCTGCTACTTTAATGCCGACCGGCAACAGCAAAAAGAGATAACCGGCAGTCTGCCATATATGATGTGTAAGTGTGTGTGTACCTTGATATTGTTTTTGTTGTAACGATCATCGTGATCATCAACCTACAAGGGGTTGTTTCCGAAAGAACATCCACCACTGTGTTGCAACACACACACGCACCATTTGCTTGATCCACTTTGAGTTTGGTTTTTCTGCTGCTGTCGCTGCAGTCCAACTGTCGTCGTCTTCAACGATGAATACTCTACCCAGGTTCTGCTGGCGCTGACATAAATACAAACATCTGTCTCAGCTGTTAAATTTTTTGTGTCTTTCATTTCCTCTATCTACCAACAAAAACAACCAAAATGTAGGAAGATGTTTTCAGGGGATGTTAGCCGTTTACCCTTATACTTCCATGCCAACTCTGTTGCTATTACTGCACTTGGGGTTAATGGGTATAACGAATGCAGGGAAGCAAACTTAGGGCACAAGTTATCTCCCTTGGCAGACAGGGCAATGCAAGTCAGTCGGTTTTAGGACGTGCTCGTGAACACAACACTCACTACTCAAAGGATAAACAGAATTGTATTAAAAACAATTACTTAAAAATGTCGGGAAAACTAATAATGAAACGAAAATTGGATAAACAACAGACTCCACCGGCACCAGAGCCACAATCAATTGGATCAGAACAGGGAAGCGAAGTTGTTAGTGGAAGTAACAGCAGAAGACCATCATCAGAACTTAGCCGCACTGAAAGAAACGAAAATAATTTAAACAATGAAACGGATTTCTCAGCATCTCTGCAACAAAGTAAACGTCTGCGTTGTGACACTCCCCCACCCGAACCAGAAGACGAGGAAATACGTCGACTGCACCTAGATGGTCGTGAACCAACCCATGAAGACATTTTAAATAATCAACGCAATCGGGAACTTCTCGAAGCAATACAATCGAAAGTAATGGAACTGCAAAGAGAATTGGATGAATTTGAAGACGATTTTCAAAACTATGAAGATGATACAGACGACGACCATCATCAACAACAACATGTCATGTCTGATCAGGAAGCAGAAGCATTAGGCTATGCCATGTGTGCCCAGGAAACTATATTATTTCTACAACGTCAAGGCATACCCTCGGATAGTCTACTATATACCCGCTTGCATGAAGCTCTTGTTGGACGTGGACCAACTGATCGGTCATTTCAGATATAAAATGGAATAACTTCTGAAAAAATACGACCGGTGTTTGAGCACGATCAGACGTCACAATCAGTTAACTGATTTACACTTCTCTAGTCATTCGTTTCCATGAAACAAGTAAATATGAAGCAACATCAACAAAAAATCGAACTTCTAGTCATTCTTCTGTATTAAGTTAAACTTAAGAAAGGAATCTATTTTTAGTAATAAAACATACAATTCTTGGATATATATGTAGAGCATAACACATTCGTTTAATTACAATGTTTAATAAAAAATAAAACCAGAATTTACATACACAAAGAAATTATTTCTTTAAAGAGTGTAAAATGAATTGATAAATGGCTTTAGGTCCTACAGAAAATTACTGGAGGATATTATGTTTTATGTAATCAGCTCCAAATAATAACTTGGGATGATCGATGTTGAATCTCTTTTATCTTAATTGGATACAGAATACGACTTGTTTTTGTTAAAAAAAAAAACATAAATGAACGAACCTGCATACAGCGAGCAAGGGATTTATGAAATTCCGTACATTTATTTTAACGGTAGTATTTAGTATTCAATTTCTCAGCCCAGGCTTATTTCCATAGCCGGGTTGCCAAAAAAATTTCATTTTATAAGTTTTTTTAAGACCTATGAACAAATCAGGACAAAGAAAAAGAAAGCAAAGATTCAAGCCCTAATCTTCTTCCGCTAGGTGGAACCAACACTCATCCTTTAAACGGTTAATGAATTTAAATGATTCCAAGACCAATTCTACGAAATTTCCTCGATAGAGGAGTGTTGAATTCCCTCTAATCATCCACCCTTTCATATTTTCCCATTATCTGTATCTATTCTCTAGCTCGCTCTCATATATTGTCTTTACTTCCCCCAATACTTATCTCTTGGAGGATAAACACGATGGGCCATAAATTCTCAGAGCTGGGCAATGCCGTTCAATAAACAATTTCGCGTCCATCAGTTAAAATTTAGCTACTGGCATGATCGAACCCCTGCTCTATTGTAAATTTGGAAGCAAAAGTTTTGAAAATTATGGACTTCCGCAAGAACATATCTCCCCAATAAGAGCTACTTAATGTTCAATTTCTTAACTTAAAAATGATTACTTGTTTTATTACAAATTTAAAGCAAACGAAATACAAACTTAAATTTTAGTAAATAGATGAAATATTGATATATTTAATTGTACATAAGCATATCTTACTTCCATAATTTCTTAATCGACATATTCTTTTCGGAATCCTTTTGCATTACCTTGGCCACAGCCATTTCAAAATCTTCCTGTGTCACATGGACACGTCGTTCACGCAGCGCATACATACCAGCCTCTGTGCACACACCCTTGACCTCAGCACCCGATGCACCAGGCATAAGTTCGGCAATTTTTCTCAAATTAATGCCGCGAGTCAAGTTCATTTTACGTGAATGAATTTTAAGAATATCCAGACGAGCTTCCTCGTTTGGTGGTGGGAATTCAATTTTACGATCAATACGACCAGGACGCAAGAGGGCAGGATCCAAAATATCAATACGATTTGTGGCCATGATAACCTTAATATTTTTGGTGGCCTCAAAGCCATCCAATTGATTCAATAATTCCAACATAGTACGTTGTACCTCAGAATCACCACCAGAACCGGATTCAATACGTGAGGAACCAATGGAATCGATTTCATCCATGAATATAATGGAAGGAGCATGCTCACGGGCCATGACGAACAATTCACGAACCATACGTGAACCTTCACCAATGAATTTCTGTACTAATTCAGAGCCCGAAACACGTATAAATGTACATTCTGTGTGATGGGCTACTGCACGAGCAAGTAAGGTCTTTCCAGTACCAGGAGGTCCATATAACAATACACCCTTAGGTTGAGCAATACCCAAAGCATCGAACAGTTCAGGATGTTTGACTGGCAATTCAATGACCTCCTTAATTTCCTTAATTTGCTTATCCAAACCACCAACCATTTCATAAGTTGAATCAGGCACCTTTTCCACCATCATAAGAGAAACCAAAGGATCAACTTTGTTTGGTAGGATTTTGTGTAGAGTATAACTTTCGTTGCGCAAAGCAACACGGCAATTCGGTGTCACATCATTGATGTCGATATTCTTGTCGATATCGACAACGAATTTTCCCTCTGGGTGTACCTTCACCAAGACTTTCTTCTTGTCCATTGGCTTGACAACTTCACCCACATAACTGCCTTGTTCCTGTAGCAGCTGGAGTTCCTCGCGTAACATGCGAACTAAAAAAATAAATAACTCAACTATCGTTTTTTGGTTAAATACGTTCCAGCTTACCCTTGGCATTGAGTTCGTTACGCTGAGCTTGCAAACGTCTTAGATTTTGGGACTTTTCAGCAACGATCAATTGTAGCTCTTCAATTTTTTGTATGTAGTATGAGCGAAAGCCTTCGCCCTTACATACGGCATCAATGTCCATCTAAAAGTAATTAATACGTAGACTAACTTCCATAGTTTTGGATGCACATATAACTTACCCGCTTTGTGACGGTCATTATGAATAATTTAAATAATTAAAATTACCAATATCCTTGTTGGAATAAAATTCTATTGTATATTCTGTGCCGCTACCAATTCCTATGACAAGACGAAATTTTTGCAAAGTCAACATACAGCGTTGTCTTTTTAGGTACCGAGTACACGTTTTGACAGCTGTTGTTGCTCATTGGGTACTCGTTGAATACAAGTGATACTTTAATATTGCAGTATGGCAATTGCATCAGCATATTCATTTTAAAATGCAAAAATGTTTCACTTTTTCTCGGGCTTGCAGACATTACGATTATTTGTCTTCATAGACCTGGTACTTAGCTCTTGTTCTGTGACAATGGAAAACGAGAAGATTTGAGCATTCAACAAATATATATTGTATACAAATTGTTGCTGGAAGTCGTCTGTATATCTAAAGGTTTTTAAAAAAACGATTTGAGGGAACCGTTGACCGTTCTTTTGCAAATTCTTTCCAGACAAATTTCTACTGGCAGTCACGTATTTTCTTCTTCTTTTTTGAATAACCGTTGATTAAGCAATTTGTACACATTAGGTTCGTCTGATTATTTTTCCTGCAAACAGGGAAGCAATCTGCTAATTTTTCAAAACAAATTAATTTATGTGCCACAATAAGGAAGAAAGGATAAAAAGAAAAATTTGTATTCTATTAAAAAAATTGAATGAGCCAAAATAGAAAGAATACCCACAGCTTTGTTTTCCAAAAACAAAAGGATGTGAGGCCCAAAATAAAAATTGTTCCAAATTACTGAAAAAACACCGGATATGCACACAAGAAGAAGAAAAGTTACATGCAAGAATTTGCAAAATCTCAGTGAAAGAATTGTCAAAATTTCTCTTTTGAACTATTATTGATATGTCATCAAAATTAACTAATTAAAACAATTTTTATTTAAAATTTTGTTTTGACAGTTCATTGTACCACCCAGCTGTGTTGCAGCGGCTATATATATAATTGTGTCATGGGTTCATCTGGGCCTCAATTCTTGTTCTAGGAAAACTTTTATTAAGGGAAGAAATGTGTCTCTTTTTGTAGATTTATCGGAAAAGATAATCACACCTATTCTGAAAATTTTGATCCCATTTCCCATTGTTTTTATTATGAATTTTGTTTTCCCCAAATGACAATGTTCGAATGTGAATTCCAGTATTATAAAACGAAATGGGAATGAATTTTTGTTTTCACTTTACCAATGGTAGAAGAATATTATTATACCATGCACTTGGCTAACATTTATTCCCTTTGAAATTGTATGGGAATTTTTATTTGTTCCCATAATTTGGTAATAGCAAATTAATGTGAATGACAGTTTATTTTGTGAATGGGAATTCGCAATACCTTTGTGAATGGTAACTCCCATTTGATTCCGTAATAGGTGTAAACAAAACAACTTTTCTTCCCCAGAAAGAAATTGTACACTTCCTGCAATAAAAGTAAAAAAACAGACCTAATGCCAAAGACGCCATAAGGTTATGTGCCACCCACGTTATGGCAAACGGGTCATATTCCTAAACCCCTCCAACTCAATTCCCTCCCCGACGATTGATCAAAAATGAAAAGAAAAAATATTTTTTTTTACTATTTTTATATAGTTTTTTATTTGTTTTAAACCTTAGTTTGTTGTTTCTGTGTGAACACATACTAAGTATTGGTAGTTATTGGTTGGTTTGTAACTGTCCTTTGCTATCATCAAAATTAATTTATCGTTTTGTTTTATACTTCTTTTGACTTCTTGTGTCTGTGTGTTTTGTTATTTGATTTCATTTCGATACACTTAAGAGCTTAACAATACTTTCGGTCGTTTACTCGAAATTTAGAACACGTATTTGTTTTTGTTCTTACAACATAGATTTGCAGCATGATTTTGCTTAAGGTATAGCTTTCAGTGTGTTGGGAGTGTGTTTTTTGTAGGGGTGTGTTGATGATGTTACGGTACAACACCCCATATATTATTCTTGTTTTTGCGAAAATTGATTCAATTAAATTACAATGGGATTGTGTTTTTTAAATTTAAATAAATTTAATATTAAATTAAAATATTTATTAACTGTAGATGTAGGTAGAGTTGGTAATTGAATTAATTTACAAGAATTTCTTGATTTCATCGTACAACACAAGTACGAAAGCACCACCAGTACCTCTGAGAATGTTGGAGAAGGCACCCTTGAAGAAGGCACCGGTACCTTCTTGTTTGGCGATGGTGGCCCAGCAGTGCAATGTGTTCTTGTAGATGATTTCGGTAGCCTTGCGACCAGACTGCATCATCATACGACGACGGACAGTATCGAATGGATAGGATACAATACCAGCAACAGTTGTAACAACTTGAGCGATAGCCCAGCTGATGTAGATGGGGGTGTTCTTAGGATCGGGCAACATACCGCGAGCAGTATCGTAGAAGCCGAAGTAGGCAGCACGGTAGATGATGATACCTTGTACGGATACACCGAAACCACGGTACAAACCAACAAGACCGTCGGATTTGAAGATCTTAGCCAAGCAGTTGCCAAGACCGGTGAATTCACGTTGACCGCTCTTGCCGATATCAGCAGCCAAGCTGTGGGTAAAATGGAGAAAAAGAGATTATGAGTTATTTATGGTCCTTCAATGTGGGTAATTTTGTTATGGAATGAAAACAAATATTTTGGAAACGTAAGACCTACCGAGTACGGGCAAAGTCCAAGGGGTAGACAAAACAGAGGGAAGTGGCACCAGCAGCACCACCGGAAGCCAAGTTACCCATGAAGTAACGCCAGAATTGAGTGTTCTTGTCAACACCTCCCAAGAAGACCTATGAGTTAGCAAGAATACAAACACATTAGAAATTCCTACATTTTTACGCAATTGAGGCAAATTTGGTTCTTTTTGGTGCCACAGAGATATACTTACTTGCTTGTACTTATCCTTGAAGGCAAAGTTCAAAGCTTGGGTTGGGAAATATCTGATAACGTTAGCCATGTTACCACGCCAGTATGAAGCAAAACCTTGTTCTTTTGGAATGCGGACAAAGCAGTCAACCATACCCTTGTATTGCTTGTCGGGGCTGATTTGTTTGGAAATGTGTTGAACTTGCAAAAGCAACTTGACACGTTCAATGGGGGCTACAGCAGTCTTTGAGACAGCAGCGGAGATACCGCCAGCAGCGAAATCCTTAACGAATCCAAGGGGATCAGCAACACCGTCTTTACCCATTTTGCTATAATAAGAAAAATAAATGATTTTCCGTTAGTTATTTTTTTTTTCTTTGACGAATAGCAATGTCAGTGTTGTTCAAATTATTTTTATGAATAAAAATGAGTTGTTTCATGTCGACTTCCAAAAGAAAAAATTTCATTGCCACCTTCTGGTAATATTTTTGTTAATTTAATATTCCAAAATTTGATATTTTGATTCGATGTTCAATCTTTCGAAATGGAACTGAATTATATTGAGTTGCATGTATGGGAGAAAATTAGTAGGTATGTATCGTCTCTAGTATAGCAGTGGCTTAAAACCGGCGTTGCTTGCTTGACAGGTGAACTGCCTTAAATTTAAATGTATCTAAAATATATCCAAGAATGTTATTCCAAACTTGGGCAAAGCATGCAGTTTTTTTTTTTAACACTTTAGCAACGTCTGAAAAATCATTTATGATTCAATCCTTTGTTGTAATTTACCCTGCGTTTACAGAGGACAGAAAAATTAATGTTGGCATTGGTTCTTTATAGATACAAAAATGTGTCAGTGACGTAGACGTCGAAACAATTGAAAAATAATGGATGCAAATCGTGTGTTTGCCGCTTTGTTTTACATCAATATTCATTTTGTGTTTTTTTTTTTTTTAATTTATCCAAATGTTAGATAACGACAAAATTGGACCTTGTATTTCGTATTTGTAAAAACCTCTTATTTATCCTGTGAAAACGTTAAATTATAAGTAATTTACTTTATTTTAAAGTCGGTTTGTATTGTGTTCACACAACTTTTTATCCCCACAAGTAAGATACGCCAGAGAGAATAAAAAAACATATGGAAACTTGAAGAGAGCAACGTCAATATTTTGGAGCATAACTTTAATTTGGGACAGGTAGAGATGTTGACTAACATAACACGTGGCAATACCAAAAGAGAGACGGCGTCTTTGTATTTTTAAGCTCCGTTTTACACCATGTAATATTAATTGCGTTAAACTTTCGCTTGATATTAAGAACCGGCCAATAAATAAAATTGCCAATTTATAAATCAAGACAAAGTTGAAAAATTAAAAGATCAATGACCATATAATTTGCACATGTCAGTATGTATAAGAAAGACATGAGGTATTCTTTTCATATACTTGTGACAGTTATTAAGCTCATTATCATATTTCACAAGAAACACGATCCGATCAGACGAAAAAAAAAACCAAACCAACCACTTGACAACTTCGGTACTTCACCCAACACAATTATATTTGGCTGGACAGAAATAGCACGTGGTTTGGAAAATATGATTGGGAGTTTACTTGTGTGTGTGTGCGCGTCGGAGATAGCCGGTCGTCAAAAAAGATCGTTATAAAACAGCATTGGGTAAAAATGGTTGCTAAGCTCAAATATTTAAATTAAAAAATTTTATTCTCAACAACTATTCGTCCCAAACATTGCATAATTTTTAAAAAATTACATTTCTTCTTGCCAACAGAACAAATTTGTTAATGAAAAAGAAAACGTTATACAATCTTCGGCATAGGAAAGAGGAAGACGGACAAGCATGTTGGTTGCTAGCCAAATCATATGATGACGTTTACCATTTCGTTTTTCACGGCCCAGAATGAGAGCCAAGGCAAAATGAGAAAAAGCACGGACAAATTAAAATAATTGGCCAAGAACAGAAATTAACAAGGGCTTTTATTTTTAGACAAAAAAAAAACAGACAACTTTTTATGAAAGAGAGTGTGAGATTATAAAACTGAAATTCCCACGGCATTTCTTCTCCTTACATTATATAAGAGAATGTGAGAGAATTGAACATTGAAACAGCTGAGTGTTGATGTGTGTACGGCACAAGTTATATTTGAAAAAATATAGGTATCCCATAGATGTGATGTTGGTTGGCAAAGTTCAAAGTTTACTCAGAGGGAGAAACATATCAGCTGGGATAATGCAAGTGTTACGTCACTTGTTAACACAAAAAGAATTGTTTTTTTTTTTCCTCTAACCGTATTTTAATTATTGTTAATTAATTTGTTCGTTCAATTATCACCATCACTATTCTCTATTATTCTTGTTGGTTTTATCATCATATGGCAACCCTAATGTCAAAAGAGGGTGTAGTAATGGTAGGATTGCATAACGGGTTTTCTTTTTCATTGTCAGTTGGTGGCCAAAAAAAATATTTTTTTCACAAAAAAATCCAATAAAACGATTTTAATCCTTTTGATATTGTTGTTAACACAAAATAAAATTTATGTACTTTTTTTCTTCATTTAATTTCAATTTAAAATAAATTTGAAATAATTTTCAATTTATTATTTATCACACTCAATTTCTTTTTTTGTTTTCAGTTCAAGTTCTTTGTTTCATAAATTTGTTTTATTTAATTGTTCAATTGTTCCAAATTATTTTTATTTAAATTTAAATAATTTATTTATCTTATTTTTTGTCAACGTACTATTTGTTTTGTGGTTATCACAGAGGTAAATTAAAATCCAAAAATCCGAACCAAAGGTCTGCACCGGACGGCAACTTAAACGTTAATAAAATTTTATTCAGATACCAATTGAAATGTAACACACAGCTCAAGAACGCCAACGCTCTAAATTAAGTTTAACAAAACGAGGCAGAGAGAGAGCGAGAATCATATGAATGAAGTGGCAGAGAGAGCTTTCGTGGCCATGAAAAAAATGTACGAGATAAGAGATAATGGAAGAATGGAAATACGGAAAATACGAAAAAAACGCTTATTGACGTAACAAAGCAGATCTTTGAAATGTCTGAAATGATAGGTTTTTTGGTTTCTTATCTATTTCCCTAAAAAAGAGGAAATTTCTTTAAAACATAAATGCTGATAGATAACAAACTGTGTATCACATGTTTCAAAGGTAAATTCATGGCCATCATTGCATAATCATGAATACGCAGAAAAAACACAGACGAAAGGAGGCAGCAGCGCAAAACCCATACTTATGAGATAAGAAAGCAAAGGCACACTCGCACATGCCGAAAGAGAGAGAGAGAGAACGTAGGAAAAGCTCTTATTTTGGCAAACTTTTGTACAACAAAGAAATTGAAAAAAATCACCACAGTTGGGTGAAAACGTTTCTCTTCTCCAAAAAATTTTAATAGAATCATGTGCCAAAAGTGTTAAACAAAAATGAGATAAGAAAGCAAAGGCACACTCGCACATGCCGAAAGAGAGAGAGAGAGAACGTAGGAAAAGCTCTTATTTTGGCAAACTTTTGTACAACAAAGAAATTGAAAAAAATCACCACAGTTGGGTGAAAACGTTTCTCTTCTCCAAAAAATTTTAATAGAATCATGTGCCAAAAGTGTTAAACAAAAAAGCCAACAACAACAAAATCAACATTGAAAGGGGTATGCGTAAATTTTCAGACGTCAAACGTGAAAATACATAACACTGTTTCCATGCCTAAAATGCTGTTTACATAAGTCATCTGGTTTTGCATGTTTGTTCTTCTTCAATTGTTTTTTCGTCAAATCTCGTAAGAACAAATATAACAGGAAATTTTTGTGGCAAACAGACGGACATTTGTTATGTACTAAAAACTTTAGACTTTGATTAGTAAAGCGTTAACGTTTCATAACTAAAGTGCGTCTACATTGCGTATATTCACATTCCGCTACAGTTCATCGATGGTTTACATAGCGAAATTTCGTCAGTTTTCTTCGAGACTAGAAATGTTGATTGATTGAAAAGGAAAACAACTCTTTTCAATCAATCTAGCACACTAACATATAAATGTTTTTCAAGGTTAATCAAAATGAGTTTGGAGGATGATATCTTGCGCCCCTGCTATAACTGAAATAGATGAAAAAACGCCAATATTCCATGTCGTTTTAATTTAAAAAAAAAATAAGAAAAACACACTCATTGAATAGGAGTTTTCTTTTGCATTAATCCTAACAAATTATTTAAAAAAATATTGAAGCTAATTTTGATTGCTGATGAAACTGGTTGTTTTTACTACAAGGTTGGGTATTTTTTTTTTCCAGAAATTTAAAATGTTATTTTGATTGGATTATGATGATACATTCCGCAACCTGCATGAATCTTATAGTTTTGCAGATTTTTTGATATCATAAAGGAAAAAATCGGTTAACATAGTAAAAAGTTTTACATTCCTGCAGAAAAAGGCAATAATTTGAAAAATGTGACCCTCTGAATTTAGCAATAATTATGTAAAAAGTGTACAAAACACCTATTTAATCTCATTAAAACAAATAAATACAGATTGAAATAAAAAAGTCAGACATTTTTTTAAGTTGAATTAAAAACATTTCGTGGAACTAGTCAAAGATTTAACATTTTTGAAGTAAAATTTAAGTGTACAAATATTTTACAATAAGTTTTACGTCATTGGTTACGTATGTTCCTCCTGAAGCCGAACATGTTATTATCATACCCTGTACCGGATTCTTCTCAGAAGGCAACTTTCATTCGGTTGATATTACCGAAAAATATATAGTTCTTTTCTGTTTCAAAATAGTTACTTTGAAATTTTGTATTCAATAAAGATTTGGATAGTACATTTTGATTAATTAGCAAATCGTTTGTATTTAACTGTGATGCACATTTGGTCTGAAAGAGTTCTCACATTACAATGTATGAGTTATAAACACAACTAATTTTGTTATTTCAATATACTGATTGCTAAAATTAATTTAATTTTAATTTTCATTAAAACAATGGGACAATGTTGACATTTTCTAAATATGTAAATTTTATCCCTTTTTTTCAAATTTTATTTGAAACCAATTATAATTACTACTCAAAAAAATTTCATTGCATCAATTTTTTAAATACTTTGATCTTTCTAAACGACAAATTAATTTAAATATTTTTGAAATTTTATTAAAAACAAATCATATACATTTGTTATTTATTTTCTTTAAAACATATTCCTTAAAGCTGCATTATTAGTATGTAATCTTTACGTCACAATCAAGTTTGATCATCAATTTCTACTAAGTCAATGAACTTGAAAAAAGAAAAAAAATGCCACTGACAAGGTAACATTTTTTAAAACTTGCAAAAACATCTCAATGCAAGACGCTGGCACTACAAAGAAGAGTAGTTCAAGTTTGTGACATTACAAAATTAAGAAAACATTTTTCTTTTCCCCTTGACCACACCTCATCACACGTGAATTCTGCCGTTCTAGTTGTTTTTCCAATGCAAAACTAGATAATTTGCAGCTATTAGATGCATTGGGCAATTTGCCAGAATGTTTCTAATTAGAGTGAAATGGTGTTAAAGTCGTGGGAAAATTAGCTTGAAGGCAAGCTAAAAAACAAAAGAGATGCAGTTAAACTGTGCGCACATAAACGCTCAGTGTTTAACACTCACATTATTACAAGGTTGTTTGTTTACATTTTAAAAATACATTTTTCTTAAAATGAAGACAAGGTCTAGAAACTTATTTGAAACAACTAAAATGCACATCAACACAATATGTAAACAAGAAATTATTTACCAAATATTACATTGTTTTTTTCAATAGATTTTGTTTTCAAATGAAACACAAAAACACTTAACCAGTTAAATGTTAACATAGCATAAGATTTTACGGAAATAGAAAATTATTATATTCATGAATTTACAGTTCAGAAAACGTTAATTTTCGAACTAGTATCTATAAATAACTCATTTCATTTTATCTACTTTCCACAAAAGATTCAACATTTGAAATACCTTCTCCTAGCTATCTACTTTTTTGTGCTTGTTTTGACCTAAAATAAAATACATGTTTATGTGTGCAGTAAAAATGGATGTAAAGAAAAACAATCATTCTAAGCATGCTTTTAAATTTTTAAACAAAACTGGTTGTCTCTATTATTTTACCTTATCGAAATGAATTAGTGTTTGACAAAAATGTTTCGTGTGGACATGGTATTGTGGTTAGTTAAATGATGACAAGTGTTGGCTCTCAGTGGGGCAAAGAGAAAACGTATTTAAATAGGGTTGCATTCTATTTCAACAAAGCCGACTTCAAACGAGGGTCATTGACACTGACGATGATCAACTTAAATTTGGAATATCTACTGAAAACCTAACATAGGAGTATTGATAAACGTTGAGAGCTCTGCCAACTTAAAATTTTTCAAAATATATGTTTCCGAGTATTTTAACATTGTGGGCCGTGTAAGGGAAAGTTACGAAGTAAGCTAACCGAAGTTTAACTCACTTCAAAATACGAACATGTAAAAAGCTTGCAAGTTCCACATTGTCAAAGATAAGCTCTCTCTTACTATTTCCATCTAAATAACCGTTCTGTATACTCTTCCTACTGTAACGAATGGAGCTTACTGGAACACTTTATTTAAATTCCAATAAAGAAATAAAAGTGCAAAACTCGAGAGAATAAATGACACAAAGTAATCGGTGCAAGACGAAAGATGGCATCAAATACTGAAAACGCCGTCATCAGAGCAGCGGTGTGGATCACCAAGCCACATACATGCCTACTATATACATACACACACACACATACACTGACAAATGTCATACACGATGTTAATGAAAAAGTGGATATGTACTTGCAATTTTTAGGTTAGGTTTAAGATTATGAAAGTAGAATTTGCGGCCAGCAACACTGCCTTGTGACTCAATAATTTTTCCATTGAATATAAATTGAAATGAAATAATAAAATTTTGTATGGGATACATACATTTTTTTTAATTCTATCAAAACCACATAAGGTCAAAAACCCATTCCTGCTCACCATCCCATAATTTTCTTTTTTCACAATTTTTACATTCGTCTCTTTACGTAACACATTGAGATCTAATATATTCCCTTTTCATACGCCCGATTTCATTTAATGAAATACATAATAAATTAAAATAATTAATACATGTATACAATTACCTTCTTGTTTTCTTTCAAAAGTTATACAATAAAAACTTCTTTTGAAGAATTTTCCAATATTTCCCACTCGGCGTTGACAAAAACGCGTGTTCACTTTACGATATAAATTCGCGAAGTGTGAGAACGGGCAAGACAATCAAGTCGAGACAATGTTTAACGGCGCTATGGCGTTAAAAGATTATAAATGAACGGCTTTATCTAATCGGCTTTGTTATAATTGAACGCCGCCAGTCCGGCGTTAAAAATTACACAAGGAAACTTCATGTGGTATACACATTATAGAAAAACTTTATTCTAAAATTTTATGTTGATTGTCGATGGGTAAAACACTTGAATTTTTTTTAATAATATATTCTGCTATTGCCTTTTGACATGGTAGAACTAAGAAAGTCATGTAATCTTATGCAAGCCACACACGTAACAACTGGTTGTACAACTGGGAGAGGTTGTATTCAAGATTGTATCGTTTGTGGCCCGGTTGTACGAAGTTGTGTCTCGGTTGTATGGAAAATCAAAATTTTTTGATATTTGGCATGTTGTACCAACCGATTGTAATGTTTGTGGGCATGTCGCATACAATTTCATTTTGTGTTTATTTTCAAAGAGGCAACAACATTGTTTCGTACATCAAAACAACACGAAATCCAATCAAATGTGTGATTTTAATGAAAATATAAAACAAAAAAATATATATATAAAACGGAATTTCAAAAATTAATAATGAATAAAGGCTATTAAGTAAATTATAGAGCACGAAATTATTTCCGGTGTCATCTTAACTCAAATGAACTCTTCGAAAAGTGAAGTTGTACAAAGAGGTTGCATACAAAGTTGTATCGATTGTGGCCGAAGCATACAACTTGACAACCCTCCAGGTTGTATCGTGTGTGGCTTGCATTAGGTTTCTTTTTTTTAAATTATTCATTTCACAACATTTGATTGTCAAAATGTATATTTATAAATCCATTGTACATACACAAATCATCCAGTGAAATTTTACAAGCTAAGTTACAAAAAATGAAAAGAGGGGAATGTTTATTTGAAATGACTTTATCTTCTGAATTTTACTATGCCTATTGAACTTTCATTAGTGTGTACATAAAACGCTAGATCCATGCATAGTTGCACGAGTGTCTTCTTTGGGACAATGATAGACGGATGACAAAGCAGAGCGATATGGCAAATGAGTAAAGGTGAGAATACATATAACGCTTTTCTGACTGGCTTAAGGCACAGGCTGGCTTTTTCGGAAAGGAACAAAAGGCGAACTAGGTCTAACTAAAACTCCATTGTTCCTTTACTATGAAGCCAGCCGATGACTTAAGCCAGTGAAAAAGGCGTTTTATGTATTATCGCCTTAAAATCAAAGCGTGAACATGTAAAGGTGAGAGTACATAAACAGCTTGAAGTCTTCGCGTTGCACATTTTGTGAAATATCATAAAGGGACTCGAATTTTGCCGTCGTTTCCCTTTATAATTTGACAGTAATATGCTTCATAACTTTTATATATATATGTTTCATAACTTTTAAAATACATCAACTTGTTGGATTTTGAATAATTCTGACAGGAAGTTGCATTTCAGTAGTTTTTCACAACTGCTTTATAGCACGTTTAGATACAAAATGTTTGCCTCTTTATTAGAGATTTTGAAAGATAATTTTTGGATTTTTTTGCATTGTCTTGGTCTGTTCCAGAACTGCAAGAATGTAAAATTGTTTACAACGATAACCAATTTTCCCTTCATGATATCGAAGAAAATAGCTAAAGTAGTAGATTCTTGCAGGTACTGGAACAAAGCAGACTTAGTGTGTAAGTCTAAGCAAACAACCATAAGCTGAGCGGTATTTATATATCAATCTTATAGCGCTTTTAGATGCAAAATTGTATCCGGATAACACATTATCGAGATTTATTGCTTAATCCAGCTTTATTCCATCAGATTTACCATACAAATAGAGATCCTCTCACACAAAAACATCACTATGTACAGTATTTGTAAGAAATCAATACTACCGTAAATCCTATGGTACAACAATATAGGTAGATGCATAGAAGCTTGGGAACATTGATATGTCAAAGATTTGAAAATATTTTGTCCAAAATAAGTACATTTTTGTATGCTTTCTTATACGACGCAAAATCGCATGCATTTTTCATTAATTTTTACAAATTTCAATATTTTTCCATACAACATTTTCAATTCCAAAATAGGTTTGATATTTCATTGTCCCAGCAGCTGTGTTGATGCGACTGCCTGTATTCTTCTACCATGGTACAATCCCATGTAGCTAATGTTTCCGCAAATGCGTTCTTTACAATTTGCATTTGAATAAGAAAAAAACAAATCAATTGCAGCGTTATTTAAAATTCGACGTATAGTATACAAATATTCAACTTCCTCACCATAGTGAAATATTTTGTACGCCCGTATTACCCAAATGCGCCAAATCCATATCTTAGATTATACCAAAGAAAAACTTTTAA
Organism: Musca domestica; assembly: GCF_030504385.1. Taxonomy (NCBI): domain Eukaryota; kingdom Metazoa; phylum Arthropoda; class Insecta; order Diptera; family Muscidae; genus Musca; species Musca domestica. Next base: position 8,276,491 of record NW_026712334.1, on the reverse strand, counting down.
AAGAATTGATAATATTTTCCAATTACAAAAATTTAAATTTTTTCTATTTTCAACACACAAAAAAATAAAATTTTCAATTGTTAATGTTGATATACGTCGAGTAAGTCGAATTTTAGGTAATGCTGTTAAATTAAATTCAACTTAAATAGTATTAATGCGACATAAGCATCCATTGCATCCATGGCAAAGCATATCAATCAAATGAAATACCAAATTATAAGGAGTGCGATTCTGACACTAAATTTGTAAATGAGCTATACAATTTGGCATACGTCAATAATAAAGAAACCATTTGAACCCATCAAGTAGTACAAAATTGTACAGCCTTGTTGGATTGCTGCGTACAATTTTTCTTCAGAGTTAAGTCGACTGTGCGTGTGATTGGGTAGGTGTGAAGTATTTTTCTATATTTGTCTACAAAAACGTGCAAACTTTTCTAGAATCTATGAACGAAAATTCACTAACTGTGTTGTTTATGTTTTATAGTTTAATTTTCAAAAATGTCTGGTCGTGAAGGAGGCAAGAAAAAGCCTTTGAAGGCACCTAAAAAAGAGTCAAGAGAATTGGACGATGATGACATGGCTTTCAAACAGAAACAAAAGGAAGCCCAGAAGGCATTGGAAGCTGCCAAGGCGAAAGCAGCACAAAAAGGTCCTCTAGTTGGTGGAGGCATCAAAAAGTCTGGCAAAAAATAATAAACTAAATTAGAAACCTTGGATGACTCTATTACAAGTTAACAATAAATTATAAGGATTTTTTAATTTAATTTTTACATTAAATATGATTTTTCCTTGTGTTTTACATGTTAGATAAGGTCCAAGCTGAATTGCTTAGTGGAAAACCATTGTGCCAAGGGGAAAGCATTATGTCGATCTTTTTTAGTCAATAATTCGGCTTCATCAGCAACAAGCTAGCAATGCAAAACAATGTTCATTATAATCTTGGGTTGATGAAAGAATATTTGCATTTACATGTTACACATTGAATAAGTTCACTTTATATCTTTAAGATGGTCGGCTTTAGGCCTATTTCAAAAAATAACCTGTGTGCAGTCGGTATGAAAAGATGTCTATTAGTAGAAACAACAAAATATCAAATGTCAGTATGAAACTCAGTTGTTTCTATTATTATTTTTTTTTTTTTTTTTATTTTCATCAGTCTTTAATTCATCTTAGACGATATTTCTTCCATATTGAATGGGAGAATTTTACTCCAGAGTGAATCGCTTTCAATGACTTCGTGATTATGTTGACGCAATGATCTTTTTTGGGATATTTTGCCATCTGCCTCATTGGCGGTGTTCTTCTGACTAAAAAAAAACGTACCCAAAATTAGAAACTCCGGTAGCATGTGTTTTAATAAAAGTGTTTTATTTTAATGTAAGGTGTTTCCTTTGTGTACTCTCACAATTAGATAAGTTAAATGGCTTGATAGGGAAATTCTTGAGATGTGGATGGGCAACTTTGGGCCTTTGGAAAACTAGACTGTGTGCCGGGGTATTGGACAGAGTAGGATGCTTGCAAATTGGCATAGCCAATATGTTGATGTAATGATTTTTCGGGATATTTTGCCATGTGGTAGGCTAGGGCACCTAGAAAGGCATCACCAGCCCCTGTGGTATCAACGACTTTATCCACCTTTTGTCCCGGCACATGGTAACACTTTTCAGAGTTCCCTTTCTCCGAGTAGACAGCACCTTGAGATCCTAAAGTTATGATAACGGTATTTGCTCCCATTTCCATTAACTTCTTTGTTGCCAGCTTTGCTTGTCTGTTTTTGAGAAATTCGATTGGCAAATCAATCAATGAAATTATACTCATTTATTATTGACTACTTACTCCAATGTCTTAATATCTTCAGTTTGTGTCATTAGGGCCGCTTCAGTTTCATTTACACATAATATTGAAGCTGATTGCAATAGTTCCTTGGGAGTGTTTGTCATAGCAGGAGCAGCATTAAGTACAGATATTCCTTTGAATCGTTTTAGGGCTTCCAAAGTCCCCGCAACAGAAGTCTCCAATTGGCACAGTAGTACTTGAGCGGAATCAAATAAGTATCCAGCTTCATGAACATCACTGCCATCAAGGCAATCATTAGCACCGGTAACAATAATGATATTGTTTTCCCCATCATTTGATACAGCTATTTGGGCTATACCTGTACTTTTTCCCTCACATGCTTTTGCGTGACGTGTATTGACACCCTCCTTTTGCAAATTCTCTAAGTACTTTTCGCCCCAAGTATCATTGCCTACTTTGGCTATCAAGGCACATTTAGATCCCAGTCGAGCTGCCGCAACACATTGGTTAGCACCCTTGCCACCAAATCCATTCTCAAATTTGTGGCCACGTATTGTTTCTCCTTCCTTCGGCAAACGATCTACGTAACTTTTAAAAACGAATAGAATTAGTACAATATTGGAGAATGTCTTTCAGCACTTACCAAATAAAATCCACAATAGCCGAACCATAGACTAAAACATCGACGTCGTTCTTAACATCCCCCATGATTTGTCTAGCTAATTGTACTCACAATTCGAATGTTTCTTTCCAACTAAATCAGCTGAGATAGCTCACATTTTTGTTTGTATAATTTTCAAATCTTATCTGGGCCTCTTAAAATATAAGTAAACGTTGTATTTGCCAAACCAATTAAACATTTTACTTGAATTATCATTAGCTATAATAAAATACATGACTTGTACAAAATAGTGGGAAAAGTTGAAAGGCTTAACCCATATAGAGCTCAACATGTGGAAATAATAACTACTAAAGTTATAGACAAGTTGAGGATATAAATGATGGAATACCCAATATCTGTGGGAGCATGGTTAAACTGAGAAGGTAACGTTATAAATCCATTATATTAGATCTGAAATTGGGGCCAAGGGTCAAGAGCATGGTAAAAATAAGAAGGTGAAGTTATTTCAAATAAGCATCTTTGCATTTTCTGTAATTGACCTTGTCAAATTTCACAGCATAGAAAGCAAGTTCCCATCTCTGATTTGTGTATGTACAATGGATTTATAAATAAACATTTTGACAATGAGATGTTTTCAAATGAAAAAATTTGAAAAAAAAATTAACATATGATTGCATGACTTTACCTTCTTAATTCTACCATGGTCAAGAGGCTCAGTAAAAGATATTCATAGCTATGGTACAATAAGAAGGTAGAACAGCTTCGTAAAACTGGCCCTGAGGATATGCCCGCTTCTTGTCAGAATTGAAAGATGAATGAAGTGTCTGGATGTTGTCTCAAAAATATGATCCTAAGTGTTCAGTCTTTCAATTCTATGGTAAATCTGGTTAATATTTCCCATCTGGTAATTCTTCCTATTATGGATCTTGAAAATATTTTGTTTTTATTTTTCAAAAAAATTAATAAATACACAAAATTGGCAGAAGTCGAGCGCACTAAGAAAAAAATTGTTATCAGCTGGTAGCACGGGCTCTGCGTGTATCCGACTTTTTTAAATTATAATACTTAATAGTAGAATTTTTACTGCAAATTTAATTTTATAAATTTTTACACAACAGATAAACAATTAAATTATATTTTCCAGATGAAAATGTGATTTCACAACTAAAATGTCGTCAATACTATATATGCAACTTCTACACATTGAAAATTTGACATTACATATGTAAGAAACACATCGACTGATAGAGCATTTAGAAGGATTTAAATGACATGTATGCACAAACACACAAAACCAAAAGAGAATCCAGCAAATTTTTTTGAAAAATAAGAATTTTTTCTTCACAGCAAGGTAAATAATAAATTTGTCAATCCAAATATAGGTCATAGAAATCAGCTGAATACATTTTTTGCGACTTTCTCTTGAATTGAAATATTGTAAAATAGTGTCAAATAAACAAAACAACTTATACACACAACAGAGAAATTTGGCAAGGTAAATTACAGAAAATTCAGGGATGGATGAAATGACTTTACCTTCTTCATTTTGGCATGGAAAATGCAATATATGATATATATTAAAATGTAAAATGACATACACACGGAAATACACGTAGAAGTACATTAAGGCAATGGTATTGCTTGTGTATTTCTGGTATTGAAATGTTTGTGGCATGGTACAATGAAATAAAGGTTACCTCATTTCAAATCAACATTCCCAGCTCTGCATTTTCTGTAATTTACCTTGTCAAATTTCAATGCATGTTTTTGTTTCCACAGTTCCCATCCCTGATTTTGTGTGTATACAATGGATTTATGAATGCATAAATTTGAAAAAATCGTAAACATACGATTGCATGACTTTACCTTCTACCATGGTTTGTGGTTTTGTTTTGTTGGGAGTACAAAAAGATTTTAATTTTTTTTGTTTGTCTTTGTGAGAGGGGTACGTTAATCGTTTCGTTTGTTTTCGTTCGCTGATAATTTGTTTCTTATTTTTTTCTGTTTTCAACATTAAGGTGCAAGTACATAAGAAGCTTTAAATCATAGCTAGGCATATTAATGTCAAATTATAATGGAAAACGACGGCAGGATTTTAGTGCGTCTCTGTAATCCCTTTATGAAATGTCATAAGCTTTTATGTACGTCCACCCTTAGTGTGCGTTAACACGCACTAATTATTGATCAATCACAATTAATTTTACGTTTGTTTTGCATAAACTAATTTATTGTGATTGTTCATTTAATATGTTTATGTTAGAGCCATGGCAGAAGAATATAGGTAGACGCATGGTAGAAGAATATGGGTAGACGCATCGACGCAGCTGCTGGGACAATGAACTGTCAAACCAATTTTGGAATTAAAAATGTTGAATGAAAAATTTTTTAAATTTGTAAAAATTGTTGAAAAATGCATATCTTTACAACCCACGATTTGTGTCTTATAAGAAAACATATAAAAATCTACTTTTATTTGAAAAGAAATTTAAAAAATTTTAACATATCAATGCTCCCAAGCGTTGATGCATCTACCTGTATTTTTCTACCATGGGTAGACGAGTCGACACAGCTGCTGGGACAATGAACTGTCAAACCAATTTTGGAATTGAAAATTTTAAATGAAAAATTATTAAAATTTGTAAAAATTGTTGAAAAACGCAAATTATAATAGCTTCCGAATGACGTAGTATAAGAAAACATATAAAAATCTATTTATATTTCAAAAAACATTTAAATTCTTATGACATATCAATGCTCCCGAGCGTTGATGCATCTACCTGTATTCTTCTGCCATGGTTAGAGCATTATAAAAATGGAATTGACAGTTGAAATCTGCTAGTGTGAACGGCGTTTTATACATCAATCAGAGCATGGCAGAAGAATACAGGTAGATGCATCAACGCTTGGGAGCATTGATATGCCAAAAAAACTTAAATGTTTTTTCAAATAAAAGTAGATTATTATATGTTTTCTTATACTATGTCATTCGGAGGCTATTATAATTCGCGTTTTTTCAACAATTTTTACAAATTTAAATAGTTTTTCATTTAACATTTTCAATTCCAAAATTGGTTTGACAGTTCATCGACCCAGCAGCTGTGTCGACGCGTCTACCTATATTCTTCTACCATGAATCAGAGCATGGTAGAAGAAAATAGGTAGATGCATCAACGCTTGGAAACATTGATATGTCAAAAATTTTAAAATGTTTTTTTCGAAAATAAGTAGATTTTTAAATGTTTTGTTATATGGCGCAAATCGGAGGTTGTTATAAGACGCATTTTTCAACGATTTTCATAAATTTCAATAATTTTTCATTCAACACTTTCAATTTTCCCAGCAGCTGTGTCGATGCGACCACCTGTATTCTTTTACCATGAATCAGAGCCATGGTAGAAAATATAAGTAGTCGCATTGACACAGCTGCTGGGACAATGAATTCCATTCGAATCACTCTCAGAACCATGGCATATGTACATTGAAACGAAAGTAAATTTTGTTTTCTCTCTTCCGAGGTACGCATTTTGTCCACGAGTTAAAATTTCCACAGAACACTGGAAACAAAAGAGGCAATTGTAAAATTAATGATATTATAAATCTTTGGGAGAAAAACAATAATTTCTTCTATTCATATTAGTGAGAAGTTCATGTATTTTCGTACAAATTCCCATTAAATTCAATAATTTTTTTTTGGAAAAAAAGGAATTAGGTTAGGTTAAAGGTTAATTGCAACCGTATAAAAACTGAAAAAATGTGACAAAAATAAAAGAAAGAAATGTCAAATGACAATTAAAAAAATGTTTTCTTTTCTTATCCAGCCTCAGCCGATGGATATTAGTATTTAAAATGAGGTTAATTTCATTTAATTGTGCTATGAAACATAAATTGTAACTTGGTACAATCATGGTACAGTAAAATCAAGGTAGGACTTTGATACCATTTATTTTAATTTTTTTTTTTATTTTCTTGGCTTAATATGTCAACTTTATTTGTTTAGGTGTGTGTGTGTATTCTTTTCAATAATAAAAAAAATTGTTCAGAAAATATTCAAATTCGGGTGTTTTCAAAATGCTTATTGCCACGGTACAATGAAGACAAGGTAGGCTAACTTTGAAAAAATTGCAAGTAAACCTCTATACTTTGGCTTGTAATGCCAGAATTACTATCAAAATAAAGAAAAAACAAACAACTTGTTGCATTGATTTTGAATAAATAATTGAAAACCGCTAAAATAATAAATCTCGTTGATTAAAATTGTCATTTCCAAATCTTAAATTCTGAGCATTTTCTTCAAAGGCTTTAATTTAAGTCTGCAATTACATAGTTTTTTTTTTTTTTTTGGTATACACCAATGGAAATTCCCTATATATCGCATATTGAACATGGTAGAAGAATATATGTAGATCATGGCAGAAGAATACAGGTAGATGCATCAACGCTTGGGAGCATTGATATGTCAAAAAAATTAAATGTTTTTTTTTTTTTTTTCAAATATAAGTAGATTTTTATATGTTTTCTTATACTACGTCATTCGGAGGCTATTATAATTCGCGTTTTTTCAACAATTTTTACAAATTTAAATAATTTTTCATTCAACATTTTCAATTCCAAACATGGTTTGACAGTTAATTGTCCCAGCAGCTGTGTCGACGCGTCTACCTATGTTCTTCTACCATGATGTAGATTTTATCTGTTTTTATATACGACGCAAATCGGAGGTTGTAATGATATGTATTTTTAAACAATTTTTACAAATTTCAATAATTTTTCATTCACGATTTTCAATATCAAAATCGATTTAAAAGTTCATTGTCCCTGCAGCTGGGTCGATGCGACTACCTGTATTCTTCTACCATGATACCATGTTTGTATCTTCAGTGACCTTCCAACTTTAAAAAGGCGACGTAGTTGCTCAGGTATTGCGGAATTAGGGAATTAAATCGTTACTTATATTTCGAATATCTGCGTAGCCTTTTGTGAACAAAGTTTTTACAAATCAGTTTAGAAGGATCCTAATGGGGTTTTGGACAAAAATTAAGATGACTAGCAAAACGAATGATGGTTATCAGACCTGTTCGATAGTGTGTACCCCACTTTTATTGATAACACAGCCAGAAACCGCTATGTGACCGGAACACTTTACATTAATGTAATTTTAATATTTTTTCACAGTGTATTCGATTAAAGTTGCCAGATTATTACCATAAATCCAGTTTCCACCCAAAATGAAAAATCCATAGTTTTTGTTAGCCGTTAAACTCTTTATTTAGAAAAAAGAAATTACTTTTTACAGAGAAATAAAACTTCAAAAACAATTTCAGATGATTAAAAATCTATATTCTCTTAGTTTAGTTTTTTTTTTAATATAGCAGTATATATTACTAAACGCAAATTATTTTTAATATATATTAACTAAAAAATAAAAGAACTGATGTCAATAAAACGATTGCAAGTGAAAATAAATGAGAATTGATAAAAATAATTTTCAACAATTTTTTCTTTCTTTCTTTCTGTAATAATTTACACAAATATGTAAACTAAAATTCTTAAATTATTGCGTAAGTCTAAAAACTAAGTTTGTAGTGATTATACGAACAGAAAATTCTGTTTCTGATTTTAAGGTAGTTGCTATTAAATTTAATTTTGTGTGCATTCAAAATGAAATGATTCATGTTGTTACAAAAAGAATAATGTATGATGACCATGAGAGGGCTCAGGAAAAGAAGTGTTGATTTACATTGCAAAAAATGTAAGCTTTATGATTTTTTTTTACAGTTGCTGTTAATATCTATTACTAATTATTACAATAGTACAAAGTCAACATACTTTAACAGATTATTCAAAGATTGTGTTGTTGTTTAAGAGAATTTACAGTTCTTATATTTACGTAATTCAATTACATATTCCTCTTTTTTTGTGTGTGTGTTCTTTAAGTGTATTATTTTAAGACTACAGCCTAATTTTAATGTTAAACTTATTGCTAAAGGTCTAAAAGTAAAAACGTCCTCTGTTGTATTTTTTCTGCAAAACAGTTTTAACAAAATCGGATTTTGACCAAATGATGTGTGTTTGTTTTTTTTTTTTTTTTTAATAAATATGTGTACCTATATAAAGAATATTTCTGTGAATGAAACGTCGAGTCAACACCATCAATACTTAAATCTCAAGACAATATACACACAAGCAATTTGCCAGGCTAATATTCATAAAATCCAAATCATATTAAGTAAATTATATGTTCCCACCATATAATACTTTCCAAATCCTAAGCAAAAGAGATTATGTTTTCCCAAAACATAATCAGGACTAGGGTTTTATTTTTGTTTAGCCAGGTCTGCCTATACACTTTTGCATTTCCATTGATATAAGTGTATACGTATGTATTTTTTGTTAGAAACCAAGACAAAGACTTTACTGCAGAATTGTAGCATATTCCACAAAATCACTTTGTAATGTTAAAGTGTCGACAATTTCCAAAAGAATCTCAATATCCCGCTCGCTATTTATAATGCTGGGCGCCCCAACCAATCGTATGTTCTTCCCCTCGATATTTGTGGAGAAGGTTTTGTTTTTGAAAATAACAGCACGATCATAAGGCATTCGCGACAACTGACGATTTTCAATTGCCCTTCGGAACATAACACACGATGGTTGATATTTGCCACGATCCTCCTCGCCGATATTGTACTCCTCGAGATCACCCATGTACGTGACAAACGTACCCTTGGCCAATGTTGTGGCGGAGAGCTCATATAATGTTACCTTGCAATTCCACAAATCATTTGGCAGCTGTATACTTTTGGCATTGTTGGCCAAGTTGATGAGCGGCATGTCCAATTGATTTTTGATGAGCGTTGGTCGTTTTGGCTCTATGGGCATGTTTATAACATACCATGTCTCGAAACAGGTTATCTTTTTAATGATTTTATCACCCTGCTTCGATATGACCACTTTCTCGGGGGGTTGTTTACGCGTCTGAGGTGTAACGAGGGAAGAAGGAGCTTTAGTGTCACCAACCTGTTGATTGGTGGCAGCCAATGAATTTTCTTTCGCTGCAATTGGTGTCAATATCCGTTTCTTGTTACTGGTCACCGCAACCGGCGATGTTTGAGTATTCTGTGGCAGGCGCTTTTTTCTCTGGGCTGGTGAGGGTGATTTTTTTGTGGTGGTATTTCTTGAAGCAGCATTCAGTTGTTGGTCTCTAGGCGTTAAAGCTTTTGTTGTTGTTACAGGCTCCTCCTCACGATCTGAGTTTTGCGATTCGGTATCTTCGTTGTCATCTATATCCATTAGAGGATAATTAGCGCTATCATTGTCAGGGGCATTCTGTTGGCTTTCAGCTTCATCTTCGGTTTCTTCTTCATCCAACGAGAGAGGGAAACTTTCTTCTGCCGAATCATCCAGATTAGTTATCATTGGTTTCACGGGTTGAGTCTTTTTGGCCACAACTGAGTTCAGGATACGTGGTGCAGGCTTATCTGGATTGGAAGATGTGGTTGTGCTACTCATCTTTGCTGTAACGCGAGCATTATTTCTCATACCTAATCTATGATTAAGTATTTGTGGTTTGGCATTTGTGTGAGTCCTGGGAGCGGGCGGCGACGGCTTGGCAACTGTCCTTATTTGTTTGTTCACCGTTAACGGGGTATCATCATCGTTTCCAGTACTGCGCGCCAAAGGCAACCTCTTTCTTTGTTCTCCAGAAGCTTTGTTGTTTTGTGCTGGCGATGGTTTTTTAAGTTTTCCCGGAACTTTCAGAGATGTTTGCCTTCTGTTGTTATTCCCTCGAATACTTTTATTTACTGCATCATTATCTTCATCCTCGTCGTCGCCATCACCATCACCAACATCATCTTCGTCATCAACCAGGCTAATACTTTCTGTTAATTCTAAAACCGCTGGTTTCGATGCGCTATTTTTGTTGGCTTTCGTTATCAAGACATCTCCTTTTTTGTTGATGATATCATTAACATTGACTATGGTAAATGTGGGCATCGTCTCAAAATCGTCCATGGTCGAGTTTGGAGAGTCATCATTTGCTGCCATTTCATTATTATCTTCATCTGTGGGTGTTGACACTGAGGCGGATGTTGCTGCTGCATTACCACTAGATTGTGCTTGGGCTATGGGCGATGTCGTGGTCTTGTTGCTTTGCGATGCCTTTGTATGTGATAATGAAGCAGGAGATGCAGTGGTCACTGATGATGCCAATGCAGATTTGAGCTTATCAATTGGTTTTGTTCCAGGACCACCAGCTAATTTTCTTTGTTGCGACTGCGAAGATCCTGGACCAGAGGAAGATGATGAGCCGTGTGTTGCTGAATTGTTATTTTTTGTTGTACTGCTGTTGGCAGCAGCTTCCTTTCTCGAGAATGGTTTTGGAGAACTGGTACGTGGCACTCTGGTTATATTAGTAACCCCCGAACCAAGTATATTTTTTTGATGGACACTGACTGTTTGTGCATTTGTAACAGATCTGGGTTTGTTTCCCACTCCTGATGCAGTCTGTTGATTTTGTTTGTTGGTTACAATTTTCATATTCGTCCTGCTGTTTCCCGCATCGTTGGATATTTTATTGGATTCTATTATTCGCTTTCTATCAATTAGCTGTGTGTGTAGGGAGCGGTTTCCACCGTTTAGTGACAAACGTGATTCACTGTTGCCAACAATTTTTTGACCAGTCACAATCCTAGGTTTACTTGCAGCTTGTGTATTGGAGGCTGATGAATTTTCTTTGACCGGCATTCGTAATTTAAGCCCTGATGAGGTGGTAACCAGCATTTGCTTGCGAGCTACGGTATATGTTCCTCCATCATCGCTATCACTATCGTTAGGATCTGTTACTGCCGCCAGTTTACGCTTCTGAGCGCCACTACCACTGCCGGCCAGTAGATTCTGATTACGTTGAGCATTTGCCGATTGTAGGGAACGACGTAATTGTTGCAGTTGCGTCGGAGCAGTTCTCACCGTGGAACCGGGCGTTTGAATCAACCTTCTGATATTGCCACCGGGTGTTTGCTGTTGATTGCTGGATTTGTTCGTAGCATTACTTTGTTGTGGCCCTGTTTGAATATCTGACCTACGGGGCCTTCCCCTTGTTTTGGCAGAACGCTTTGATACCTCCTCCTCTAGCTCGGAGATATCCGACTCCAGAGACTCTTCCTTTTCGTCGACTTTGTATGCTTTGTCGCCCTTCACATCATCGTGTAAATTATGAGCACCATCTTCTTCATATTCATCCTCTGAATTTCGATTGTAAAAATCATCTGAAGAAGTGGAATTTTTACGTCTCTTGGAATCGGCTGTAGCTTGAGATTTGGCCGAAGAAGCATGTGTGACCCCCACATTGCGTACCATTTTGGGTGTTACCATATCTTCACTAGCATATTTTGGATTAGGTTTTATGGCCCGACGTGATCGTCCGGCGGCAATAGTAGGGGTTGGAGTTTCATCTCTGGCTGGCGTTGCCGCTTTGGAAGCTGGCGTTGCTACTCTGGTGTTACTTCTATTGACAGCTTTCGGTACCGATTTGATTTTTTGACTTGAGCGTATCGTCGACATATTTGCTGATTGTTTTTGTTGTGGGGTAGTTTGTAGAATATTGCTTGTTATTCTTTTCTTAATGGGACCTCCTTTAATTGTTTTACCCTCTCTTGATTGTGCCGCTGCTGCTCCTGCTGTCAATTGTTTGGGAGTTGCTCCCATGCCAGGGGTTTCAGTTGTTTGGGAATCACGTTTGTTGTTTCTAGATTGTTGCTTTGTCAATGAATTAAGAGATCTTCTGGAAGTGTTTGTTGGCGATGTGTTTGGGGAGAAAGATTCGTGAGATAACTTCTCTAAACGAACTACACAGGATCGAGTTTTCTTTATGTCCGTCGTCGTCTTATTCAATTTTTTTCCACAACGCATTTTTCACATCTGGGAAAATCATAAAATATGATCTGAAATAGAGAGAAGAACAAATTATTTAAGCTCCAAAAAATATTAGATTTCATTTTTTGTTATACATGTGGTACCACCTCTGCCTTACGATGGAGTACACTAATGTTTGGGAATGCTCTCAGGACCAGTAACCAAATTGATGGCCCGCCTACTTGGCTGTTAGATTAATTTACTCAAGAAATACCCTCATGTAATGTTTGCTACCAAAAATATCGATCTGGCAACACAGTTAGACCCCAAAAATTGGCGGGAGTTTTACACCTCCCGCAGCAAAATAAATAATGTATTTTACCGATCTACAATTCTTAATTTTTGTGTTATTTTCCAAAAATGTTGCATTCAAACAAAAGCCTTTGATATATTTTTTTGTGATTTACTGTACTGATAGAGCCCACAACCAGCAGCAGCAAGAGCAACACATAATCTTGTTATGTACGTACAAGCCTGTGTGCAGGGCTGCATACGAATACGTCGTCTACAAACAAAATATCTATTGCGCGGAATTCTCACAGCATTTCAACACATCACAAGAAATGAAAATAAATTCACTTACTTTTGATAATTTAGAAGAAAAACTATAGTTCAAATGTGCACTCCAACGTTGTCATGAACTGAATTTTCCGAATTTAACAAACAGGAAAAAAGGTACATATAGGCGGACAAACGATACGACTACAACGACGAATGATGGGGTACAGCTAATAATATTTTCAGTTGTTTTACTTTCGTCGTCTTTGACACTATGCTCGTTCTTCACATCAAATGTCACTTAAAATCACTACTTGCTTTAAATTATTTCACAACTAGCCTTCTTTTTATATTTTGCTAGTAATTTTTCCAATTATTTCCATATTTGTCAGCACAAATATTATTAAATTGCAACGTAAACGAACGACGACCAACGCTTTGGAAATTGTACGGCAGGCAGCAATTTATTTTGTGTGACAGAAGAGAAAAATGAAAATGGCGTCATTTTGACAGCATCAAATTGGCAAAAATGGCGGCCCATATGAAATGTCACATTGACAGCTGTCAGAAAATGTAAACAATCATGACGGTAGAAAAACATCAGAGAGCAACAGACGAACTGAGAGCCTAAAGAGAGTGCATAAACCCCAACAAAAAAAAGAAACACCAAACAAAACAGAACTATTGGATTTGCAAATCATCTTTGCCGAGGCAACATAAGAAATATAATAATTATTGTGAAGTAAAAATGTCTCAATTGCAGGGTGTGGAAACTTTATTTAAAGAATTAAATACAGAATGGTCAAAAAAACCACAAAATTTAAAGAAATGTGGTCAATTGCTGGATCAATTGAAGGTGTGTGAGAGTTTGTGCAAAAAAAAAAAAACATATAAAGGGAGTTTAACCTAAAAATGTCTACTCCGTCCTTTATTGGGAATACGTATTCTAAATTATTTATTTACTTTTAGGTGGCCCTTACCAAATTGGCATTTTTGCCCACCAAAGATGTTACATCCACAAAGGCTGAAATGGTGTTGTCCCGTAACGTTTTGGAAATTGCTGTCGAATATAGCGTAGCCACAAAAGACATTCCGGCATTCGAAAGATACATGTCTCAATTGAAATGTTATTATTATGACTACAAGTAAGTAGAAAGAGTCAGGGAAGACATGTTAAATATTTGGATACGCTCTGAAGCCAATAGGTAGAACTACATGAATCCCACGACTGTCGTGTCTAAAATACGAAAAGAGTCGAGTTATGTTTTCATATGTACTGGCCTTTTTGCAACAATAGTGGGGATGCAACAACTCTATGAAATCAGTACAAATATCCGGCATGTAGCACCCACATTATTAATAACCAAAAACATTTCAAAATCTACTTTTCGTATTGGGAGTGTCCAACATACTACAGCTTCTTACATATGTCGCTTAATATATAAGAAATAAATATGCCACCTTCCACCTACCTTAAATCATTGCCACGGTCAGGACTGGTTTGGTACTGACAAAACTTTTTCAAGTTTGTCACTTACCTCTGTCGATTCTGTTACTAAAATAAAAGAAGCTATTCCATAGAAAATCGATATTCCCATAAAAGAATTGACATTGCTTGCAGAGTTTGATTATAAAGCTGACTTGCTTTGATATATTTTTATTTCCAAGGAAACAAGACCTTCATAGTCGTCTGAGTTACAGTCTACTTATTCCAATTGTTCTCCTTGAATAAATTTTTGAGTAAAATTTTTATAAAAAATAATTTTATTTTAGAAAACAAATTGGCGAATCGGAAAATATGTTTAAATTACTTGGATTGAATCTTTTGTATTTGCTGTCGGTGAACAGAGTGTCGGAGTTCCACACTGAACTGGAACTATTGTCGGCGGAAATTATACACACCAACAAATACATTGGACCCGTTCTAGCTTTAGAGCAGTACATTATGGAAGGACGTTATAATAAGATCTTTCAAGCCAAGGTAATAACATCAAGTATATTATCATTATTGAGACAACCAAATGTAAATTATCCAATGTGTTATTCCAGAGCTCTGTTCCATCCGAAATCTATTGCTATTTCATGGATATTTTGTTATGTACCGTGCGTGATGAAATTGCCGGTTGCATTGAAAAGGCCTATGACAAAATTTCCGTGCAAGATGCTGCAAAGAGGCTAAATCTTAAAACTGTGGAGGAAGTCAAAAACTTTGGCGTTAAGCGCAACTGGCAATTGGATGCGGGCGGTGTCTATAATTTTGTTGACAAATCGGTCAAACCCAAAGAAGTGCTACCCTCTGTAGAATTGGCCGAGCAAGCCATATTCTATGCTCGCGAATTAGAAATGATAGTTTAAAAATTATTTTTTATTTGTAAATTTTACCATTATTCATAAATAAATATTTTTTGCACACACATGCACTCTCACCAACAATAACAAATAAAAGAATATTATTTCTTTTTCACATTGTGTGTTATTTTTCTTTTAATTTATTTAAAGCTTTAACAAACTGTAACTGCGTTTAGTTCTTTTTCAATGCGGATGGTTGAGGACAACGATATTTGGCCATTTCAACTTCTGCTTCGTGGTAGGAGAAACGATTGAAGGAGAAATATTCTGGAACTTTGTAATGTGGATTATCAGCTGAAGCGCCCATAAAACCAACTGGTCCGGTTGTGGGCTTCACACAATTGGAGCTTAGACCAGTCACATTGGGGGTTGTGCCTGCTGCGCTGCTACCAGTTGGTTTTGCAGCTCCAGCCCCCTGGGAGTAGCAACGAGCCAAAAGAGAATTGCAGGAACGAACGTTTCGCAACATTTTTTCTGCGGTTTCTTTGAGTGCTTCCAAAATCACGTAACCACAAAAAGTCTGCAGTACACAAATAGTTCAACAGCATAAATCATATGGCCGTAAAATACAACTTTGTACAGTATAGTTATATGATGTTTAGATGGCTGTAATTGAGGCTATTGGCAAAATTTTTTCGTAAAGCGTATTATTTAGCATAGTAAAAAAGTGGGCAGACTAGGTGCTGAATTCTTGTTCTATGAAAATATGAAATGAAAAAAATTTTCTTTATAAAATTTTTCATTTGACATTTCTTTCCTTTATAAAAGTGTTCGCTTCACATTTTCATAGAACCCAGGGTCTAAAAACTGGTAATACCTACTAGATCTAAACGGAACATTAATTCTAATAGACGAGACATGGTAGAAAAATACAGGTAGATGCATCAACGCTTGGGAGCATTGACGTGTCAAAAAAAAAAAAATTTTTTCAAATATAAGTAGATTTTTATATGTTTTCTTATACGACGTCATTCGGAGGTTATTATAAAAGACCTTTTTCAACAATTTGTACAAATGTAAATAATTTTTCATTCAACATTTTCAATTCCAAAATTCGTTTGACAGTTCATTGGCCCAGCAGCTGTGTCGATGCGTCTACCTATATTCTTCTACCATGAGATGAGATTAGGAAATCTGAAGGCATATTCCCATCAGAAATATTCAGAATTGTATGCAACAATTTGTTTTCATTTAATATTTTTCTATGTTTTTAAATAGCGCGAAAATGAAAGGTTCTTTCATAAATATGACCCAAAACCCATGGTACAATATAGGTAGACGCTTCGACACTGCTGCTGGGACAATGAACTGTCAAACCAATTTTGGAATTGAAAATTTTGAATGAAAAAATTATGTAAATTTGTAAAAATTTTTGAAAAACGCAAATTATAATAACCTCCAAATGACGCCCTATAAGAAAACATATAATAATCTACTTATATTTGAAAGAACATTTAAAATTTTTTGACATATCAATGTTCCTAAGCGTTAATGCATCTACCTATATTCTTCTACCATGGAACTGTCAAATCAATTTTAGAATTGAAAATTTTGAATGAAAATTACTGAAATTTGTAAAAATTGTTGAAAAACAAACTCTGATTGGCGTCGTATCATGGCAGAAGAATACAGGTAGATGCATCAACGCTTGGGAGCATTGGTATGTCAAAGAAATTTAAATGTGTTTTCAAATATAAGTAGATTTTTATATGCTTTCTTATACTATTATAATTCGCGTTTTTCAACAATTTTTACAAATTTAAATAATTTTTCATTCAACATTTTCAATTCCAAAATTGGTTTGACAGTTCATTGTCCAAGCAGCTGTGTCGACGCGTCTACCTATATTCTTCTACCATGCGTCGTATAGCAAACTAATTTAAATTAAAAGAAAGCATTTAAAAAATCTGACATTACAATGCGTTGATGTAAAGTGAAGCAATCATATGTTTACATTTTTTTTTTCAAAATTATACTTTGACATCTCTTTGTCAAAATACATTTTCATTATTCCATTGTATGGTTTAAAAAGTTCTTAGCATTGTACAATAAAAAAAGTAGGATAGACTTCTGCCAATTTTGTGTATGTATTTTAGGTTTTGAAAAATGAAAACAGCCTTTGTGCTGCATTTCTGTAGTTTTACGAAGCTGTTCTACCTCCTCATTCTACTATGACTCTTAGGAGGTGTAATTAAATAATACCAACAGCTCGCAATTGGCATGAATCGACTTGAGGTGTTTATCCTGAGATTTAGCCTATCAACTCTAAAGGGGTATTTAATAAATTCTTCATTCCATCTTCAAGAGATATGCAATCGAATTATTCCAAACGTTTGGTCTTTTTCAGACATGCAAAAATGTAATTTTTTTGGCTAAGATAATTGATTGATTGATTATTTATGATATCGAAAAATATTGTAAAACTAGTAGATTCTTGCAGTTTCTGGAACAGACCAATTGTATTGCCACTTTAGATGGAATCATTTGAAACATATTGAAAAGAAATTTTCTTTGAACAACAAATGATTGCATATTAAATTTCTCTAAGCGTTATTTTAGTAAAACGAAAATTTTTTGTTTTTCACTTTTATTCATTTTCTTTTCTTCAGTTTGGGATTAACTTTACCATAGTGTTGGTCTATAGCCGATACAGGTGCACGTTTCTTGGCTTGCTTTTCGATTTTCGTTTTGCTACGGCATTTTACAGAAGCGGCACCCGTCTGATTTTTACCCAACTGATGGAATTTTTTGCGTTCCTCACGTATTTCTTTGAGGCGACGTTTTTCATCCAACAGCTCCTTGTAGTTCTTATAGTTCTTTTTGTGTTTCGCACCCAATTGAACCATTTGGAAAATTTTCATTTTCTTTTGATTTTTTTGGACACGTTGATTATTCATGGCAAAATTTAAGATTTCATGACGCGCTTTTTTAATATCAAATTCATTTTCATCTGGTGTTGTTTCCTTGTCATTGGATTTAGATTTCCTTTTGCTAGAGACTGTGAGCGACGGCAACATATCTTCTGGCTTTGTGGGCTTGGGTTCCTCGAATACCAAAGCTTTAAATTCATTCTTTTGTTTGTTTTTTAAAGCTATGGCGGCTTTTGTTAGCACAGGTTCAAAGGAAGTAGAAGTCATAGTATTTCCTCTTTAGTTTAGTATGTGGCCAAGAATTTGTTTTGAAAGTATCTCACATGTGTCCGGTGGTGTCACTGGTATTCCCTAGTATTGAGAGGTAAATATAAACTGTACGGGAGCCAATTAAATCTTATGTCATTTGTAAGCAGCAGTTGATATTATATCCTTAAAATTCTCACAATTTAGGAATTTATGTGATATTTATGTTTAAAAATATTTACAGCGACCGAAGGCTTGTTTACTTCTCTACAAGAATGTGTTAAATGTCTCTGATTTATACTCACCACAAACACATGCAAACATATGTTAGCTCATATAACAGTCGATTATTCGTTACGTGACGTAAAATGATTGGAGCTCTCATTTGACAAATTTTCGTGCAGCAATCATTATACGTTTACATTACATCCCATTATAGTATATATAGGCCGGTTGTCACATCTTTCTTATCGATAAGAAAATGATGTTGTCGGACACATAAATAGTTTTCTTCCCATCATTACAAGTTTCATTTAAGTATGAACTGCGCGATTAGCAAAAGGTTAGATCATCTGTCCTTTATGCTTTAACGTAAAGTTTACTGAATTTATATTGTCAAATTTTATATTGATAATATTTGCCAAATTTATTTAAATAAAAAAAGAAAGATGTAAATGTTTATAAGTGCGGTTGTAAGATTTAGAAGATTTTCCAAAAGAATTTTCGTTTTATGTAATTCTTTTGTTCCTCTTCTATCGAGCTTACGATCACGTCACTTGGGTAAAAAATGTTTTTTGTCATAGAAGTTATTTTTTAAAATAACTTCTGGGGAGAATATCCCAGACAAGAAACAAGGGAACTGATGAGGATTGGTGGCTCTTTCCGAAACCTAGGTATTCCCTGCCTTACCCCTGGTAAACATTACCATCGTTCTCCACTCATAAACAAACGTTGTTTTTATAAAAACAACAATAATGGGATTTTGCCTGACGATTTTGCAACAACAAAATACTATGGTATCCCAAACAAGCAAGCCAAACACTGTTCTATTTTATATTTTCATTGAAATCACATATTTGATTGGAATTCGTGTTGTTTTGATGTGCGGAACAATGGTGTTGCCTCTTTGAAAATTAACACAAAATGAAATTGTATGCGACATACCCACAAACATTACAGTCGGCTGGTACAACATGCCAAATATTAAAAAATTTTGATTTTTTGTACAACCGAGACACAACTTCGTATTACTAGGCCACAAACGGTACAATCTTGAATACAACCTCTCCAAGTTGTACAACCAGTTGCTTCGTGTGTGGCTTGCATTATTGCCTCTGAAAAAGTACTAAAAAAATTTAATTTAATATGTTTTAATCTCTTTGCAGTGAACCTTTCCTATAAAATAGTTTAGTGTAAACCTATTGTTATCAGATGTGGTGAAAAATTTTACCCAACAAAATACATGTGTTTACCTTCTTCACATGGCATTGTTTTCATTTAGGCTCAGTTTAATATATTGTAAAATTTTAAAATTCATAAACCTACAGTAAATATACTCCAATAATGGCTCCAATCGAGACACCCCCTGCTACTAATCTTAAGAGCAAAATATCTAAGGGTCTTAGGGCGAAGGCCAATGATTTTCTCAACAGTAAAGTAAAATCAAAGAACTTGGAGGAAATCATTCAATTTTTAGATGTAAGTTGGGTCACAAAATAATTTTAATGGATAATAAATCCAACTTTGACACACGTTATTCTTTTTATTACAGAATGCAATCAAACACAAAGAATCCCTTACACCAGCACTTCTGACGCTAGAAGTGGTCTTTACCCAGCTATTAAAAAGGAAGGAAATGTTTGTTTCAGCCAATAAACAGGAATCGGAATCTGAGGCCGAGACAAAATATCGTGATTGGTTGCGTGAACGATATGAACAAACATGGAATCTGATGTTAAGTGCTATTGAAAATTGTGAAAAATCTCAAGATGCTTCACAAGCATTGAGCTGCTGTATGAAATTGCTTGCAGCGGAAGGAAAATATCCCATAAATGTGAGCGAAGAACCATTGAATTTTCCCCGTAAACGTTTGCGCGGCATTATAGAAAAACTCTTAAGCGAAAATCGTCTAATGCCAACACTGATTTCAAGTTTCAAAGAATTTGCCGAATACTTGGATGTTGTACAGAATTGTTGGTTTATATTGTCATCAATGGTTAAAAAGTCCATGACACAAACTGAAAATGTGGCCATCAATTGTCTGCATTTAATAAATGCCATACCATTGAATAAATCTGTACAAGATAACGCCAAATTGCTGGTAGCATTAACAGAAAATGCACCGGAGACGGAACATTTTGATTATGCCAATACACGTAAACACATTAATCGTATTTGGAATAATATTATGACATGGTTGGAACCAAATCTGGCGGAATCGGTACACCGGCAAATGTTAATTGTTTTACTGGAATGTGTGTTGCCTCATTTGGAAAGACCTGTATTATTAACAGATTTTCTAATGGATTCTTTAGACTGTGGTATGTATGAATAACGTCGTGCAAGGAATCACCTGCCTCAATTCTATACAATTTTATTTTATTTAGGTGGAGCTGTGTCTCTTCTCGCACTGCAGGGAGTTTTCACCCTAATACAGAAACACAATATAACTTATCCAAATGTTTATGAAAAACTATATTCCATGTTTGAGCCAGAAATTTTCCATACCAAATATAAAGCGCGTCTTTTCTATTTGGCCGATATATTTCTGTCGTCCACACATTTGCCAGAAAATCTGGTAGCTGCATTTATGAAACGTTTAGCTCGCTTGAGTTTGATTGCGCCACCTCAGGATACTGTAATTATGCTACAGTTCATAGGTAACTTATTGTTACGACATTTGGGCTTGAAACGCTTAATCTGCGCAACACAGGCCACTGAAGGTATTTGTCTCATTTTCTACTATTTATATTTATGTTTTGATGAGATTTTTTTTTAATTTTCTATTGTCCACAGTATCCACCGACCCGTTCAATATGCATGAAAGTGATCCAATTAAATCAAATGCCATTGACAGTTCTTTGTGGGAAATTGTGGCCTTGCAGAAACACGCAATACCCTCAGTAGCCACAGCAGCACGATTCATATCCCAGCCATTGCCAAAGAAAGAATGGGACTTGTCCGAAATATTGGAAATCAAGGAAGACGATGTAAGTTTATTATATATTGCAAATATGGTTGCTTTTGGGACATAGCTAGCAACAATAGTAAGGAGCAAATTCAAACCTGAGTCAGTCCTAAGATGGGATATGGACATCCAGATTGGAAGATTTTTTTTCTTTTCTAAACATCATAACGAAAAAGAGATGAGGAAGTAAGATGGCACAACTTCCCAAGTTAAATGCTTTATCTGAATCATTATCCAGCTAAAATAATTTATGTCAAGTCCACCTTCCAATTCTGCAAGGCATCCATAACTAGAATATTGGTCTTTCAATGTCTATAATCATTTATGTATTTAGTGCCAAATTCGTTCAATTCTTTCGATGATGGCTGCAAGTCGCAGCATGTTCACACTTGGTATTTTGCCACATATCCAGTATTATATGCTTTAGGTTCCGAATGCCAAAAAACGCTTGGCCCCTCTAAAACAATACTATTTAAACCCTTTTCCACAATATGAATTCTAAACTTTAAATATCCTCCACCATTTGGAACGAATTCGGCAATCCTCAAAAACAATAGAATCCGTTAAAAATTCTGTTAAAATCTTAAAAATATTGAATGTAGCTGTTATATTAGGGTCTATATGACGACATATACCTGTAATGGTAACTACAGCCATAAGCTATTACAATATTCAAATGCTTAACTTAAAAAAAATGTAGCTAAAATCATGACAATACCAAATATCGGGAGGTATCGTTATATGGGGGCTATACAAAGAGGTGGACTTGCGCAGACAACTTTCTGTCTTAGGCTGTAGTATCCATTACGAACTTCAAATAGCAAATTTGAAACAATTCCGGCGAATAATGTCACCAAGATCATCAAAATACCGAATATCGGGAGGTACCGTTATATGGGGACTATACCAAAACGATGACCAACATGGCCCAGTTTCAATACAAAAAGTAGAATTTTATCAATCTACCTCAATTCGTTCGGATAGACGGATGGACACCGCTAAATCGAAATAGAATTTTATGCTGATCAAGAATATATGTGCTTCTGGGGTCTAAAATGTATATTTCGAGGTGTTACAAGCGGAATGACAAACTTAATACACTATAGTGGAGGGTATAATAAGAATAATTCTGGATTTTAGAATTTACCAAGTGCAGTGTAATTCTCTAAATTCTGAAAAATGTAGACCAAACTAAATCAGTTTGGCATTCTTACACCTCCGGGTGAGACACCTCGCCTCTCTCCATTCTGAGATGAATAATAAATAAATACTTGGTAGCTAAGGGTGAAGAACACATTCCTAGAACCGAAATAAGCTAGCATTAGGTGGTACCAAATCAAACGTAAATTTGATGAACCTGAGCTTGACTTCTATTTCAATCTAATACGTTAATTTTTGTTTTCAGATATTTGAAGAGGAGACGACGACGAGCAACAAAAAATCAAAGCAGCAGTACGCTTTAGCATTTGAGAAGCCGGAAACCATGTTCCTGCCTAAAAACGATCAATTTCAAAGGCATTGGAGTCTTATATAGTTGTAGTTACAAAAGTAATAAAACAAAAATAAAATTAGAGTTCTTAATCCAAGTTGTCTTTACATATCTCCTTGTTTTATTTAATCCATGTGTAGAGAAGGGAAAAAGCCAAAAGGAAATTTGCCATTGTCACATATAGACATAGAAATATATAAACTAAAACTAAAAATACAGTTTTTTGAGAATCGTCTACCGTAATGTATTTTTTATATGAACTAGGATGTGTGTGTCTGTGTGTTGAGGGGGGGTTGTTGTTCTTTTTTATGTCTAAAAATGCCTACGAACTAAGATGATGGGGATTTATTCAGTTTTCATTTCTTCATCAAAGTTTGTGTCAAATAATGTATTACAAGCAATTGCCGCAACATTACGACGGGCAATTTTCTTAGAACGGCCACATGCCTCAAACTCTTGATTGTCAACTGTTATGGCCAAAGTGTGCAAAATGTTTGGCTTTTCGCCAGTTGTGCCCTTATCTGTGTATGTAACACCGGGACGCATCTGTAAAATAGAAAGAAGAATTAAAAATTTGTCTAAGGTGAGAAACTGAGTTTCAAATGAAACTTACGAAACACAACAACGAAGCAGGGTGCATTGCTTCCCAATTTGGTGGCAATTCGGTACGAATTGGTGGCTTTTTGGGTTCCTTGACACCAGCCATGCTTTCGTTGTCACTAATATTGCCACTGGCAGCAGCCGCCGATGCAGGATGCATTTCGGGAATAATGAATCCCTCATTTTCCCATTCCGAAAATAGCTTGTAAATGGCAAACGAAGCCAGGTTTACCATCGGTACATCCTCAGCTTCCTCATTGACAGCATCATTGCCGTCACCACTGGTATCATTACCCTCGCTGGTATCCATGGCATTGGCATTGTTGCCATTTGACATTTTACGTGGTCTCTCACGCATTTTAGCAATGATATAATCACGCAAAGCCTTTTCACAGGCACTATTCTTGGCTGCTGTTTTGGATATGCCATGTCCTTCATATTGGTTATTGTTACATGTAACCAAAGCAATGAAACCGCCATTGGGATTGGAGTTAATGACAAAATCGCCCACAGAAACTCCTTTCAATTCATTCAGAGCCATGAGAGCATTTTTGGGCACCAGTGTTTTGCGTAAACGACGATTTTGGCGAATACGCTTCTCCTTGGCACGAACTAAGGAGGAGGAGGAAAAAAAATATGTATGAATGTATTGCATTCTGTGGTTCAAAGGTTCTGATGTCTGCTTACCTGAAGCCTTCTTGCGAACAGCAAATATTTTCTTGAATTTAACTTTGCCATTTTCATCAACCAAACCCGACACATTCAATTCAGAATCATTGTCCTTGAAAGGATTCCCCTCGGGATTTTCAGTATTTTCAAATACTTGTGGCTGTTGCACCGGTGCGGGAACTGGGGTTGGTGCAGGTGGCGGTTGCTGTACTGGTGGTGCTTTAACGGGTGTGTTATATTGTTCCTGAATTTTACAAACATTAAATCAGAGGGGGTTTTAGATATTACTAAATTGCTTGTAGGCAAGGTGTTTTTGTTATTGTTGTAAAAAGAGGTAATTAACTTAAAAATAATTATATTCAAAAAATTACCCAATAAACACACAAATTATGAACACCATTATAGTATGCGATCGCCGTACATCTTCGATAACCTTGATGACAACAATTCACGGATGTGATGTCGTTATATGTTCTTATCTGGAGGACACCAACAATTATACATTGTGCCAATCCCTCCACCACTCACAGTCCATTATCGTCATCATCGCTGGTTTGTTCGTCACCACTTTCTCTCTTTTTAGGCATACTAAAACTTTAGTTTAGCAATAGCTATGGACATTTCTACAGCTAAAAACCCAAACGTTTTTCAAAACATTACATTTTATTTTTTTCAACTAAATGTGTTTGCTTGGTTAAATCTGCTCTCTTTGTTAAAAATAAAAGCATGAAAAGCCATGTAGAATAGTTTCCTGTAGAGAAAGTCGCGGCACCATTGCCGATAAATTGTGAAGGATATACGTAGTAAGTAGCTGATAAAAGGATAACCAAGGAAACATATTTAGATGAAAAATAACAAGAAATGAAATAATTACAATGCTGGATGAACACAAACATGCAATGTAGTGCTGCTTTGCTTGTAATTTGTTTCATTTGCTTGCTAGCCAGGCCGGCTCGACAGCAGCATGACCTTAATGGCGTGGGCATTTATTGGTCTCGCAGACATACGAATATAGGGGGATGATTTCCTACTCCACCCCAACTTTACAAATTGCAGGATGCCAATAAATTAACCCCAGTCAAACTATGGATACATACACAAAAAGAACGCATGCATACACACTCAGAAAGGCGAAATAAAACCTGCCATAATGTTTAGATTCTCCCTCATCTATACCGATAAAAGAAATTAATGACTAATGTTATGAGTTTCATTTCATACAACAACAAAAAATATATTTATTTCACAATTTTTACAAAGAATAACCGGTTTCATTTAAAGGAAACAACAAACGAAGTGAGGACGGAAACAATTGTGTATACCGGCAAATAACCTCTTTTTTTCCCTCTCTCTCTCTCTTCTCGCAAACAATATTTTGCTGGTAAAAAAATATGGCAGTGCATTTTAGGAAAAAAAAAAGAAATAAAACAACTCATGTTCCCTTGCCTTTATTACGTGGTGTATGATGGGATGCGATGATTCTGTGCAAAATATCCATTATTTCTAACCATTTTTTTGTTTTCCACCATTTACAATATTTGACGTTTGAGCATAAAGCAACAATAAAATGTACATAACTATGTCACACAAAACTAATAATTTAAGCAATTGTTCACATAGAACGTTTTTCAATAATCATTCACAAAAGCGCTAAGATTTCATACCCAAATAATAAATAGCTGGCACATATAAACCCACACGACACACTGCTGTGGCACAATTTTGTGTCTTTTTTTCTCTGTGTTAAGTTTACATAACCGAGTAAAAGGAAGTTTTTAGGACAATACACACAAAAATCAATTGGGATTTTCTGCTAGCTCTCTAGAACCTCCCTTTCTCTGGTTATAGAAACCCACTAGTATACATAAAAATGTTAGCGCTTGTAAAGATTATTGCAAAAAAGTCTAAGAATTTGGTTTTACTTTTCTCATGTTTTTTTAACCATAAACAGACTTTTTCGCTGCAAAAAAAAAATCATAAAAAAAGAAATGACTAATTAAAATTTGTTTTTCCATGTGAGGATCGTATATTATTTCGCAATACCTATTTTTCTTAGTATATTCTAAATTATATATAGTATAGGTGCACTCTTACCCCGGTATCAGCACTTATAAATGGTTTAGCTTGCATGGGACGTCTGCCACCGCGAGGATTTCTGTAGCTACTCATTTTTAATTATATTTTTTAATAACTTTTTTGCACAAACACACGAAATTAATTAAAAGACACGTCCGTACACAACAACTTCTTCAGTTCGTGTGACAATAAATTGAAAACATGCACTTTTTTCAATGTGACCAAAGCCAGTGGAGTTTTATTAAAATCCAAGCCGTGAAACTAACGCCGATGGTAATCACTTTGCTTGGCTAGATTTTGTTTGTATTAACGGCGTCAAATTTCGCTTCGTGTGTCATAGCGCAGCATGTAAAATTACTATTGAAGGGATGTATTGCGATAAAAATTGTTGTATAGTATTATAATTGTCCACTAAATACATTTATAAACAATTTACATTTAATATAATTATAAATTATTGTACTATTTTGACTTTTTCTGTAATGAACTCGTAGCACGGCAAAACACTTAACGGCGTAAGGACAACCCCAACTGTAATTAACGTCTGTCAACACATCGAACTAGTGCTCAATATTAGTTCGGTAAAAATTGCTCTGTTCCAAAACCTGCAAAAATCTATTAATTTTGCAATTTTATAATAGATAAATTTTGCAATTTTATAATATATATTATATTATATAAAATAAATGTTATATTTAACATAAAAAAACCAATTATATCCCCTAATATAAATATATTTTTTTATTGCGTTTTTCAACAATTTTTACAAATTTGAATCATTTTGCATTCAAAATTGTCGCTTTCAAATATTGGTTTGACAGTTCATTTTCCCAGCAGTGTGTATTTTTCGTGAGTTCTTGTGTATAGTCCTCAAATGACATTTTATTTTAAATCAGTCTTAAAGGATCAAAACCCCAAAATAACTAGCTGAAAATGTCAAAATCTGCACAAAACCTGCTATATGGATTCTGTGTAAAACGGCATCTTACGCAGATTATAATGAAATTATGGAAAATTCATGATGACAACCTATTTCCTATATTTCCGATCTTCATACTTGTCCAAACTAGCGCAAAAAGGTACTTTGGAACAAATTTCGACCATTCCATAATCAAGCCTATTTTTTTCTCATGACAGAACTAAGAAGGTAAAGTCATGTCACCATATATTTACAATTTTTTCAAACTTATGCATTTCATTCCTATATTCATAAATCCATAGTATATGCACAAAAGCAGAGCTGAGAACTTTTTTTATGCCATAAAATGTGAAAAGATAAAGTATAGAAACTGCAGAGCTGGGAGTGCTAATTTAACTTTTATACCCCAGTAAAAATTACAAAATAATAAAAGAAATTAATTTATGATTATACAGGGTGAGATGAAAAAGCTGCCACCAACTTCAGACTGCTGTAATTTCAAAGCCAATCGTCCGACAGCTGTTAAAATTATTCCAGTGTCAGCTCATTATATTGTTTACAAGCGTACAAAAGCATTTTGGTAAGAATTTTCCAGAACAAAAGTTATTCGCGATTGAATTCAAGCGTGATTTATTTATATTTGGCTGGAAAACCTCAAGTGGCTATCGTTAGAGCACTCCAGCATTTAAATGTGAGTAAATCTTTTGTCTCGTACCATCGCTCGTTACAGTGATACTGGTAGCTTAGTCCGACGTCAAGGAAGTGGACGGAAAAAACAGCAACATCAGCAGAAATGGATCGAAAAGTAAAGAAGCGACTTGATAGAAACCCGCGTGGCTCGTGAGCTGAACATATCGCAATATTCCATTCGACAAATATTGAAAAATGAGCTCGGGGTAAAGCCATTGAAATTCCAAAAAGTGCAAGAACTTACACCGCAACAGAAAGAAAACAGATTCAAAAGAGCTAAATAGTTGCTTCGCTTGGCCGAAAGTGGTAAACTGACAAATTTGGGTCTCTCGGATGAGAAAACATTCGTTGTCCAGCAGTTTGCAAACAAACAAAATGATCGTGTTTACTCGTCAAAGAGGTCTGCTGAAAATGTGCACCTTCGGTTGGGCATCAGAACTCAACCGCCGGCCATGGTGATGGTGTGGGCCGCTATAACAGCCGAAGGTCGCTCTCCGCTCATATAATTCGATTGTGGTATCAGAATAAATGCCGAATATTATCGGGAAAATATTCTGGAGGGTGTATTAAAGCCTTGGGGACGCAAACATTTTGGACGCAGACTTTGGACATGACTATACAAAGAAAGGAAACCTTCTTAAATATTCTTTGGAGTAGTTAAAATACCTAATGAGAAACCGATATGCCAAATAACGATAGTTTTGGTTGGCAATTGGAAGATCAGGGGTACCGTTTTATAGGGTCTATAATAAAAATTAAACCTACATCGAAACAACTGTTCGAAAAGGTTTAACAATTATGAATAATACTAGATTATTGTTGTATTAAAAAAACGAAATTAACTTCATGATCCATATGTATAGGTGGTACTCCACAGGGTCATAATGTTCAGGTCTTTGGTTATCTTCAAGTGTTTTAGATTTATTAAAACCACGATAGTTTTTAAAATTATTCCTTTGGTCATAATGTATGTAAACATTTCAATTTTCGCGAACAACAAAAAGTACACCACTTTTAAAAATAAAAAAAAAAATAGTACCTAGTTGGTGTACAAAACTATGTATTTGTGTTGTTGTATACAACAGCGGAGGGGTAATCATATTGGGACACACACCAACAACAACATCATCGACTGTAGAGAAGCATGAGATACATACACCACAGTTTTCGCGTCTCTTTTAGGCCAACAACAAAAACACAAAAAATAACAAAAAAAAAAAGGCGCGTAAAGTACAGTCATACTACAAGAAGAAAATACCATTAAAACGTTGTCTATATAAAACAAAAATTCAAGTTAATTCGTATTTTCGTTCACGTAAATAATTTAAAATGCATTTATTGTTTTTAATACAGCCTAAACACACGCCATCACCATACAATAGTTATAATCGATTTCTTCGAACTAAACTAAAACAACTTTATTTGGCCGTTTTTTGTTTGTTTGTTATTCTGATGATCGATCCAACCATCCATCCGTCTATTGGGTGAAACTGCTCGAGTCAAAAGTATTTTTCAAATTAAGTGAAAAATCGAAATTTGCAGGAATGAAAACTCTCGGATGAATGTGTTTTTTGAGGTTGTTAATGGTTAATGCAAGTCGGCTGTGGTGACATGAGTTTTAAAGGCATTTTGTGCTGTGTGCACAGCACACTACTTTCTCTTTGGATTACATTCGTTTTTGCTGTTGTTGTTATTCATGGCGTTCGGCAGTAACGCAGTACATAAATATGAATGTATGTATACTTGAAGTAGATGTATATTTGAAATATGACAGCGCAAAAAACATTGCGTGAGAATTCGTTAATACATCGGTCTCATGATGTTTTTCTACAAAAAAAAAAACAACAACGATTACGAATGGGTATATTGCCGATGGAAAGGTCTCATAGCAGTATCTCTCTCTCTCTCCGATTTTGATTATCTCTCACTCAGCATGTTGAAAATAATGCGCCATTTGTATAAAGCGTAGGGGAGAGAGTGTAACAGAGTTGCCCATACAACTTTACAAACGTAACTCATTTTGGGATTCAATACTATGTATTCCCATCCATGTTACAATGCACCCAGAGGAATCTTTGTCTAAAAAAACTATTGAACCGAACCAAAAATCACACTTTAATTGGAAAAGTGTTTCGGATCGGCTCAAAAAATTGTGCAGTCGACGTTTTATCATTTCTTTATATATATAAATATATTTTTTTTTCTATAGAAAATTGCTTGGAATCTAGGCCACATCGGCTAATTTAATGAATTTTGATAAGTAGTTTGTGTGGAACTTGCTTTGTATGTATATACCTATACTGAACCGAACCAAAATCACGCTCCGAACTGACTGTAAAACTATTTAAATTTCAGGGAAATATTATTTTTCACACGATTGTAAAAAATAATTCCATTAACGTCAAAAGTATGCATTTTTGCTACATCTGAATTCGGAAATATTTTTCTTTGTTCTTCAAAACAATACAAATTGTTTAATGAAGAAAAAATTGTATTTAGGAGCCAGCTTTTTTCTACCTTCTGTTATTCTACCATGGGGTGTGCCATCGCAACATATTAGCCGAATTTTTTATTAGGTCAACCTAAACTCCTTGCATTTTAATAACGCGTTTAGTAACAAAATGCTACCCAGAATAAACCATATTATGTGGATTTATTCCTTAATCCGAGTATATTAAATTACATTTACCATACAAGTCGCAAATGTTTCCGCAAAGTCGTTTTTACATTTGAACAAGGTCACCAATGTGAATAGACACTCATTTTTCAACATCAAATATCCAAAGATGAATGTAAACACACAAGATTAATCGACTAGATCTAATAAACCGTGGATTAATCTTAAATAGTGAAAATTCGTGATTACCTAGAAGACCCGTAGTTATAGTTTTAAATACAGGGAACATCATTTTTTTGACAAATCGATACATTGGCAACCCTATCGCCGCAATGATTTGCAAAAGCGGATACACAAACAACTATACATGCTGTCAATTGGAAAAATACTACGTACATAAAATGAAACGTACAACGAAGCCAAATGCCATTCGTTTGTATGGGCTAAAGAGAGATAGAAACAATGCATATACCACGAGAGAGAGCGAATTCTCTCTCTTTCTTCGTGAACACACTCTCTGCTCAGCGTTATTTACTGCAAGCGAACGACAGACATACATACATATGGAAACGGCCTTTTTTAAGGCAAAGCAGCTATACAAGCCAAGGCATAAAGAAACTCAATTCAATAGCATTTGTAAAGGCAATTGCCATAGCATTCGTTCGTTGTTGGTACGTACAACATACAGTGGTTTTGTTTAAATATACACTGCGGAACTGCCATTATAATATACACAGTGTGTGATACAAATAAGAAAAACACAAAACAGCAAAAAAGAAACAACACAACAGCAGCAACAAGAAGAAGAATCAGCAGCAGCAACAACAGCAACGCCATACCTACAAAATTCAATTGCAAAAAAAAAGAAAGAAAATAACAACGAGCGAAATCAAAACCGAAGACAACATCAGAGCAACTGGCAATACAACGCGCTACCATATGAAACCAACAACAACAACAACAGGAATAACAGCAAATATTCGCACCACAGTGTGAATGACGACCACGACGACGACAAAGAAGATGAAGATTTTTTCTTCTTGTATTTCTTTTTCATGTTGTGTCGTTCGTTTTGCTTTAACTCCTGTCTCCTATATGGCGCTGATGTTGTATTGTACCTCATATAGTATTGTACAGTAAAGTCACAAAGCAGGCAGTAAGTTGTCTATTAAATTAAAAAAGGCAACTACAATTGTTGGAGAGGGTTTTTATGTTGATGTTTATTCTTTTCAACTCGAACCATAGCAATAACCCTCATCACCACCTCTAACCAAGCAGCAGCAACAACAACAACAATAAACCCTCCAGTCTGATAGGATTTTCTTCTATGAAATGTTTATCCAATAAAACGAAATAGAGAAAAATAATGAAAAACCTTAGACGTTGTGGTACCTCAAAGAAAAAGTGAAAAGCAAAAAATAAAAAAGAAAACAAATGAGTAGTGTAAACGAGAGGCGCGGAAATCTCTTGTAATGAATTAGTGTAATTATTATACGATTATTTGACATTTGTTGTCATCACTACTGTATTGTAACGCGTTGTTGTTTTTCATTCTTCTGGTGTGAAATTCTGCTGGCTTCTCTCTTGTTGGTGGTTGCGTTGTTCCTTTGGTTGTCCTCCATAAGTGTGGCTAGTGTTAACGAATTTCTTTTTTGTTCTACTATTTCTAGTAAAAATATAAAGTGTGATTTCCAATAGAAAAAAAAAAAACGATATAAAAAGCAACAAATGCAAGAAGCTTTGTTTATAATTGAATACTATCACCGAAAAGTATAGAATCAAACAGGCCGCCTACTAAAAAATAAAAAGATACGCTCTTGAAAAAAGCGCGCCTAAAATTTCATTAAAAAACACAATTAAAATTAATGGTGAATCAACAAGCCAAACAGCACGCTGCTCATCAGTTATGTTAACGAGTGGTAATTAAATGAAATAAGTATTATTTCCTAACAAAAAAGAAGAGCATAAAAGCTTATAAACATTTAAAAAGAGTTCCATGTTTTAAGAAACTCCAAAGCGATTACATTTTTTTCGGATATAAATTGAGTGTCCCCCACCGCCTCCCCCCAATCTGACAACCAGCGACATTAATCAGTATCATCCTTTTGAGCCGAGCACGAGAGAGAGAGCAGTTTATCAGCGTATATGCGGCAAATATAAGAGAAACACGTTAAAAATATAAACATCATGGAACATTTTCATCAAATACAGGTGAGTTGGATTTTTCCATATTGTTTGTATTGATTTTTGTTTCAATGGTTCTTCCCTTCAATTAAGCCAACAACAACCGGCCACTCATCGATTGATGAGAGGATGATGTTATGTTTACATTCTCAATGTGGTTTATTGTGATCTATAACTAATGCTCTTTAGGAGTTGACATGTTCTCGGATAGGAAGGGTATTTTCTTTATGTTTGCAAATTAACAATATGGCAACGCCAATTATAAGCGGGATTTGTGTTTTCTGGCTTTTGGAATGTTAAAACAAAATTTAGGTAACAAATACTTATCATTACACAGCATGTTATACAAACGTGTAAATAATAAAACTACAAATACATTTTTTTTTAAATGTGCCCCCCCTTTTTCATTTCCACGCCGTTTGCGTTAAACAGCTGACTAGCCCCATCGAATTCATATTTTAAACATCGCCGGTCCGTGGAGCGTTTTAGGGAACAAATATGAGAGGCTAGTAAATATTTCTAAACAATTTTCGGTAATGTCACAATCAAATGCCGCCAATTGCGTTTTTAGCAATTAAGGAACAAATTTAGAGCAATCGTTTAAAAACAAAAAATGCCACATTTTTAAAATGCGCTCCACTGTATCGTATGTGCACCGGTTACTTTCTAATGTGGCCTGGCCACATATCGAAAAATGTATTAAAATGTTGAAAAATAATAAAATTTGCTTATTTTGCATATTAAAGGGATCGGGCCACCCATCGAATTCTTTAACAAATTTTGAAAACGCAGTGTTTTATTTTAATTAAATAAAATTAAAATTCCATAGATTTAGTTAGTGATCATTATAAACCACATCTTTTTTTTTTTAAATATTTTATTTTAAAATAAGAAAAAGGAAACCTAAAATTGAAACGAAAATCAATGAAATTTTTATACAAAAACATACAATGCCAAGGTATATCTTGCAACATAAAAGTAAAAATAATGTACTTAAAAAAAAAATAAATTAAAAACTTGTAAAACGTTTTTGGCCGCTCTCGTAATAAAAGAAAAGGAAATGAAAATTTATTTATCGATCAGCTGTTATGGTGGAAATACATAAAGAGCAACAATCACTCTAAAGGTGGGAATACATAAAGCGCTTATCTGGTTGGCTTAAGTCATAGGCTGGCTTCTTCGAATATGAATAAAGGAGTTTAAGGTTGACTTAGTTCGATTTTGGTCCTAGGCTCCTTTGTTCATTTCCGAAGAAGCCAGCCAATGACAAGCCAGCCAGATAAGCGCTTTATGTATTCCCACCTTTAGAGTGATCTTTCGTCAAGCTATGCTGAATAACCCGTTATCGATAACTAGTTTCTTTGAATTTTTGAAAATTATAATCTTGTGATCCGGTAAAATTTCGCATATTTGTTCTTAAGCTTTTATTATTTTTGATGTTTGTATATACCTTGGCAAGATCCAACAAATCACAATTGCAATTAAATTCTTAAATAGAAATGTGTCAATATTTATCCATTTTAGAAAGGAATGCCACGAATTGCCCTAAGAACCTAATTTTTCTTCAAATATTTAGAATAAGACACTTACCAAAATTTCTTCCCGCTTCCACTTTAATTAAATATTTAGACCAAATAAATAAGTATAAAATGGATAAAATTACAAGTAATGACAGACTTTCAAATTCTTGAGTTATTCGCCAGGCGCTACAGTACAGCAATGTTAAAAGGGGGTGCTTTGATGTAGCGTATTGCCGAACTTTATGTGAGGATCCTTCTACTGAGCATTTCATCGATCAATTTGAAGATAAGCTGGCAACGCTTTGAAGTAATTTTTCCATGTTTTTTTTTTAAAAATAGCCCACTGGACAGCCTAGATAGAGATTAGGTGTTATACAAATTTTCTAGACATTTTAATAGCCAAGAAGATACTAATAGAGCTTGCTTAAAGAAACTCTGGGGATCTGGAGATATTTTAGAATGAGTAAATACAGAGACTGTAATTTCAGAGTTTTTTTTTAATAATGTAATCATGGTAGAATTATGCAGGTAGTCGCATCGACACATCTTCTGTCTACGTTTTTTTGAAAAAGAAAAAACATTTTAAAAATTTTGAAATATCAATGTTCTCAAGCGTTGATGCATCTACCTGTATTCTTCTACCATGAATGTAACTAAGAATTGGGATATGTTTACATAAAGTATGTTTTAAATCCTTAAAACGGGAGTTTTACTAAAACTTCTTTAATGTAACCAAGAATTAATATTCCTTGTTTCACTCACACACACATGTGTTAATTTTTATTAAAATCTAAGCATTTTTGATTTGTTGGATCTTTAGTAATTTAAGTTTTGACCCCTACAAGTGCTATGTTCTGAACAAATTTGAAAAAAAAAATGAAACTCAAATGGTAAATAAGTTTTCACGTGTTTTTTAACGAAGTAAACAAATTAATTAATTAAAAATAAAAGAATGAAGTGATGAATTAAAAACAACGACAACGTCATAACGCAAATTAATCCCCCTCACCGAAGCAAGCAATAAAAAATCAATCGAATAACGTGTTTTAAACGAGTGAGTGTTCCCGGTCGCGTATCATCGTTCAATCACATTTTTCATTTCAATGCATTCTAATTAGGTACTTTTTTTTTTTTTTTTGCTAATCCCACTAAAAACAAAAGTGATTCATTCCTCATGAACCATAAATTGCCGCGTAAAATAAAAGAAAACACAATCAAACAGTCAACGAAAATTGCTATATTACATTGCTATTTTGTTGAAAACGACGACGACGACAAAAAAAAAAACAAAATCTATCAACCTAAACGATGATAAATTGCGTAATCTTTTCACCATATGCGACGAACAAGATTTTTTTTATTGCACTTCGTAGTTGTTCGTCTTTTGCGCTTTCGTCGTTATTAACTTTTTCCCCAATATTACGACGCAGTGCATACGAAATGGTACGCACACACACACACATAAGTCAGTACCACACATTTGTATATGATTCTCTTTTTTCTCAATTTTAACGTATCCACCTCTCTCTCTCTCCTTTGCGGTTTTGTTGCGTTGTTGTATACTTTTTATTTCTTGGCAAAATGTGAACTTTTCTTGGAATCAAAATCCCAAGCACATGTGATTCTGATTCCAAGTTTCTTTTGTTGTAGAAGGCATATTGTATTAATCTATTATCTATTTTCAATCATCAAAAATGTAGTTTTAACAATTTTCACATTTCAATGGAATGTCTTTTTTTACATAACGGTTGTAGCAGATGTTTTATTACCTTTGAAAAAATATTGATTTCTCTCCCTCTCTCTCAGTATCTGGGTGCCCCATTGCCATTCTCGTTTTGGCACCATTTTATACAAGAGCAAAATAGTGTTGACAATCAGGCGTGTTTTTTTTTAAATCCATAAAAAATAAATTATAAATGTGGAAGTTCATATTAATTCCTTTTCATTAATGAAATGAATAAATAAAATAGCTATATTGGAATCCAAGATTATTGTATCTAATACACCCTCCAGAATATTTTCGCGATAATATTCGGCATTTATACGATTAATACGAGCGGAGAGCAAACATCGGTCTCGTACCACGGTAACGAGCGATGGTACGAGACACAAAAGATTTATTTACATTTAAATGCTGGAGTGCTCTAACGATAGCCACTTGTGGTTTTCCAGCCAAATATAAAGAAATCACACTATCACGCTTGAATTTCATCACGAATAACTTTTTTTCTGGAAAATTCTCACCGAAATGCTTTTGAACGCTTTTGACCTGTCACGGGTATAATTTTAACAGCTGTTGGCCGAGTGGCTTAGAAATATCAGCAGTCTGAAGTTTGTTGCAGTTTTTCATCTCACCTTGTATAAAGGTGTTAAACCACTGGATTTTGTTTAAAATAATAATATCCATTACTCATACTGCAAATGAATCCCCTTAAAGTAGGTTAGCCTTACAAAAAGCTCTAACATAAACATGACATATTCATATAAGTGAATGTGTTCAACGTGATGAAACTCCCTTTCCTCCCTTTCATAATCGGTAATTAAATGTAACCTTTAAAAATAAACAAAAATACGATTCAAAATTTAAATATTTAATTTCCCCTCGTGTTTTTGACATTTTCATTTATTGCGTTTTTATTTATTTCACTAGTTGGCATCACTAATATCGTCGTGAACAGAGGGAAAAGTACACACCACACAACCAAAATTTGGCAGGCAGTTTGAGACGACATATTTTGTTATTGCTGTTTATATAGTGTGCTCTGTCTCGCGCTCTCATTCTCTCTTCCTCTTTCTCTGAGAGGAATGTTTCTCCCCTTGAATGTATATATCTCTATAAAACAGTGTTGCCGTTTGCAAAGCCCATTCAAAAACCCAATATACAGAAAAAACTTGTTTATAAACAAAAGAAAAAACAAAAAACAAGCAATTATATTAAAGATATGATGGAAAGTTGGCGCGCTTTTTTCTGTAGTCATTCAGAATGCATGGCATGGCTTCAGAGAGCTATAGAAAAAAAAGCATAAAAATACTTACCTACCTATTTGTTTATAAATTCAAAGAAAGAATGCAACAAAAAACACGAGACTTTAAATTTTGTGCTTTTCTAAAAATATTGGCGGGAAAAATTTGGTGATTTGGATAGCTAGGGTTTTAGGGGTTTGTAACGTTGTAGGTATCTTCCAAAGTATACTTCAGACCACATTCTGAACTCTCACTTTATTCGCCCCTTTCTAACGAGTTCTTTTTTTTGAATAGCCTTAGACAGATCACGTGCGCTGCCATGTTATTTTTGTTTCGCATTTTGAAAAGACCAATGACAGAACATTTACAAATCGTTTAATTTTATAATGAAATTTCCATTATGTGAGGAATTTGTTTCGTGTTTAACATATGGCATCTGTTTGTTTTGGTCTGTACCGAAATTTGGTCTATTATGGCTTGAATCAAAAGAGGAAGTTTCTTTTTCATTGTTGCATGGTAGAACTAAGAAGTTGAAGACATGCAATCGTATGTTTACAATTTTTTTTTTCAATTAATATGTTTGACATCTCATTGTCAAAATCTATATTCATAAATCCCTTGTATACACACAAAATCAGAGGTGGGAACTGTTTTTTATGCATTAAAATTTTAAAAGATAAATTACAGAAAATGCAGATCTGGGAATGCTAATTTGACGTCATGCAATCATATGTTTACATTTTTTCAAAATTATATATTTGAAATCTAATCAGAGATGGGAACCAGAAAATGCAGAGCTGGATATTATTATTAGAAGTGAGGTTATCATGATTTAATTGCACCATGGTTCTTTCCACTGTTTATGGCAAAAAGGAAGAAAGGAGTTTTCTATCCACCCAAAAATCACTTTATTTAGCAAACTTTACAGACATGTTAGTATAAAATCCCGAGGAATCCAATCTTTGGAAGAATCCGTACATTTTTTTTCGAAAATGGCAGAACTTTTTCTCAAATAAGCCACCTGTCAAAATTCAATTTTCGCTTTTTCAACCGCATTTCCAGTGAGAAAATGACAAAACATCTAAACTCTTCAACTTCCAGATTATGACTGATTAAAGAACATATATTTTCTCATGTACGTTAAAAGTACCGACAAAATCACACACTCGATTCCTCGTCCCCCTTCTACACATTCGTTTTTTTTTTTTTTTTTTTCATTTCTTAATTCCATTCCGGCTAAAAATCCAATAATACAAAACACCTTTGGCGTTGACGTCGTCTCTACGATGAAAAAAATGTCAACAAAATAATAGGAAATCACTGTGAATGATGACGGCGACGACAACGCGACGTATGCCTGCCGCCCTCTTAGTCTTCTCTTGGCCTCTTGCACTTCTTGACATGCTATTCCTCCACCTCCTCCAGCAGACTTTTCGTCAGACTGCTATGACTAATGTTAATAATACAAAATAGCAGAAAATAAAAATTGACGCAAATGCAGCAATGTTTTCTAAAGGGGGGATAATTTGTATGTACCTGTTGCATATTTATGTTGTGTACCCCACCATTTTTTTTATAACTCACGGCAACACACATACCCTCTTCACACGCGACAATCATCAGGCAGGCCGCGTTGAAAACAATATCCATAATATAGTACTTAAATCCTTTTTTTTGTTGTAAAACAGGTTTTGACATTCAGTAAATTAAAATAAAAAAATCTAAACCTCAACCAAATTCCGCATGGAACAAATTAAATCGTACCCTTAACACTTCATACAGAAAACTCTGCTGGAAAGGCAAACGCATTCACAGAGAGCCGGAGACATTGCCATTGACGCTCTCTCTCTCTCTCTCTGTGTTTCTTATATATAACAAACTGTTTATTTGCGCCACACATAACGCCATATTTCCCCTTAAAATATTTCTCTGCTCTGAGAGCATTATTTGTTCTCTCTCAGGGTTGGTTTTTTTTTTCTTCCAACTCTCAGCTGCTTATGTACATGGTATATCCACAAAAAAACCATGTCCCTTTTCTCTTCATGTTATGTACTGTGTATGTAGCAAAGAGGGTGAGGAAAACCGGTTTTTCAATTTTATATAAATGACAAGATGAAATACAACAACAAAAATAATACAAATCAGGCTCAATATATTGTATAAAATTTTAAGGCTATGTTGCCAAACTTCACTTTAAAAAGGCAATAAAAGGTTTCATGAAATGTGTGGCGCTGGCGGCCCTATAAAACAGGATAAATTTTAAAATAAATACTGGTTTTAAAAATGTCGATGAAATGAAATAAAAAATGTTTTTGTGTTTTCCTTTTTTTCTTGGCATGCATATCCACCACCCCACCCATGCAAGTGGGGTATGCATGCCAAGCCTTGTCGTCTATGTGCCCATAATTATTTGTTTTTTTTTTATTCTCTTAATTCGCACTAGTGCAGCAAAACAAAATATAAATAAGCAATGCGCCAAGCTGGCTAGCTTTTATACTACTGTTTGCTGACATAATTTGAATGAATGGATGATCGGCGGCGATTTTCTGGTGTTTGAGTCATGCACATACAAAACAAAAAAAAAAAAACAAAGCAACAACAAAAACAGAAATAACTGCAAATTGTGTTGATTGTTCGATAACTATTAAAATAATAGCTTAATGATGTTATGATGACGACAAGTGTGCTGTGCTGTGAATGGAAATGTCTAAAAAATTTTATGGACTTTGATGCGTTATCGTGTTTGAAAAAATAAAAACTGCAGGTGTGTTTGTTCGTAGATGTAGCTACAACAACAAATCGTTTGATAGGTATTTTACATTAAATCTGCATAACGTACATATGTTTTAATGCTCAAATTCGATTGCCTGTAAATATTCCAAGGTAAGCTTTTTTTATTAAAAGCTTCCATTTGGTCTAACAAAAAGTTCTAAATTTACTCGTTTTTTCCAGATTCTCCACATTTGGACATCTTTAAAGACTATTGTTTGATGTCTTCAAAGTTCCAATTTCCCGCAGGAACCTCTTACTCGTGGTACAATTATTTCAAAGTAGTCTCATTTCAAATAAGAATATCTAGCTTTGTATTTTTCTTTAATTTATATTGTGAAATTAAACTAATTTCTTAAAGGTTTCCATACCTGATCCCTGATTTGATTGATTTTGAAATGTTTCCAAAGGAATAATTTTGAAAAAAAATTTAAACATAGATTCTACCATGGTAAAATTAAGAAGAAGGTAAAGTTATTTCAAATAAGCATTCCCATCTCTGCATATGATTTTGCAATGATAAAAGCATTAAAGGGAAAGAATGAAAATTGAACTGTTGTGAGTGAACTGAAAAATATTCACTAAATGGGACAAGGAACTAATTCTAATTGAGAAAAATAACAATTTGCTCTGATCAAGAATCTGGGGCTCAATTGTTCTAGGAAAATATGAAATTAAAACTTTTATGAAGGGAGAAATATGTCACATGAAAAAAATTATAAAGAAAATATTTTACACTTAAAATTGTATACAGGGTGCGATAAAAAACTGTAACAAAGTCAAACGCCATAGTTTTTACATTTTTTTTTTTAATTTTATTGAATAAAAGCAAAAAATATCGGAAATAGCTTCAAATTTTAGAATAAGTTTAGATTTGTTCGAATTGGTCAATGAAACCGTCACACGCTGCCCGAATGTTGTTCTCTGCGGTATTGTGGCCCATTCCCGGCGAAGCGCTTGCTTGAGGTGATCGACACTTTGTTATTTTTTAGTGTCAACCTTGCTTTCCAAAATACTCCAGACACAATTGTCCAACGGATTGGTATCCGGAGATTTTGGTGGCCATTTTGGGCACTTGAAATGAAGCGATAATTTTAACAGCTGTCAGACGTTTGGCTTAGAAATGACAGCAGCCTGAAGTTGGTTACAGTTTTTTTCATCTCACCCTGCATACAACAAGATGGTGGGAGAGCTAAAGTGAAAGATTAGAAGATCAAGTTAATAGAACAAGTGAACTGAAATAGTTGAATCAAATGGAACTAGAAACTAGTTCTAAATGAGAAAAGGAATATTGATTGATGAGTCCTAATTTACAATTAGCAAGTCCACTTGTGTGTTGGAGAAAGGGAGCTAAATGGAATGATAATAGGAAAAAGTTTGCCGATTCTGGCAATAAATTTATCTTTTTTATTCTCTTTTTATAAAAATAATCAAAATATTGGCAGACAAACCAATAATGAAATCCGAAAATTTTTCCAAGTACATTGCCTTGTGATCAAAAAAAGTGATCAAAACAGGTCGATGAAAGTTGCCTAATATGTATCAGGACTTATAGAATGTTGAGAGGTGAGGGGGCTTAATTTTCCCACAATTTGGGTAACTACCAAAAATCCCACAGTTTAAATCAGAAGTAGGAATACCACCTACTCTACAAATAGTGTCTGCAATCATTGATGATTGTGTACCAAGGTACATTACTTTTTTTCTACCATGTTCCTACCTATCCTACAAGCAAAACAAAGTGTCCCCAAACTACCGGAATTGAAAAAAATCCTTCCTACTCCCCCTTTTATAAAAAAAAAACACCAGCTGATAATATTTCTTTGCTGTTTTTTGTTTCCTTCCGAAGGTAACTACCTTAATCTGCTATGCTCTCATTATTGTCATTTTATAATTCACCTATAGCTACATAATTAGGTCAATGTGCATATTTCTGGTTATATGTGTGTGTGTGCAAATGATTGCTCGCTTTTGCCTCTATTTTTGACAAAAACCACTCAACAACATAAAAGATAAGAAAAGAAATTTCAAAGTCATTGAACTTTTGCTAGATGGATGAACAAAACATGAAGTGGTGGTGCTGCAGTACAAATTCTTGGAAAGGTCGAGCAATTGTAAAAAACGAATAAAAATATAACAAAAGATTGTAAATACCTAACAACCAACAACAACAATACACAATGTGCTTAAGAGTCAGTAAGTCGTTCCCACAAACCTCCCCACTACCACCTCCTCTTGAAAATGTTATTCGTAGAGAACACAAAATGTAAAGGAAGTACAATGTTGTGGTGTTAAATGTTGTTCATTTTTTTTCTTCTTGTCTTCGTCTTCTGCTTTGTTTACTATAATCCCTTGCAATCAGCCAGCCAGACACACAGCACGGCACAGCACAGCATCATCATGAAGTCATAAAGTTATGATGATTGTGTTTCAAATGAAAAAATAATGTTTACTTTTGCAAGAATTCTAACGAAAAAACATCTGTTTGTCTGTCTGGCTGGCTGGCTGTAGCAGTAAAAAAGCCGCAAAACAAAAATCATAACAAACCAACACCACAACCATTGACGCCGTCATCATCATCATCGATATCATAACCTAGGCGCCGTCGCCGCTGCTGCCGTCGCCGCCATGTGTTGTGTTTAATCATTCATGAACTTCTGTGTGTGTTATGTCGATATTCCGTCAAAATTCGCGTTTTCCCAAACTCGGATTGTTTTTGTTGTTGTTTTTCTTGTTCGTTTTGTGAATGAAAGTGTGTGGCTATTTGTATTTTACTTCCTTATATTCAACACTTTGTTTATATTTCTAACAAAAAATATGTTTTTTTTTGGGAAAAGGGTTTGAGGTTTTTTTCCGAGTAGCTATTATTGTATTGCTGTATGTTTGTATAAGTGTGTAGCGTTGTTCACAACCTACATTGCTGCTGGCAGCTACTGTTTGTTGTTGTTCCGTCCGTATGCATGAACCGCATGAGCCATGCGGTTGCTATTTATAGACAATGTAGGTAAATTTTCAAGGCTAAATAATTGTGTAAAAAATGTTTTGCATCGTTTTTTGTGTTTGGCTTCTTCCTTTTTTCACTCCCCCCTATAGCAATATGCAGAAATAGGTAGTTTATTGTTGTAATAAACACAAACGGAAAGAAGCTTTTTTGTGTGTTCATTGGTAGCAATGGAAAAACATGAATATTTTTTTTTTCTATTTTGTTGAGAAAAACTTTGTTTTGCTTGTGCATGACATTTGGGGGTTATATTTATTGCCATCATATGCCAGTTGGCTTGGGTTCACAAACATTCCATGGCTTTGTATTCTTGTGTTTTGCAAAAATGGTATGTATGTACCTACCTCCTTCATAAAGGTCAACCATAGTACAACACCCTGTGCTTAAGTGAAATGTTGCCAGATTAAAAAATAATGAATATTTGGTTCCAATTGGGGCACCTCCTAAATACAATTGAGTTATATCATCACTAATGAGAGGATCGATCTTTTTGTATCCTTTCCCCTTGCCCACATTACTTTTTCCAAGAAGGAACTAGTTCCTTGTTCCATTTTGTTTATATGCATTTTTCATCAAAGAAAAAAAGAACCCAGTAGGTAATTAATGGGAAACAGGTACCCATATTGTTTCTGAATGCCATTTTAGAAAAATGTACGTAAGGAAAACGTTTTTTATTTGATATTTCATGAAATAGAGCGAGAATCAAGACTATCAGTCTTATCATCAAAAATCGTGAACTATTTCCGAAAGTTCCTTCTATTGAATAGGTTTTACACATAGGTATATGTTCTTTTCCAGAACTCTAAAGAATGTAAAAAATGTTACCGACTTCTCCTTTATGATATCGAAAAAATTGCAAAAATAGTAGGTCCTGGAACAACGAGAAGAAACTTTTACGCAATGTTTGAAATATTTTTGTATGAAATTTTTATAACTCGATTTATAATAGTGTAGTATGATAAGTATTTATAAGTTATTTATAAATAATTGGGTACTATATTAATACTATTAATTGGCCTTGGAGGCTTTAGTATTAAAAATGAGCTAAATAAATAAAGAAAGAAATGTTAACTAAACTATAACCTTTAATATAAAATATATTAAAAATATTACATAATTAGATAAGGTCTTAAATTGTTTTCACTAGTGTTTTTTGCCTAAATGCCCTTCCGATTTCGATGAACATCGCTATATTCTCGTATGAACATCATTATATCTCTTTTAAAATTGAATCAAATCGCATAAGTTGTAAATGATATGATCATTACAATCCATCCCATTTTCCCCAATCGCATTCTAACATTGCAACAATTGGCAACACTGGTTTGCGAAAGTCAAATAGCCCTCGTATTTTGTGTACTCTACCGGTCGATTTTTGTTCGTTGTGATTCTCTTTTATTGCTGCTGGTGCGCAAACATTAT
Source organism: Musca domestica (assembly GCF_030504385.1). Lineage (NCBI taxonomy): Eukaryota > Metazoa > Arthropoda > Insecta > Diptera > Muscidae > Musca > Musca domestica. The sequence continues at coordinate 8,232,088 of NW_026712334.1, read as the reverse complement.
TTCTATTTGACACTTAACTTTTCGTACCCTTATTTTCATGACGCCAAGAAATGAAACAAAAAAAAAAAAAAACAATATTATTGTTTCATTTTTTTTGCATGCATTGATGGTGTCTACTAAATGCAAATAATAACAACACCTCCGTTGTCTTCTGATCTGAAACAGAAGAATCAACAAAGTTTAATAATTTCTTATGAAAAAAACGTCATTATCCATTTGATGACGAAAAATTTCTCGACACATGCATTCGAACATACATAAATGGCTGCGTTCGTTACGTACATACACACAAAGTATTATGTATAAGTTGCGTTGTTGTTGCAATCGCCATTGAGAAGGGCAATGAGCAAAGAGACAAGAGAGAAAAATCCCAAACACAAAAAACATTGTACAATAGCGTCAACGACGGACGGCGACTACAATACAATACCACATACGGACAACTGGCGGCGGCGACGGCAACCGAGGCGTCAACATATCATTGGGTATATACAAAAAAAACAGACATGAACACACACACTCACATATATGTGTGCATACATAAATAAATGGAATTTTCGTTGAAAACGGACGGCAACGAAGTTCAACATCATGAGAAGAACGAACCATCATCAATATACCACCAACCACAGTCAACCACACCACCACTGAGACGACGAAGACGGCGTTGTTTTTGTTTCGTCGTGTTTATGGTTTGTTGTTGATCCGTCTTATTCTTTTTGGTATGTGATGTTCTACGTTGCTCTGTGTTGCCATTTTTGGGTCTTTAATCGACCAAAAAAGTAGGACAAGAGTTTCTGTTGAACTGTCAAGTAAAACATAAATCCTTAAATTTTGGGGTTCTGTTTGTAGTACAGAGAATTCTTTCAGTTTTTTTATAAAGTAATATAAACACCAAAGAAAAACAATGATGAAAAACGAATTTATGTTAGGCAAGATTTCTTGCCGCAATTCCATGTCTGTTGGAGAGAGAGAGAGAGAGAAAAGGTGATTGGAAATGAAAAAATGCTTGCACTGTCACAATTTCTCTTGTGTTTTTTGACATAAAAGGCAGTGAAGAAAAATGCAAGAAGGAAGCAAGTACAATAGATAATGATAAAAATTACCACAATTAAGCTCGCCTGGTTTAAATCAAGACTTTTGTAGTAAACAAATTACCTCGTATCAAAAAAAAAAGAACGTTAAAAATACTGCAGAACATATTTTTTATGCAATTCACATTTTAAACCTTCATTTGTGTTTGAACATAAATTGTAGTATTGAACACAACTTTCAAATTTTCCCATATCTTCCAAAAATCCATAGTTCTATGCTAGCATTCTAGTGTATGAACCGAAATTTACGTTTTGACAAATAATGTCCTTATTTAATACACAAAAAGTATCCCCATTTAATGCACTGAAAGTCCCAACGACTCACTTTTTCTTTCACATGAAAGTTTTCGTCCCTGGCTCTCGAGTGAAAAAAAAATTACCCACGTAAATTTGGGTTAATTTGGCAACTCTGTTTATGCAGAACATCATAACGAAGCAAACGATTGTCAACGTCGATGACGTCAATGGCAATAATGACGTTGTTATGCTGTTGTTTTTGGCAGACATACCACAAACACACACACACACACATACATCCAAACATACAAAAATATTATTTTTCGCGCGCACATACACACAACCGCACACACACTCATTAAAATAGGGGAAAGGGAAGTTGACTGCGCTGCCAGCAGAGAGTTCATCCAATAACTAGCTAAAGCAAATACAAAACGCGCCGCATGATGGCATAGCATATAAGAAAAACATACTCCTCTGCCGACGTCGACGTTAGCCGCAAATGGATGGATGGTTTGGCTGGTTGGTATATGGATGGTAAAGGCAAACGTATTAGTGGCCAAGGGCTAGTAGTATAGCAGCAAGCAGCAGTAGTAGGCAGGCAAGCAATAAACATACGGTAAAGAAAACGTCGTTTGTTCGTTCGTTGGTTCGTTTACATTGCATTGTGTGAATAATATTATGTTGTGTGTATAGTGAGTGTAGTACTCTTGTTCTTCTTCTTCTTATTTGTTGTTCTGCTGCTTCTTCTTCTTCTGTTTCGTATTCCACTGCCTCTCCACATTGCCAACAACATGCAGCAGTGAGCAGCCATTGTGTTGTATTGTGTGTATTACAATAGATTGTGGATATACAACACACACTGTACTCTGGCTGGCTGGCTCTGTGCTCTGCTGTCTCTGTACTCAAAGAAAAAGAAGAAGCAGCAGCTGTGTAAAAGTAAAAAATCCCAAGCAAGGCAAGCACAAAAAACCAAAGAAGAAGTTCCTCTTTTGTGTCGTAAATTCAAAGCGCGCCCTATAATAATACAAAAAAAACCAACCGAAAAGAGGCAAAAAAAAGAAGAAAGCAGAAAAAAGTTTTCTTTCGTGTTATGGTTTGACGTGTGTGTGTGTTTTATCTTTTCCGAAAACAAAAAAAGTAGCAGCAGCAGGCAGCTACCGTGTATTGTATGATGATTTGTGTGTTGTTTAGTGCATAGAGAGGAGGAGTACAGTATAGAAATACGACGTAAACGAAGAAGAGAAGTGTGTATTATTATTATTATTACTACTGTTTGACATTGTCATCGGTTGTACGGTCGGGCTGCGCGAGGAGTGGAAAGGAGGAATACACCATACTTTGTATTTTAATACAAATGTGCTATGATGAGGAAAAATAGAAGGAACAACAAACAAATGTTGTAATGCAATGATGAGAACTTTTTTCCTCTTGGTTTTGCGGCGGGTGTGTGTCTGTGTGTATACGTTTGGTTGGGTGTCGTCGTCTGTGCAAATTTTTGGAATGTTGTGTCTGCCGTTCGTGTTTGTGTTTTTTTTTTTCTCGTCGGTATTCCTTACCTTTTGCTATTTTTCGTAATGTTTTTTTCCTTGCGTGTGAAACAAAGTCAAAACTTGAGAAACGAAAACAAGTAGATCACAGAGGATATGGAAATCATATTGGGATTGCCCTGCCTTTCCTACCATTTTTTTTTCAAAAAATCTTAAAGTGTCAAATTGTATGAGTGTGTGTGCCAAAGAGGAGGAATAAAAACCAAAAGTGCAACCAAACTTCCTCCCTCCCTCTCATCATCAGATGTCATTCAAGGATAATGTTATGGAATACCAGTTTTTATGTCATCATCACTTGGAATAAAAGTTTTATTTTTTTCTTAATGGAAAAAAAAAGAGATGAGGAGGACAAGACAGACACTAAAATACATATATTTTTTATATTTTCCTTTGGCCTGTTTTTTCTTCGCTTGGATGCATTGCTGCAACGAAAAGAACAAACAATTCGTTGACTTTTCTGTGTTAGCCATATAACCCTGGTTTTTCTTCTTCTCGCTGGTGGGTTAAGAGAGCAAAACAAAACGAACGAACTTTCACCGGCTATTCCGGGAATGAAAATTTTGTTTATTTGTATTTTCCCATTTTTTTTTATTTTGTGACGATTTCGAAATGTTTTCAATTTAGTTTCGTTAAAGTAAAATTAATTTGTTGTGGAAGATGAGAGGATTTTTCTTTCATATCATCTACCCGTAATTCCTGTCTTGTTGTTGTGGCGGTTTTGAGTCTTGACTTTTAAGTTGCCAATATAGCAACATACCATGTTCACACAGAGAAAGATTTCTTTAAGGATGGTCGGTGCTTTAGAAAGAGGCAAAAATATTCTCTTGCAACATTTTAGAAGATCTTGCATTTTCACTGGAATGCTTTGTAATTATGTGAAAAACTTTTCTATATTTCGAATGTAGTTTTCTCACCCAGAAGTTCCATCATATTGTGCCAAACTGTATCTACGTTACCATATAATGTTTACAGATGGTTAGGACAAGTTTTGTACATGACAATTCTTATTCTAAAATCTTTCGAAATTGCTTTTCTCTTTTACCGCGACTAAACCAAATATTGAATAAGTCAGCATTGTTTTTTATTTGACCATTTCAATGTTGTAGATGCTATACAACATAATTTTCCATACTTTTGGGCTGTGTTCAACAATAATTAAGTTCAATTTATTTATTTATTGTATTTTTTTTTTGGTTAAACGACTATTCTATCTCGTTGCTAAATTCATAGCAGCAACAAACCTAATTGATTTAATATTTTTTAAATTAAAGTGTCATTTAACTTTTCTAAATTTTCATTATATAGATAGTATGTTTACTGTTTGTAAGCAGCTATTCGGTTTGTCCCGCGAAATTCATGCGTAGGTTCTTTCATATAAAACCTTTCATCTCTGATAGCCAATGAGGCAATTTAAATATTTTGAGAATAATAACAACACTGTTCATTAAGTTACATTTATTCCATTTCCATTTATTCCTCTGTTTCATGTTTTTTCCCATTTACATTTTTTGTGCAATATATACACAACATATTTTTCTTCATATAAAACTCCCAATCCTTGTCCACACACCAGGTTACCTTTTTGGAAATGGCAACCCTACTTCTCATCATTGCAATTGAAAATAAATCCATTTATTTTCAATAAATTTAATCTTTCTATTATTCCTTTTCTACCATTTATTATCATCTGTCCGGACTGTTCATTTTGTACAGACGAACAACACAACATACACAGCTACCTAATTGTATATTTGCTTGTCTTTCTGCTTCTTCTTCTTCTTGTTAATAAAGGGAAGTTAGTCTAATGACGCATGTTAATTTTGACTCTCGCGTTTAAAATTTAATGAGGGCTCCTTTTTCTTCTTCCGGTTTTTGTGCTGTCAACAAAAGAAGATATCATTGAGTACATCTTTAATAATTGTGATATATTTTACAGAAAATCAATAAATAAATCATTACAAAAAATCAAACTAACAAATGTGTTGGTATAAACGAAGGGAATTGGTCTGGAATCGTGTAATAAACAGCAATAATATCAAAACAAGTATGCAAGAGAGATAACAAGAGAAATATATTGGGAGAGAGAGTGAGTGAGTAACTAAAATAATTGCGCGCGCGAATTATTGTAAACAACACATTGACAAACAACAAATGAAAAGAAAGCTAAAATAAAAAAAAAATTAAAGCCACGACGGAGTGCTGTAAACAAATCAAAAAGAATTAAACCACAACAACAACCAGAGTTTAACAACCTTTACCAATGCAAAGGGAAAAGAAATTTAGCATACATTTTTTACTTAAAAATATCAAAACGACAAAGTTGCTAACATTTCAGAATACTGCTTCGCAAACACAAGGAAGTACTACTCCTACGACGACTGATAAGTTTAGCAATAGCAAATTTAAATATTCTTTAAGTAAAAAGTAAATGAAAGTCACGGTTAAAAGTTAACTAACAAATAGTGAAAACTTATTATTTACCTTCCCACTCCCCCCCAAACAAAATCAAACCAAGATTCTTCTCCTTTGATCGAATCTTGGATACAATAACGTAAGTCTTCAGTAGAATACACCACAATTGGCTAAAACAACAAAACATGTCAGAACATAGCGCTTGGGGTCAACGCCAAGCGACTGCGGCCGAGGCTGCCTTATGGTGGCCCGGTGCTCTCGCTGCGGCAGCCACACAACACCAACAACAACAACAGCAACAACAACAACAAACAATTGATCAGCAAACTCTTCAACATTATCAGCAACAATTGGTTGCCCAGCAACAACAACAGGCCGCTGCCGCAGCCGCTGCTGTCCAGCAACAACAACAATTGCAACAACAGCAGCAGCAGCAACAGCAGCACCAACAACAAGTTGTCGTCCAACAGAATCAACAGCAAGCCCATCAAAATAATGCCAACACCACTTCTGGTGTTGGTACCCAACAGCTTTTCACATACAAAATGGCCAGTAGTTTTCCCAATCCAGCCACAACAATGGCCCAAGTTGTTGCCACCTCCAATGCAGCCGGTACACCCGCCTACGACTATCGTCTAAACATGGCCCAGGCAGCAGCTGCCGCCGCAGTACCCGGTTCACAGTGGTGGTATTCAGCTGCCAATCAGGGACAAATCGATGCCAATACAGCCGCCCAATTGCAACAGCAACAACAGCAGCAGCAACAACAACAACAGCAGGCGCAACAGCAGCAGCAACAGCAACAACAGCAGCAACAGCAAGCGCAACAGCAGGCGCAACAACAGGCGCAACAGCAGCAGGCCCAACAGCATCAACAGCAACAACAGCAATTGCAGCAAGCGCAACAGCAGGCGCAACAGCAACAACAGCAGCAACAGAATGCGGTAAGTACAAACACCAAACAAAACAATCTTCATATATCATCTTTTGATCCTTTATGTTTACTGTTGTTCTCCTGTCCATTGTGTTGTTTGAAGATCAATTTCTTTGCAATATCTATATACATACATACATATCACCTCACCATTTCCGCAGATGTCCTTTTTACACACTATACATATACTCTATTGTATATTTGAGCGCACACAAACCAAAGAATAACAAGATCTGCTGCTCGTCTTCCGCGCAAAAAAATGGAAACATCCAATAAATGTGTAATTTTAGTTTTTGGATCAGAACACGAAAGGAGCTTGTCGAAAGAAACCAGAGTTATTCACTATTAAATTCTAAAATCTCCAAAATGTTAAATTCGTGCCTCATCGCGAGAATAACTTTTCGAAACACCAATGCTGATCCTATTCCATATAATATCTTTGAGGTATACAAGGGGATTGTAATATATCCATATTACCTCGCCCCCGCTTGTGGGAAAATTTAATGTACCACCTGAATATGGCCTTTGTGGGTTTCTTTTTTGGAGAGACCAATAATGATGATGGATCTTATGAGCCAAGGTTCTAATTTGCTCAAGGGAAGAAAAAGAATGGCTAATTCAACTGAAAATGTCGACTTACACGAAACGCTAAAATGGAAATTGTCATTCAATTCCTATTTTTAATAATAATCTGAGATGAATAAGTGCTCGATTCTAGGCCATCTAACTCTTATGAAGACAGCCTCTCCACTAAGAGATCGGTTTGTGCACTTTATTCTAACTGGAAATTAGGTTGTTTCTTGAATTTCTTTGACGAGAATTCTTCTATTGATTCTGCTGTTAACCACACCATCTAAACAGAAATCTTTATTTTCGATTTTATATCCACCGCTTTTGGCCTGAATCTAACATAGCTTGAAGCGTGAGTTTTTTTTTAACAAACCTATGTTTTTTAAATTAAACTAGACAATAATCCCGGTGTACTCAAGATACTCCCCCTCAATAGGAGACCTAATTATGAATTTCCTTCAATTTGGAATTCTTATCGACCCTTCCCAAAAGCTTCCAGTCCGGTCCTATACATTGCCTTTCCGATCGGTTCAGTCTGTGATTCACGAAGGCATTTAAACAGATTTTTTTTTTCAATTTTAGATGTTTTTATCTTCCTTTTTTTGACCTGAACCTAAAATAACCTTGATTGCGGAAAGTAAGATTTCATTTCTTTTTTTATTTTTTTTTGAAATTTAATATTTTTTTGAATTGAATTCTACAATAATTCCAAGATTCTTTCATAGGAATAAAGGTTTCGATTCGAGGGCGTGTGGCCGTCATCAAGATGGCAACTCAAAAATGATTTTCTTCAATCTGAATAACTGATAGTCCGTGGAGTTTTAGGGTGGGGAGTTTTGTGGCAGTATCTTTCGCAAGATTTTGTGGACTTTAATCTATAAATGGAGAAATTGGATCGCTCGTTTCTGCATTTATAGGAAGCCAGCCCCTATATGACAACTTCGTCTTGATTTCTTTTCAAAGAATTTCAGGATTTCGGTTTTATAGGAAACAAAATGTTTCAATGTTTTTATTTTCCGCTTTACTCTTGAGATTTCGGCCACATGGTCCTAAGATATCTTGCAACTGGTTTCCAAATGACATCTTCCACCAGCTTTTTCGATGAGAGCCTTTTCGAAGCGGATGACATAATTTGACAGCCTTCATATACCGATATCTTCGGATACGCACATTTTTCCATGGATTATTTCAAATTTTCAATTAAAAGTTAGTAATTTGATACTACCTCCGTTGATGTAGAAGTTCACATATGATTTCGGTGGACATTCTAATCCATAAAATGCTAATAATGAATGACGAAGTAGCTTCACATCTTGTTATACTGGTTATTTACTTATATTTTTTTTCAAAAAAATAGTTTCCAGAGCTGCTCCAAGCAGAATATGCATCCTGAACAACATATATTTCCTATTAGCGGTCGGAAAATCGCTTTGCAATAACTCTTTGAAAGAATGTGTCGATTTTGCTGCTATGCCCTCTGCAGAATGTTTGGTTTTAATGTTGGATATATCGAATGTATTTCCATACCCTACACCTTGGAAGGTGTCATTCCGTTTGTAAGATCCCTAAATATTCGTCGAATACCCCATAAACTTAATCAGCATAAAATTCTAAGTCGTTTTAACAGTGTCCGTCTGTCTGTCTGTCTCTCCGGCTGTCTGTTAAAATCACGATACATCTCACATTATATGACGTAGAGCGTCAAAAATATAGCAGAACAATTTTTATTGTGTCTAGGATTGTTGGTATTAAAAATGAGATATATCTGTCCTCGTTTTGGTATAGTCCCCATATAACGTTACCTCCCGATGTTCGGTATTTTGATGATTTTTGCCACATTTTCTTCACGGATTTGTCTGAAAATTGGTATTTGTAGGTCATTATGGTTTCTAGTTCGTCTGGCGAAACATTGTATGTATAGGTCCACGTTGTGATATAGTTCCCATGTAACGGTGCCTCCCGATATTCGATATTTTGATGATTTTTGCCACATTTTTTTCACGGATTTGTCTAAAAATTGGTATTTGAAGGTCATTATGGTTTCTAGTTCGTCTGGCGAAACATTGTATGTATAGGTCCACGTTTTGGTATAGCCCCCATATGACTTTACCTTCCGATATTCGGTATTTTGTCACATTTTTTCACGGATTTATCTAAAAATTGGTATTTGTTGGTCATATGTTGAAGAAGCTAATCGATAGATTGATGTTAGTCTACTTTTTTACTCTGTCTTCAATAAAACGATACTGTGTTACTTCAGATTCAACCTCTAGCTCCGCTTTTTCTTTTGTGTTGTCGTTTGGATTTCTTATTTTGGGTTCTCGGGAAAAATTCTAGAGATAGATTATTGACAATGCTTTTAGGCATTTGATTGTTTTTTTTTTCGATACCGGAAAACATATTTGCTTTGGGCCACGTTTTGGCATAGCCAGCCAGCCAGCCCCCTTATAAAATCCCATTCCTCTTGTAGAACCCAGTACGACTTAATCCATACTCTGCTTGCCACCTATCTTATCTTGACATCCATCAACGATTTTTTTTTAAATGGCTAAAAATATCAGCATGAAATCATTTTTGAAATGCTAAAATTACCAACATTTAAAATATTTTTTTTTTTTTTGAAATACCTATAAATTTCAATTCTCACTATCTATGTGTGTTGAAATATTTTTGACTAATTATAGGTACTTGTTAGGCTAATCATGGCCTTATTTTAAATTCACGTGTTAGCAATAGACCCAATTTTATGATGATCGTTAGTTGTTAACATTTCTTTTTTTTTCTTCTTTATTTTGGCTGCAAATAAATTATAACAATTTACGCACGTACATATGTGCTGGTGGGTCTGTCGGACTGTCTACCATCTCTATACCTTAGCCGCAAAATGTTGTCATACGCGCACAGTTTATCTCTCTCCACATGTTTGGTTTGATACGTGCATACATATGTATATGTTTGCCCGTAATTATATGAACAGACCTGATAAGGTGGAACACACGGAGGAGCTATAGTCGTCGTCGGCGACACAGTCTTGTGAATTTTAAAAAAAAGAAAAAAATAATAAAATATCTATGGGACTGCAATAAGTGAAATACCGAATATAAAGGGTGCAAAATAGTAGAGCGAATTGGACATTTAGTAAGAAAAGTATTTTTTTTATACCCTACACCACATAGTGGTAAGGGTATTATGTCTTTGTGCATTTGTTTGTAACATGGAGAAGGAAACGAGATAGACCCATAGATACTTTTGAGAACCTTCATAGAATCACTTTCTGAGTCGATTTATGCATGTCAGTCCGTCTGTCCGTCCGTCCGTCCGTCCGTCTGTCCATGTATTCTTGTGAACAAAATGCAGGTCGCATTTATTATCCGATTGAGATGAAATTTTCCAAACAATATTTTTTTGGCCCAAGGACGAACCCTATTGAATTTGGTGAGAATCGCATCAAATTTAGATATAGCTCCCATATATATCTTCATCCGATTTCGGGTTAAATGTGCACCAAATGTCCACTATCAGTCCAAATTATCTGAATTTTGGCACACCCAACCGAGTTCGGCCTAGAAGCAAGTATATCAAATTTGGAGAAAATCGGTTCAGATATAGCTATAGCTCCCATATATATCGTTCATCCGATTTCATCTTGAAGTCCCTCACATTCCTACTATGCACTCCACAACCGTGATATTTGGTACCAGGTATTAGATGGAGCACAGAAATAGCTGTTTTAAATTTTATCGAAATCGGTTCAGATTTGGATATAGCTCCCATATATATCTTCATCCGATTTCGGGTTAATTGACCACCAAATGGCCAATATCAGCCCAAATGGCCCGAATTTTGGCATATGTGACCGAGATTGGCCTTAAAGCAAATACAACAAATTTGGAGAAAATCGGTTCAGAGACAGCTATAGCTCCCATATATATGTTTTATCCGATTTGGTGTTTAAGCCTCTCACATTCGTAATATGCACTCCACAAGAATGATATTTGGTACCAGATATAAGATACAGCCAAGAAATAGCTGTTTGTAATTTTATCGAAATCGGTTCAGATTTGGATATAGCTCCCATATATATCTTCATCCGATTTCGGGTTAATTGTGCACCAAATGGCCGATATAAGTCCAAATGGACTGAATTTTAGTACATCGGACCAAATTCAGCCTAGAAGCAAGTATATCAAATTTAGTGAAAATCGGTTCAGATTTAGATATAGCAACCATATATACATATGTTTCATCTGATTTAGTGTTTTAGACCTTTACATTCGTAATATTCACTCCACAACCGTGATATTTGGTACCAGGTATTAGATGGAGCACATGAATAGCTGTTTTAAATTTTATCGAAATCGGTTCAGATTTGGACATAGCTCCCATATATATCTTCATCCGATTTCGGGTTAAATGTGCACTAAATGGTCAATATCAGCCCAAATCATCTGAATTTTCGTACATAAGACCGAATTCAGTCTAGAAGCTAATACGTCAAATTTGGAGAAACCCGGTTCACAGATAGTTATAGTTCGTAAAATGCACGATAGAATTAGATAGATTTTGATTTTGTACCAAATATCTCATAGAGCTCTGAAATGCCCTGTATAAACCTTTTTACGAGAGCTCTACTAAATATGCATAGTGGTGTAGGGTATCATATAGTCGGCCCCGCCCGACTTTTGAGCTTTCCTTACTGGTTTTTTACTATCAAGATACCTTAAACCGCCATTGCAAGTCATGATATGGGGTCATAACCCCCGGATAAGGATACAACCCGATTTCAAGTATATTTTACAATTTAACTATAATTTTCATACTAATTTCGGCAAATGTTGGTAATTTGAGAAGAAACCATCCATGCAAAAACTGATCACGTTACGGTACATCCATCATCTGATCTAAGCTATTTTCGGGGCCTTGCCCACTTTTTTCGTTCTTGGTCTATATTTGGCATCTTCGCATACAATTTTCACCGAAAAATGGCTAATGAGCTGAACATGTCGCAATATTCCATTCGGCAAATATTGAAAAATGAACTCGGTGTAAAGCCATTGAAATTCCAAAAAGTACAAGAACATATACCGCAACCGAAGGAAAATAGACACAAAAGAGCTAAAGAGTTGCTTCGCTAGGCCGAAAGTGGTGAACTGCCGAGTTTGGTATTCTCCGATGAGAAAACATTCGTTGTCCAACAACCGAACGGACTACCGTCAATTGATTCCCTAACAAAGCAAAAATATAGTTCTTGACTTGTTACGACTGTATGTCATATATCAATCAATCAAACAATCAGTGTTTGAAAACATGTTTGAAATTATAATCATCACCCAACAATGTTGGTTCTAGCTAACCAAGGAGAGAGGCAGTGGTGACAGCATTAACAAAAAAAAAAAAAAAATCAACCAACCACAAATGTCCCACATGAAACATGACGACTACAGGGGGACACACACACAATTTCATAATGATAAAGCAGCGCCAACGAAATAGCTACCATCCACCAACAAAACCTAATGAAGCACATGTTTGGCTAGATTTGCTTATCAGTACAGCGTTTTGTGCCACGTTCTTTTGCCATTCATATTCATTTGGATAGCAACGCAAAAAAAAACACACACACAAACACGAAAGAAAAATATAGACCCAATTAGAAAAGAAGGAATACCAGGATAATTTGTATAAACTTAATGGAATACAATTTTGAGCCAATATTTTTGGTACACTCTAAATTGTATTTGTCATCCCTATTTGGCTAATAACATGACACGTGCTGTTCCTCAAAAACAGGGTAACATAAAAAAACTGCAACAAAGTCAAACGAAATAATTTAATTTTTTTTAATTTCATAGCACTCGCACTTTTTGGAATTTCAATGGCTTTATCCCGAGCTCACTTTTCAATATTTGGCGAATGGAATATTGCGATATGTTCACGACGCGGGTTTCGATCAAGTCGCTTCTTTACTTTTCGAACCATTTCTGCTGATGTTGCTGTTTTCTTCGAGACACAAAAGATTTATTAACATTTAAATGATGGAGGGCTCCAACGATAGTCACTTGTGGTTTTACTGCCAAATATAAAGAAACCACACAGGAAACTACATATGGATCCTTCTATCTCTCCGAGTCGATCTAGCTATGTTTGTCAGTCCGCTCGTCTGTCCATGTCAATTTGTAATCACGCTATAGGTCGCAATAAAGGCCCGATCCTCACGAAATCAAAAATGGAGGTTGGGTTAGGGATTCTAACCTAGAAGCATATTGTTTTTGGAGATGATCGCAAAATATTTAGGGGTTGAAAAGGACCAAAAACAGAAAAATTTCCTGATTTTGCACTTGCTCTATAGGCTACAAGATTTTAGGGCTAGCCAGAAGCATACCAATTTGGATGGTCATCGGTAGGGTTAGGGTCAGAATTAAAGCCTTTTTTTTTTTTTTTTTGAAGTTGTACATTTAGGAATTCGAATGGACCTAAAAATTAAAAATTTCCTGATTTTGCAGTCGCTTTACAGGTCACAATTGAAAACCAATCAACACGGAATTTTGCATGAGGGGAAAATTAGAGACAAGGCAGAGGCCTAGCATTTTGGATGACCATGTGATTATATTTAGCGGGTCAAGTAAACCACAAATTTCGTGTGAAATTGTCTAGAATACGTATCAGCCCAAAGCCAAACGTAACATTTGTGCAGGGTTGTATGGCATTATTTCAAAACCAAAAGTTACCAAAATAGACTTCAACCTGAGGGACTTCCAACATATTATAGTGTTGTAGGGTATCACATCCTCGGCCTTTGCTAACTTGTTTTTTTTAATACAACTACTATTATTATGCTGCTCTTGGAAAACGGGTTAATGGCTTTGAACTTTGAAATGTTAGTTTCTAGTTGGCTCTGTACACCGGCTGCACACTTTGCTTATATTTAAGTCATTCCGGGATCTTTAGAAGCTAGCCTTACTTCTTTCCTCTAGGAGGAACAAATTCCTTTACGCGATCTTTTACTTATTTAAAATGTTAAATATGAGCCTACTTGAATTTTCATACTTATGACCGACAGTAACACTTCCTCTAATATGAAAAAAGTTCACCGTCTACTTATATTTTTTTCATAAATATTCCAATGGTGTTGATTTTTCAATGTTCTTTCAACATTCAATGGCACGTTAAAAAGAAATCTTCCGTAATAAACTTACTGCATGCATGTATGCATGATCAAATTTCTCTCCACCAATTTGTAGTTCTTATTTTACAAGGGACTTCTGCAATTGAATGCACTCTCTCTCTCTCTCTCTCTGTGTGTCTTTCTCTGTTATCACCTTGTGCTTCTTAGTGATGTTGTTTAGTATTGTGTGTGTTGTCAAGAGACGTTAATTATAATGACAACCGGCAAATGACTTTGTTGGAGAGGGGGGAGAAAATATATATACTGACAAATGCCAATTATCCCATTACACTATTCACCATGTCAAACACCAAATATACATGCAGGCAAACATTAATAGCCAGATAGGTGACAGAATTGGGGAATACGAATATCATCTCATAATGCCGGCAAAAGGGCATACACTTGCTCCTCTTCTCCGTCTGTCGTACTTTTGTGAGATGCGTGCATTATTGTGTTTTTGATTGCTTGATTTCTTTAATGGATGAGTATGCAAAAAACACGCCGTCAAAACATAAAAACGTCACAAGGTCTTTTTATAACAGTTTCTTGGTAGTTTTCCCTTTTCCTTCACCCCTAAATGAATACCTGGTCGTCGACGACGAAGTTTTTGTTTTTTTTTGGGAAATTCTTTTCTTGTGTTTTTCCTTCCTTACCTCCTCACACACTTGATAACAACAACGAAAAATGAAATATAGTATAATAATGATGTCAAAAAACCACTCAAAAAGGAACATTAAAACACCCCAACAACAGCGACGGCAGCAGCAGCAACAAAATAATCGGATACAATAACACAAAAGATACTGTTGCTGCTGCTGCTGTCAGCGTCTCTGCCTTCAAAAGGCGGCGAATATTCATATGCTGCTGCTGCTGCTATGTGAAAAGGCAAACAGCAACAACAATACAAAAAGGCGACATTGCAAAAGGCATATATATTATTATTGTTATTATTGTTGTTAATGTGATTTTTACTTTGAGTAGAGTAGTGTAAAGTATGCTTTTTGTTGTTGCTGTGTTCATTTTTTTTTTTTCATTTTTGTTTGTTTTGATTGTTGTTGTTGTTGTTGTGTTATCACTGGGTTACCAATGGAAATGACATTGACATTGAATCAAATAATACTAAAATATAACAACAATCACAATAAAAAGAAAAACGTTTTGTGAATAAGTGTGTGTGTGTGTGTAGGTAGGAATATATGTCAACAGCAGGAGGGGTGGTGGGTATTATGCATATGCTATAATTTAATATGTAGGTTTAAAACAAACACAACAAGTGTTATAGCGTGGTGGGGTCAACAGCAAAATAAACAATGATTTTTAAACACAATAATTATATGTATATACTTTATCGGAATGCATTCATATACCTACATGTAGTGTTACATATGAAGCATTTGCAGCCATGGCAATTGTACTTCACATTTTATGTTGTGGGGGAATACCACCACCACCCTTCCACCTGTGTTATGATGATATTGCTTTGTTGGTTGTCTGTTATATGCCCCAGCAGTTAGGTGTGCTACTGGCTCACAGATAATCCAAAACAGTTAAAATTTTGTATTGACATGACCTGTCTAACAATGCGTTGTGCATGCTTACAAGAGTAAAGCAAAATTGGTTTTGTGAAAATTCTCTCTTCTAATCTGGTCTCTTCGTGTCTCATTGTTAAGCGTCAAAGTAAATGACACTTGTAGTCAGAGCTGTGCCATGTGATTTACTAAATCCAGAACATTCCAAAATGGTCTAATTACTAGAAAATCGCGAAACTGACTGGAACTTCAGGGATTTTCCACTATATGGAGTTCCTAATGTGGCTAAGTTTGGTTGCACATCTCCAAATGCAAAAGTATTATTCTCTCCAAAAACTAAAAATTTAAATTATATTTTCAAAAGAGTTTGAAAATCTTTCAGTATTATTCAGAATGCTATTCAAAACAATATATACAGGGTGAGATAAAAAAAAACTGCAACATAGTCAAAAGACATAATTTTCACATTTTATTTAAATTCTATTGAATAAAAGCAAAAATGTCGGAAATTTGATGCTAAATTGTAGAATAAGTTTAGATTTGTTGGAATTGGTTACCTTTGGCACGAATTATGGCCTTCAAAAGGCCAATGAAACCGTTGCTCTGCGGTGTTTTGGCCCATTCCCGGCGAAGCTCTTTCTTCCTTGAGATGATCGTCAGTTTGGTATTTTTAAGTGCCAACCTTACTTTCCAAAATAATTCAGACACAATAGTCCAACGGATTGGTATCTGGAGATTTTGGTGGCTATTGTGCGCTGGAAATGAAGCGAAGAACCTCATTTTGTAATCATTCTTTTGTGGCGCGTGCTGAGTGCGATGATGCAGAGTCCTGGGAAATGCCCAAGGTCTGCGGCCAAAATGTTTGCGTGCCCAAGGCTTTAATACACCCTCCAGGATATTTTCGCGATAATATTCGGAATTTATTCTGATGCCACGTTCGATTAATACGAGCGGAGAGCGACAGATCCGATCTCAATTTCCAGCTTTCGACCCATTTTTCGGCCACTGCGACGCGGGTTTCGATCAAGTCGCTTCTTTACTTTTCGAACCGTTTCTGCTGATGTTGCTGGTTTTTCCGTCCACTTCCTTGACGTTGGGTTACGCTACCAGAATCACGGTAACGAGCGATGGTAGGAGACACAAAAGATTTATTCACATTTAAATGCTGGAGTGGTCTAACGATTGCTACTTGTGGTTTCTAGCCAAATATAAAGAAATCACACTATCACGTTTGAATTCCATCACGAATGACTTTTGTTTTCTGGAAAATTCTCACCAAAATGCTTTTGTACCCTTGTAAACAATTTAATGAGCTGTCACTGGAATAATTTTAGCAGATGTCGGATGAGTGTCTTTGAAATGACAGGAGTCTGAAGTTGGCTGCGGTTTTTTCATCTCACCCTGTACACAACCTTTGTATTTGTTTTGACACTACAAGAGGCTTCCATAAAAAAACGTGTACATTCGGATGTATGCTCCATCTTGGAAATTATTGTACCATGTGTAAACTTATTATTAGTCTCTACATTTTTCCAGTTCTCTTGCAAAAGAGATGCAACTACAGCAATCTCTGAGAAAAAAAGTTGCCGCACAATTTCCAAAGGAAAAGTAACTGACAGACCGAATGTTTTTAAAATGTTATGTCATTTTGCAAGTACCTACTTCATGGAATTTTTTTTTTTTTGTGATGGTTAGCTACAACACTCCCGCATACACGTGTACGAATTATTTATTTTTAACAATTTATAAAACCTATTATCAAACTTTCACCCCAACATCACATACTGGTTGCAAACATACACAACAATTTTAACAAAATGCCTTACAATAAACCTACCCACATACATACATAGCAAATCCCCCCAAAATACTTTTTTTTTTTGGGAGGGAGAAATATATTCTCGCGTGATGTGTATGTAAATAGAATTCATAGAAATTCTATGGAATTTTATCAACAACTTGTTATTGGTGTGTTGTCCACAAACGACGAAAAAGCAAAAATAAAAACAACAATAATAATATCAAAAATAGGTACCACGATAAAGTAGTTTGTTGATGAGGGAGGATTATGTGCTGCTTGTCGCAATTATTAAAATTACTCGTCAGTCAGATGGTTTATTCAAATATGTGTGTGTTTGTTTGTGTCTGTCTAGCAATCCGATGACATGTGTATTTTAGGCGAATGTTGTTGCCCTCTTCTATAACAACAACAACAACAGCAACATCATACGTAAAACCATGTGAGAATAAGTAATTTTGGCGCCAAAATTTCTGCCATGTGAAGATTTGATGTCTAAAAGAGATGGTGTATTGGTAGGTGTAAACATTTATTGTGAGTACCAATACCAATCGATTGTCTCTGAGTAAGTGAATGTTGACGCAAATCTAATACCACACAGAAAACTCCAACTAGAAAAGAAAAATGCAATAGGAATGTCTTACAAACAAGCCTCGATATTGAATTTCTGTTAAACGAAAGTAGTCCTCTACTTTAAAAAAAAAAAAATGACGACTTAACCGGTGGTCCTAAAAAAATACATACACCAAATGCTGTGGGAGAATGTAGAGTTGTTGCGAGAAAATGGCGGCAAAAGAGGATTTGTTATCCCCACCCTTTATCCAAATTCTTGTATAAATTGAATGGTATTGACTTAAAGACACGAATAATTACAATTCAGGCGCGTTTAAAAAAAGGAAGAAAATATTAACACGCAGGGTGAGATATAAAACTGCAACATTTTTTTTTAAAATTTATTCAATGATTTGTTCGAATTTGTCATCTTTGGCAAGAATTATGGCCTTCAAACGGCCAATGAAACATACGCTGCCCGAATGTTGCTCTGCGGTATTTTGGCCCATTCCCGGCGAAGCGCTTGCTTGAGGTGATCGACACTTTAAAATTGTTTAGTGCCAACCTTGCTTTCCAAAATACTCCAGACACAATAGTCCAACGGATTCGTTTCGTGAGATTTTGGTGGCTATTGTGCGCTGGAAATAAAGCGAGCAACCTCATCTTGTAAACATTCTTGGGTGACGCGTGCTGAGTGCTACGACCAAAATGTTTGCGTGCCCAAGGCTTTAATACACACTTCAGAATATTTTTGCGATAATATTCGGCATTTATTCTGATGCCACGGTCGATTAATACGAGCGGAGAGCTACCATCGGCTGTTATAGCGGCCCACACAATCACCATGACCGGCGGCGCTTGAGTTCTGGTGGCCAAACAAAGGTGCACATTTTCAGCAGACCTCTTTGGCAAGTAAATACGATCATTTTGTTTGTTTACAAACTGCTGGACAACGAATCTTTTCTCATCGGAGATAACCAAATTCAGCAGTTCACCACTTTCGGCCAAGCGAAGCAACTCTTTAGCTCTTCTGAATCTATTTTCTTTCTGTTGCGTTGTAAGTCCTTACACTTTTTGTACGCTTGTAAACAATATAATGAACTGTCCTGTCACTGGAATAATTTTAACAGCTGTCGGACGAATGACTTAGAAATGACAGCAGTCTGAAGTTGGTAGCAGTTTTTTCATCTTACCCTGTACTTTCTATACTAATCAGCGTTTCCGTTACGTAAATGCTGTTACACATTTGGCTTCATTTCTATGGAAATTAACTGCAGTGTAGCATGAGCACTTTAACACACCTACAGAATACCATCAATATTGAAAGCTCTCAGAGACATGTATTGCGAGAATGTGGAAATGAAAGCGCTTTTTACCGATATTTGTGCATTCAATTTGTAATTAATTTTTATTCATCATTGTATTGTCATTTTATAGGGTTTTACAGGTCCGTTTGAGTTGCAGCGCCTAGAACCCTAAAATATTAGGGTATTTTAGTTGCGTTTTAAATAATTTGTAATTAAAATGTGTGTCATGGAACAGAATCCTTGGGATCCATTCTTGTTCTATGCAAATTATATAATTACGTCATTTATAAAGAAAATACATGTAAAACGGAAAAATTAGAAAATCTTTTTTTCATATTTTATAAAACCAAGATCCACTTCAAGAATCAACCAAAAGTTTTATACTGAGGAATCTAGTGTGATACACTTTTCCATAATCAAAATATAAAAACAAAATCACGTCAACGACGTTGTAGAATAATTCCCCAATGAAAAGACTTGGCACATATATTTCTTCTTGTGTGGCGTGCACACTTCTCAATTCATTTTCAAATTCCTCTATGATGACGATTAAAAATTCCTCTACGACGACAGACATAAACAATAAATACAATTTTTTTAAGTAGTAGATTAACCCCTAAATACGGCCACACACACACAATTTGGCCAAAACAAATTAAGCTACAAGACACGTTCTCCACTTGAAATTAAAGGCATTTATAGAAAAGAAAACAACATGAAAATACCAAGAACTTGTTTTGTTGTCCGCCGTCTCGCCACTAAAACGAATTATGATAATGGTTTTGAGAGAAAAAATCCAGCCAAGCAAACAGATATTTTAATCTCTTTTTTTTCAACGTTGTAAGTAATTTATAACTTTCACTTCATTTGGTAATACAAAAACAAAAGCGTCGAAAAAGAAGACAAAAAATGCTCGAAATCACAAACGAGATTGCAAATGACCAGAAAAAGAATGTTGTCGAGAATGAAAATTGACCTAATTTCAGGTTTTTTTTTTTTTCGAGAACCATTAGGAATCTCCAAGTTTGGTTTTTTTTCAATATCACAAAGGAAAAAGTCGGTTATCGTAGTAACATTTTTAAAATTAACAATAATGGGGTTAAGCCTGACCATTTTGCAATAATAAATTAAAATATCGTAAAAATAACAACACCTACTAGGTTTTTGCAGTTTCTGGGACAGGGCAAATATCCGACGAACACATTTTTTCCATGTTATTTTAAAACTTATTCAACCAGAAATACCAGCCGACATTTTGAATCCGTTTTATTTTTGGGTTCTTGATGATTGGCAAGATTTTAAATTAAGCATTTTAGATTTTCCTTTCCGACTGCCTTCCTTCCAATCACATACTGAATTCCAAAAATCTAGATTTTCTTTAATTTTAAAGAAAGAAAAAATGCCTGGCGTGTTGTACTGCATGTATAATAATATCCATCCATCCGTCCGTCTGTCTCCAGGTCGATGGTGGTGAGCCCATCCATTAAAGAAACCAACAAAAAACACATTTGTCTTACCTTAATACCCAATTCCCCCCTTGCTATATATTTCCTGCTCTTAAAGCCATCCATCCATCCATTTGACTGGTGGCTGGTTTACCATTCAACCATATTCTGGTGGCGTTTTGTGGTAAAATGGTGCCGTTGTTGGTTAATGGTAATGGAGATAGGGGGCGGAAGGGCGGGCAAACGGGCGCCGGACTGGCAATTGATGTTGAGAAAAAAAAAAAAACGCACACACACAAACTTGGTTGCTTCTGTCTTCCTGCCAGGTTGCTGGTGTTGCCTGCCTGCTCGTTCGTTCGCTCGCTTGGCTGGTTAGTAGTTTGGTTTGGCTTGACTTGAAATCTGGCTTTATATTTGATATTCAAAAAGTTCGTTGACCAAATCAAAAAAAAAAAAAGCAAATTATAAATGCTACGAATTTCATTTCTTCTTTTCAAAAAAAATTTAA
Source organism: Musca domestica (assembly GCF_030504385.1). Lineage (NCBI taxonomy): Eukaryota > Metazoa > Arthropoda > Insecta > Diptera > Muscidae > Musca > Musca domestica. The sequence goes on along the minus strand of NW_026712334.1, from coordinate 8,210,984 downwards.
TAAAATTATGTCTACACACACACACACACACACACTTGCATTGCCGCCACCAATCACCACTTAAATATTTATGAGAAATTTAAAATGAAAATAAAATACCAACCAAAAATATTTTAAATATTTCTTTTATTAGTTAAGCGGCATTTCTTCGATTCGATTCGTCTTTTTGTTTTGTTATTCTTTTTTTCTCTTAGATAGAATTCATTTTCCAAATTGAAATTCATAATGGTATTTTATTTAACATTTTTTTCTAATAAAAAAAATTAACATAGCAGACATTTTTATATGTGTTGTTATGTCACATGAATACCTACCTTCCTCCTTATTGGTTTAAAGTTCTGGAAATTGTATCTATGTGGGTAGAGGAAGATTTCTCTTGCTGTTTTTATCATAGAAATGTGTTATTAAACGACGTCTTTATTTGTTGCTCATCTGTTTAGATTTTATGCTCGGTTTGTTTAGATTTTATGTTATTTGACATTTGATGCCTAAAAAGTACTTGTCAATACTATACAATTGTTTTCGAGTAAGGAAATGTCAATGTAAAGCTTACTAATGTCGGGCGAGGATATCAAAATCATCTCTCCTACAAAAATCCATTACAATGTGACATAAGTACTTTAACGCACCTACAAACCCCTGCATATATATATTGAAAGTTGCCTAACGGAGATAAGTTATTGCAAGAATGTGAGGATAAAAACGCATTTTATACTCCCCCTCTTTTAACCACGAGTCCGCATTTTATTCCCTCCCTTTTTACTAAAAGGAATTGACATAAGGTCAATAATATACAATGTGTGAAATGTGCAAAGAAAATGTGTAAAGACATAGTCTTTGAAATGTGGTTGTATAGGGCTGTATAGGTGCGTTTGTGCTACAATATTTAAAACCCTAAAATAAATAGGGTATTTTGGGTGCGCTTTAAACAAAATTTATATCAACATGAAAATATGTGTCAAAGAGACTAGACAACCCGATCGATTTTGGAATTGAAAATCTTCAATGAAAAATTATTTTAATTTGTAAAAAAAGGTAAAAAAACGCTTATTATAATAAGATAAGAAAACATAAAATAAGAAAACCTATAAAAATCTATTTATTTTTGAAAAAAAAAACATTAAAATATTTTTGACATATCAATGTTCCCAAGCGTTGATGCATCTACCTGAATTCTTCTACCATGCCCAGTCACATCGACTCAGCTGCTGGGACAATGAACTGTCAAATCGATTTTGGAATACAAAATTTTGAATGAAAAAATTATTAAAATTTGTAAAATGGTTTAAAAATGCGAATTATAATAACCTCCCAATGACGCCGTATAAGAAAACATATAAAAATCTATTTATTTAAAAACAAAACATTTAAAATTTTTGACATATCAATGTTTCCAAGCGTGTTGCATCTACCTGTATTCTTCTACCATGCCTCCACCATATTTTCAAGGCCATATTAGATTGCATTTGGGAAGATGTGATGCCCCCTAAGGGTCTCCCGACTACTTATGTAGATAATGACGGCACTCAGGGCGGTATCGGTTCCAGAAGTTCAATCAATTCAGTCACCTTTAAGTAAAATCCTCTTTCCCATATAAGCTGAAGTTGCGCTATCCAGCTTGCTTTGAAGTATTTGCTTTCATAGAACTTTTAGTCTTCTTATTTCTTTCGTTGCTCACCTTGAAATTTTTACTTTTTAAGAAAACGCCATTTATGTTGGCTTGCTTAATAGTCTCCAAGCCAAGCCATCTGCTAGATTCTCAAAAGTTGATGTCCATACTACCACACCACTATCAGTAGTCGGTCGTTATGGTCTATGATTCCAGTGTTTTGATGTTTTCTGCCTGCACATTAAACACAAAGGATGGGAGAGTGGAGTGAATATTCTTACATAAAACAAAGTTTTAAATCATTATTAAAACATGTTGGGACCCCAAGAGGGGAGTGAGCAAACAAAAAAACGTTTATGGCTTTCTTGTATGATAGAGAGAAAGAGAAGGAGGAGGTCTCCTTCTTCTTCTTCTTCTTCTTCTTCTTCTTCGGTGGCAGAAGAGAGAACTAATGTAACAAAAGAATAGAAAAAACATAAATGGCATTTAAAACCAGCTGTGGCGCGCTGTGCTTTTTTATGTCTTTTCTATGCACCAAGTTGTATTCTGGCTTGGAGTTTCTTCTTTTTATATTTTCATTCCATTATGGAATAGAGGTGCAGCACTTTGGCACCTTTTTGTTGCTGTTGTTGCGGTGTATATGTAACCATGGTAATGCAAGTTGTAACATTTGCTAACTTTGAATAAATGACTGTGGCCTGGCCTTTTTCAATACCATGAACGCACACATGGTTCTGGTGCTAACTTCTATCTCCACCTATATTGTTGTTTGGCGCAAATGCCGAGAGAGAGAGAGAGGGGAAGATGAGGAGTTACACATTTTGGCATTTAGCGAAGATAGGCCAGTAGATCAGTGATTTGTTTTCTTTGAATTCTTTTCCTTTTCACTGTGGCGCTGCTTTTTTGTTAGAATAGTTTAAAGACGCTTATTTATGTTTTTGTTTTCTTTAACCTATTTGCTTAGATTTCTTTGTGTCTTTGCTGTTGTTGTTGTTTGATGATTAGATAGAGCATGCCTTTTATGGATCTATGGCATTGAAACCGGTTTTGAAATTGGTGTTATTAGCTTTTCGTTTGAGTGATGTTGTCATGTGAAATGCAAAATAGATTTATCATACCACCACCCCCCTCAGTCATATGAGTACAAAGGGTATAGACATGTAATTTCATACGGCAAAAATATGTGTCTCATTGAAATAACGGTTTTCGGCTCTATGTCTTTTTTAGATGAAATCCGTTTCAGGAAACAATGTTTCCGTTATATGAATGCACAATTGCGCTTCCTCTTCATTTAAAAAGCACCATAGCATTAGTACTTTAACGCAACTAGCAAGCCCTACCTACATTGAAAGCTGTCCAACGGGGACGTGAGTTTTTGCAAGAATGTGACAGTGAACTTGCATTTTATTCTCTCTCCCATTTTACTTTTATTTTGGTATTACATTTAAAGGAATTTCCAAAAGGTCAGTAATACACAACGTGTGAAATGTGGTTGTGTAGGGTTTTATAGTTTACAATTTTTATAACCTTAAAGAATAGCGTAGATTTGGTGCGTTCTAAAAAAATGTAATTAAACATTAAACTAATTATACCCTCAGCCATACGACGACTACAGAGGATATATATGATTTAATAATATCGTCCTAATTGCGGTACCTCCTGATTTCCGTTTTTTTAGGTATCGACAACAAACACCTTACCGAAGATACTGACCAATTTTTTCCAACTAGTATCTGTAAATTTGAAGACCCAATATTTCAAAACTTTTCCACCCCAAGAATCTAAATATTCATTCATTAAAACAAACAGTTTTTTTTATTTTTAATGCCGCTATTCAAATAAAGAACCACATTCGCGACCAACCTCATCACCACAAGTTTATTTTTTCGTCATTTGTTTGCCCTTAACCACCGGCATATGGTCACAGAGATTTACCTTCCCTTCCCCTCGTACTCTTTCATGGCAAACAGCACTCATTCATCCATAAAATCTTTGTAGTTTATATATTTTTAAATACATTCATTCTCCCCCTTTTTTATGCTATTTTCTGCAAAAAAAAAAAAAATAAAAATCAATGAATGAACAATAAAACAGTGATGACAACAAGTGTTAATGAATACTGAAATGAATGAAAAAAAATACAAAACGCACAAAACAAAATATAAAAGACCTCAAACAAATGACTGTGTCTCGGACTATCTCTGCTGATGATGATGAATAGTCATTTGCAAGCTAGCCAAAGTCAATGAATTTAACCAAAGACAAGGCAGGCAATGGACTTCCACCACTGCGGCTGGTGATGACGGCGATAAGGCGGTGATTAGCAAAAAGATTTTCTGCCTCGGGGAGAAATAAAAATAGAATTTCAAAAATAGTAGCTCCGAAAAAAAATCATCGTTGAAATGTTTGTTTAGAGGACTATTTTATATATTTGTGTTGTTATACCCCCAAAACCATGTGAAAACTTAAATTATGGCCTAATTGGAAGTGCTCAAAACATATATAGGGTGAGATAAAAAAAACTGCAACAAAGTCAAACGCCATAATTTTTGCATTTTTTTTAATTTATTTTTAAAAATGTCGGAAATAGCATCAAATTCTAGAATAAGTTTAGATTTGTTCGAATTGGTCACCTTTGCACGAATTATGTCCTACAAACGCCAATGAAACCGTCACACGCTGCCCGAATATTGCTCTGCGCTATTTTGGCCCATTCCCGGTGAAGCGCTTGCTTCAGGTGATCGGCACTTTGGTATTTTTTAGTGCCAACCTTGCTTTCCAAAATACTCCACACACAATAGTCCAACGGATTGATATCCGGAGATTTTGGTGGCCATTGTGCGCTGGAAATGAAGCGAGGAACCTCATTTTGTAACCATTCTTGGGTGGCGCGTGCTGAGTCCTGTTGGGATGTCCAAGATCTGCGGCCAAAATGTTTGCGTGCCCAGACTTTAATACACCCTCCAGAAAATTTTCGCTATAGTATTTGGCATTTATTCTGATGCCCCGATCGATTAATAAGAGCGACCATTGACTGTTATGGCGGCCCACACCATCACCACGGCTTTAGTTCTGGTGGCCAACCGAAGGTGCACATTTTCAGCTGACCTCTTTGGCATGTAAACACCATCATTTGGTTTGTTTACAAACTGCTGGACCTTGACCTTGAGAACCTTCATAGAATCACTTTCTGAGTCGATTTATGCATGTCAGTCCGTCTGTCCGTCCGTCTGTCCGTCCGTCTGTCCATGTATTCTTGTGAACAAAATGCAGGTCGCATTTATTATCCGATTTAGATGAAATTTTCCAAACAATATTTTTTTGGCCCAAGGACGAACCCTATTGAAATTGGTGAGAATCGGATCAAATTTAGATATAGCTACCATATATATCTTCATCCGATTTCGGGTCAAATGTGCACCAAATGTCCACTATCAGTCCAAATTACCTGAATTTTGGCACACCCAACCGAGTTCGGTTTAGATTTGGATATTGCTCCCATATATATCTTCATCCGATTTCGGGTTCAATGTGCACTAAATGGTTAATATCAGCCCAAATCACCTGAATTTTCGTACATAAGACCGAATTCAATCTAGAAGCTAATACGTCAAATTTGGAGAAACCCGGTTCAGAGATAGCTATAGTTCGTAAAATGCACGATAGAATTAGATAGATTTTGATTTTGTACCAAATAACTCATAGAGCTCTGAAATGCCCTGTATAAACCTTTTTACGAGAGCTCTACTAAATATGCATAGTGGTGTAGGGTATCATATAGTCGGCCCCGCCCGACTTTTGAGCTTTCCTTACTGGTTTACTTTTCGAACCATTTCTGCTGATGGTTGCTGTTTTCTTCCGTCCACTTCCTTGACGTCAGGCTACGCTACCACTATCACGTTAACGAGCGATGGTACGAGACACCAAAGATTTATTCACATTTGAATGCTGGAGTGCTCTAACGATAGCCACTTGTGGTTTTCCAGGCAAATATAAAGAAATCACACAATCACGCTTAAATTCCATCACGAATAACTTTTTTTCTGGAAAATTTTCACCAAAATGCTTTGGTACGCTTGTAAACAATATAATCAGTCTGAAGTTGGTTGCAGTTTTTTCATTTCATCCTGTTTAAATAAATCGTGGAGTTCAAAATTGCGGAAATTTTGTTTAATTTTATAATAAAATAATACAATTACCGTTTATTGGAAAATACCGAAATCCCAAAATAACACAAATTGACAATCCCTGGATCAGTAAATTTAAAAAAATAAATCCCTTTAATTTCCATTTTTTCGATTTATGTATGATAGAACTAAAAAGTATCGTTTTATAAAAAAATATGATTGCATATAAAGTTTATTGTGAATATCATTTTTTTCTATTTTTTGAAAGAAAAAGTTTGCGAATTTCAAAAGTAAAGTTCCTTACGTTTGGGGTAGAATGCTGCAGTTGTGTAACGGGAGGAAGGAATCTATCCTCCCGTTACACAACTGCAACATTCTACCCCAAACGTCACCTCATTGTGTTTAATTTAATTCAACGCAAATATTTACGAATAAAAACAAATCCAAATATTGTTTAATAGAATTTCCATTTTTGTTATGTGGGAGGTGTGTGTGCATCCGCTGCAATTTGTTTGGCTCTTTTTCTTCTGTTGTTGCTGTTGTACTTTTAGAATAACAACATAAAAGGTTATTGACATTTCGTCTATTATTATTATTATTGTTATTAACATTTTTGTTGTGCACTGTCGGCAAAAACGCTGTATGCTCGCGCATGTGTTTCCATAGACTAGCTTATTATTAGACATAATGGGCATTTGACGTTTAGCGCCATGCGATGCGCATACAAAACTATAATGGCTTAATGGCAACGCTAAATTTGGAATTTGGTGTGCTGTCTGAAGACAGAGGCGATTATTATAATTAACGATGCTTAATTGGTTAACGTTTTTTGTTCTATGGCTATTATAATTCTTTTTTATAAAGAGTACGACTGCAACGAAAAGAGCACATTGGCTGGAAGTTTAAAAGATTCGAAATTTAAATGCGAGACAAAAATAACGTATCGAGAACATTAAATTGAAATGCAGTTTTTTACAGAAAAAGAAAAAAAAAAACATGAACATTTTTTTCACAAGAAAAATGGGAAGATTTTGCAGAATACACAGTTTAATTTTTATCCAAAAATAACCCACTGTGTTGTGTATTATGATTCATTTCGTTGTATTTCATCACAATTTTATTTCTTTTGACTTTTATTGTCGTCATTTGTGTCATTTTGTGTTTGTTTTTGCATTTGCTTTGTGTGAAATACTTTCTAATATTGATTTTAAATTCCGGTTTATTTAGTCAGTCTTTGTATGATTCATGCCAGAGCGGATTAAGAAGCTAACCACCGCCAGCCTGCCAAATAGCCGGGTTCAACGGAAATATTTTAATTAATTCGTGTGATTTTTTTTAATTGCACAGAGAGGGGTTCTCAATTATAAATGGTGTGAAATAAACAAGTAAAAAAGCTGTAAGTTCGGCCGGGACGAATTTTGAATACCCTCCACCATTTGGAACGAAATTGGCAATTTCCAAAGCAATAAAATCCGTTAAAAATTCTGTTCAAATCTTAAAAATTCTGTTCAAATCTTAAAAATTCCGAATGTGGCTGTTATATTAGGGTCTATACGACGACATGGACCTGCATAGGTAAATTTTGTCATAAGCCATTACAATATTCAAATGCGAAACTTAAAAAAAACGGTGAATAATGTCGCTAAGATCATCAAAATACCAAATATCGGGACGTCCGTTATATGGGGGCTTTACGAAGACGTGAGCCTGCACAGGCAATTTTCTGTCATAGGCTGTAGCATCTATTACGAATATCAAATACCAAATTTGAAACAATTCCGGCGAATAATGTCGCTAAAATCAGCAAAGTACCGAATATCGGGAGGTACCGTTATATGGGGGCTTTACGAAGACTTGGGCCTGCACAGGCAATTTTCTGTCATAGGCTGTAGCATCCATTACGAATATCAAATACCGAACTTGAAACAATTCCGGTGAATAATGTCGCTTAAATTATCAAATACCGAATATTGGGAGGTACCGTAATATGGGGGCTATACCAAACCGCAGACCTACATGGCCCATTTTCAATACCAAAAGTCCTGCAGCCATAATATACATTTGAGTAAAATTTTATCAATCTGCTTCATTTTGTTCTGAAGCTAGAGTGATTTCCACACACGGATAGACGGACGGACATCGACAAATCGACATAGAATTCTATGTTGACTTTGTGGGGTCTAAACTTAATATACCCTCCATACAATGGTGGAGGATATAAAAAGTAGCTCTACATTTGACGATTTATGGTTAAATAATGAACCAAACTGAAGATTTTTGATAGGGAAACAGTACGGGAAACATGCTTGAGTTGTTTAAACCAGATAAAATCACCCTTTACTAAATATCGAATATGAGAGTTTGTTGCAAAATGTTAATCATTTTCCTCAATGGCTGAAGGTTTTAAAATACTCAAATTAAGAGGTACCAGTTTTTGACTACTTAATCTAAAGAGTAGGTCTTCCTGTATGGGGAGGTTTTTGCCGTAGAAGTTTATATTCTTCTGATTTGTACATTTACTATGGATTTGTTAAGGCTAGATTACACATGATGTCAAAGTCATGTGTAATGTTACATTTTCTACAATTAGCAGTTGAATTTTTGTTGCATAATTTTGGACGCTTCGCAAATTTTTTAATCTAAAAAGAAACGCTTGATAGTAATTAATTAAGTTGTAAAAATGTAAAATAAAAAATATGAAAAAAGCATTTTACTGTGTGCCATAAATTTCACTCTGAATAGTATTTTTACAGGTGGATGGTTCTTCATCCACGCTCCGTTAAATACTTATGTCGCATCCATGGTTGGTCCCATGGGAGATTTGATTCAGAAGAAATGTTTTGCGCTTGGAAGTCGTGGATATCGCTTCAGGCTAAAAAAAGCATATGGTGAAAATTAAAACAACCCGATTCCGCGTCCTTTTAAAATATTGCTCCATTTTCGAAATGGACTAGTTTGTTGCTATTCAATCAAATTCTTTTGAAACTAGGTCCAACTTTTTGTGAAATCTTTTTAAAGAGTTTACATTTGTTGGTGTTTTTCTTTCTTTTTTTCCTTTTCACACACACACATAAAATATGCCCTTGGCAACTCACATTGCGACTGCAAGTAAAGCTATTGCCAAAAAGAACAAATAATTGCAGCAGCGAACAATCGATATTTTTTGTTAGCTGTGGTTCGTTCTACCAACAAGCAAATTCCAATAATATCATTGTTGTTGTCGTTTTTGCTGGAAATTGTTCCAGTCAGTTACTGCCAGTAATGCAGCAGCTGCTGCTGCTGCTGACTTGCCTGCCTGCCGCCTGTTTCTTCTATGTGACAATGTATAATGCACGACTGTGGTAGAATCAACGAAGCAAAACCATAGAGAGACAAAAAGCCATCGTCATCATTCTCCTCATCATCATCAATCATGATGACTGTCATCATTATTTTTATCCCCACTACGCTTTGCCCCCCTGTTTTATTTTTTCAGCGTGGAAGTTGTGTTGTTACGTTATGTGTTTCGTTGTATGTTTGTGTGTGTGTGTGTGTGTGTAAAATTCAAGGACCACCCTTTGCCATCCATTGCATTTCCCACTACAGCCGTCTTCTAGGATCCACACATCCTGCACATAAATTTATCAAGTTTTTGCTCAACACACACTGTGTGTATGTGTGGTGTCTCTCTGTGAAGAGACGAATAATGAATGCATTCACAAAATATTGGAGCTTAATTTGCTGTCATTGTTTCGTATAACTGACATTTGTATTTTCACGTACTGCATATATTTTTTTTTGTTCATTTGTTTCTCTCTTGTCTTGTTACAACATTTGACATTACTGCATCATTTCAGTGTTGCCATCGGTCTCTACCCTCATCATAATTGCCATCATCGTCATCATCATAGCTTTGTCTGTGGGTGAAAGAAATGTTTATTTCGTTGTTTTTCTTTTAGTTAAAAGTTGAAATAATTATTTTTTTTTGTTTTTTATACATTTTTCACATTTCGCCGTCTTTTTCTCTTCAAACGGTAACTGCAACACTTGTTGACTACTCGACGTGAACAATGAATGTTCTCTTGCGTGTGCTCTTCTGTGAACACTCTCACCTTTTGATGATAATACGATGATGTTGATGATGAAAACTTTTTGTTGTTGCATGCCTTTCTTGATTGGGCGTACCGCCAATTTCTTCATGACTCATGATGATGCACGACGCTGTATATCTGAGGATGTTTTTAGAATGATTCCCGAGTTGTAGATTTTAGCAGTAGTAGTAATACCAACAATACTAATAATAGGGATCACAAGGATCAAAATGTTACAACCATAATAACACAACAACAACAACACGAGCAAACTGATCATGGAAAACAAGCCCAACAACAAGGCTCTTCTACCATACCTCCCACAATCACTACTAGTTCCTCCTCCTCCATTACCCTCAACACAAACCTAACCTCTATAATTACCTCAACTATGAACATGCCAAATTCAGCTTCCTCTACTTCTTCAAACAACACTACTAATGATCCATCACAACAACAACCACAACAACCCTATATTGATCTTCATCGTTGTCATCCACAGAATAATATGATACGTACTCCCGGAGGTGGCAAACCGGATGCTAAGCCACGTGGTCGTATGACAGCCTATGCCTACTTTGTACAGACATGCCGCGAAGAACACAAGAAAAAACATCCCGACGAAACAGTTATATTCGCTGAATTCTCCAGAAAGTGTGCTGAACGATGGAAGGTAAGTCCAATATGATTTCTTTCAATTCAACTCAATTCCTTTTTTATAGATTTATTTTAAGATTCTAGATTTAAGGGTGCACTAGATGCGAAAAGGTCAAATAATTTAAAAAATACCGGAGAACTGTAAAATAGTCTAATTTTATCCGAGGGTGGGTGAGGTTATAAATTAGCAAAACATGGACATATTTATAAGCATACTTTCAGGCGGAGGACAAAAATAGAGTATGTAATATTGTAATATATATCATACTTTTTTATTAAACAAAATGTTGAAAATAATTCATGATTCTTGTGGTGAACTGTGGAAAAGAAGATGACTTTTGGAAATTACTAAATTACCGTACTTAACCTAAGCGTGTTCAATATACGTCCAAACTTATTTCATTTCAATCCCCAAACATTTGATTTAAATTTCGGATTTTTCAATGACCCACTCCAATATATTTTCAACATATAGTTAAGACACTTTCTACACACATGAACGAGAATTTCCCAAAAACCTTAATATTTTTACAACGCTTCGTTGCATTTTGCTGTTTTGTGCTGTGGACGTAGCTAAGCATATTAATGTATGTATCTTTATATGTATATATATAATAGTAAATGGGTTTGTGTGTAGATTTTTTTTGGTTTGTATGTTGTTATGTCTTGGTACATTTAGCAAGAAACATATCTATCGCATCCAACCAACCGACCAGCTAGCCAGCCAACCAACCGAGTCGGCCAAGCAAAACTAACGTTTCGAAGTGTCTGCTTCACTTTACATTTATCTCTTTTCTCTCCCCGTTCTCCGTCTTTTGCCATCGTTGAAGAATTCCCCCTTGTCAGTAATTTGGCACTTTATAAATTGCTTTTTATGTGCAAGACGGGACGACGTCTTGCGTCATATCGTTCATAACGTAGTGAAAGGATAGAAAAACCAATGTCTTTGGTAGGGAGGGAAATGGGTAAAATAATTCGATAAGAAATCCGGAGTATATGAATTGGGTAACTTGACTGACAGATCATTAGATAATGTCTATAACTATGATTTTCAAATTTTGCATGAAGGTCCTTTTAGAATGTATAAGCCTTCCCTTTAACCTCGTGGCTCATTTTGAAAGACTCGTTGAAGTTTCGAGTTTTGCTCTTAAAAACGAATATTCTTTTTGGAGTCTCGTGGAATTTTTGAGATCTTTTTAAAAAATAAATAAATCTCCAAGGTTTATTTGTAAGAACAAAGCTTTTAACTTCTTTTAAGAAGAAAACTGTCTTGAGCTTCGTGGATTTAAAAAAAAAAAAAATATTAAAACCTAAATCGTCTATTTCTTTGTTTTCTTACTCTGCTAAATTTTCTTGCTCTTGCACAAATTTTGTGGATTTTTTTGAGTTGTTAAAACGTAACAGAATTCGAATGGATACCTCAAATAATTTTTGAATATCGTAGACTTTTTTATTTTCTAGTGTTTTTCGTTGCGAATTTTTCGTAAATCTCTTGCACTTAAATAGAGACTTTTGTAAAGAATTTTGTAAGACATCTTGAAGCACTTAAATCGGGGATATTACAAACAACTTTTTAAGGCTCCATTAAGGCTCCTTGCTGTTAGTTACGGATTTTAAAGGCTCAACTAAATTCTCGAAGACGTTATAAGCAGACATTCTATAGGGTTTTGAAGATTTGTTGAAGATTCCGTGAAGGTTAAGTCTTGAAATTTGTGGAGCCACCCTAAAGCACTTAAATCAAGGATTTTTAAAGCGAAGCCAACCGAATGACATAAATTGGAGATTCCAATAGCTCGAAAATGGGGCACAGTTCCGAAAATTTAAAATTCCGGTATAAAAGGTGTTGTTCGGTCCTACAGGGTGAGCTAGAAAAAAAAAACTGCAACAAAGTTAAATGCCATAATTTTTACATTTTTTTTTAAATTTTTTTGAATGTAAACAAAAAATGTCAGAAATAACATCAAATTTTAGAATAAGTTTAGATTTGTTCGAATTGGTCACCTTTGGCACGAATTATGGCCTTTAAACGGCCAATGAAACCGTCATACGCTGCCCAAATGTTGTTCTGCATACCCGGCGAAGCGCTTGCATGAGCTAATCGACAGTTGGGTATTTTTTAGTGCCAAACTTGCTTTCCCAAATACTCCAGACACAATAGTTCAACGGATTGGTATCCGGAGATTTTGGTGGCCATTGTGCGCTGGAAATGAAGCGAGGAACCTCATTTTTTAACCATTCTTGGGTGGCACGTGCTAAGGGCGATGGTGCTGAGTCCTCCTGTTGGAATGTCCAAGTGCTGCGGCCAAAATGTTTGTGTGCCGAAGGCGTTAATACACCCTCCACGGTCGATTAATTCGAGCGAAGAGCGACCATCGGCTGTTATGGCGGCCCACACCATCATCATGGTGCACATTTTCATCTGGCCTCTTTGGCAAGTAAACACGATCATTTTGTCTGTCTACAAACTGCTGGACAACGAATGTTTTCTAATCGGAGAAAACCAAATTCGGCAGTTCACCACTTTCGGCCATGCGAAGCATTCTTTAACTCTTTTGAGTCTATTATCTCTCTGTTGCGGTGTCAGTTCTTGAACTTTTTGGAATTTTAATGGCTTTACCCTGAGTTTATCTTGTCAATATTTGCCGAATGGAATATTGCGATATGTTCAGCTCATGAGCCATTTTTCGGCCACTGCGGGTTTCGATCAAGTCGCTTCTTTACTTTTCGAACCATTTCTGCTGATGTTGCTGTTTTCTTCCGTCCACTTCCTTGACGTCGGGCTATGCTACCGGTATCACGGTAACGAGCGATGTTACGAGACACAAATGATTTATTCACATTTAAATGCTGGAGTACTCTACCGATAGCCACTTGTGCTTTTCCAGCCAAATATAAAGAAATCACACTATCACACTTGAATTCCATCACGAATAACTTTTTTTTTTTTGAAAAATTCTCACCAAAATGCCTTATAAACAATATAATGAGCTGTCATTGGAATAATTTTAACAGCTCTCGGGGACGAGTGGCTTAGAAATGACAGCAGTCTGAAGTTGGTTGCAGTTTTTTCATCTCACCCGGTATTCGTAAAATATTTCTACACAATTATTCATGATTGGAGGAATGATCTCTGGAGAAAAATGGTTTCAATGTGTATAGAATTCCCTACGGATAGATATATAACTGCTTAGGTATATAACTGAATAACTGCGTATTGTATTTAAACAATATTGATATTCATAAATTGGCAACAAGTTTCAAAGCCCAACACTTGGTAGAAGAACAAAGAATTAGGTTTTTGTGTCACAATGTGACGAAAAAGGAGAAAAGTTCATTTTCAACTACCCCCATGACTGTTTATAAAAATGTTACCTAAAAAAATATGAAATGAAAACCAACCCACACAAACATTTCTTCCAAGTACAAAGGAAAACAAATTGTACAACTTTCACTCTTCCATTTCCACTTTTTTGAAACTTTGTTTCTTGCAATCCCACTGAATTGAGAATCTTGCTGTTTTTTTTTGCAAATTTTTGTTATCTGCTTCTTTTTCCACATTAAGTGTAAATTTTCGCACTTCTAATGCGGTGAATGGGGGAGATAGAAGGGTAGAGTTGCTTTACAAAAGGGGAAAGAAGTCTGCAAACAATTTTTTTATTTTTGGAGCGATAATTATGATATGATTAGTCTTACATTTAAAGACGACCTTATTTCCGGTAAGGTATATTCAATGTCAATAGAAGTGTAATTTTCGCAAGTACCTTCAATGTCATATATAGTTTCCAGAATCATAAGCATTTAACCATTATTCAACCATATATGCTTGGTTCTAAGTTAATTTTTTGTCCTCTTTAGTTGATCCATCATCCCCCCGTTCACAAAATCCAATTTTTCCCTACTCATTACTTTGGAGCCCTGAATAGTTCAGGCGTGATTAAATAAATTATGTTATTTCATGTGTCTGCACGAGAGAATAGCAGCAGCAACAACAACAACAACAATAAGGAAGGGGGCATGCATTAAATTGCCATGGAACTTTTCTATGAAATGATGGTAAAAGTAATAGGGGTTGCTGAATGGGTTGGCTGGCTGCCTTGCATATAAAACTCCTCAACTGATGTGTGGTTGAGGGTAAATGACATTGATGGTAAAGAATGGTGATGTGATGTTGGGGCGGTGCGGGGCGGTGTGAAGTGGGGAACGACAGAGAAAAATTGCTTTGGTGTCATATGGACGACTGGTTGGTGTTATGGCACAAACCGGTTGTTGTTCTTGTTCTAGTAGATGACGATGACGACAATGATGCTGATGCTGCTGCTGCTGGTGGCAGTGTTGAAAGGAAAGAGTGGTGGAAGAAGGAAGGGGGGAAGCTTTATTGCAGTCTGAAAAACTGTGCAAGCAATTTATTTTGAACTGAACACTGGCGCTGGTGTTTTATATTCGAATTTTGTTGTCGGCCCCCACAACTAACCCAATGGCGGCAGACAGAGTTGCCAAATCAAGCATATGGAAATAGTCGACCATTTAATTCATTCACGATATATCCTCACGACGGAAAGCATTTTTCTCGAGAGATCATACCTTCAATCATCAATTATGTGTGGGAAAATAATTTGCGATTATGGCAACACTAATGGGTCTTTTTTGTACCTTGTGTAACCTATTTGTTATGCAAACAAAGCCATAGAAATATAAAAATGGGACAAGACAGAGTCAAAATATTGTCAAAAGGTGTATTTACACCAGTTATGATTATCATAACAACATAGTTACCAATGTTAAAGGCCAGATTCCTTATCGCGTTTGAGTTATTTTTTTTTTATTTTTTTAACATTTTAAAATAAACACTTTCTGGCAGACTTTAAGGTGCGTCCCACATGTTTTAAATTAAACGAAACGATATAATTTATAAAATACTTATTTTACATATAACATACATATATTATATAAATATATTTTTTATTAGTATGCATAGCATAAATATAGAAAATGTAGATGTACCTAATAGTACGTTTATATATATGAGGGTTAGCCCACTGGATTTGGATTTAAATTGTCATACCCATTACTTTTACTTCAAATAAATCCTCTCAAAGTGGGTTAACCCTACAAAAAGTTCTAACGTAAACATGGCATAAGTCCCTAACATTATGTACATATTAGCCTTAAGTGGTTTTAAGCGCTAAGGCAATATGCAATTAATTGAGAAGGCCTGTAGAATGAAGTTTTGAGACCAATTTTTGTTGTATTTGAGAAGACTCCAATATTCCGCCAAAAAGTATACTCCATAAATTCTCGTCTTTCATGTCCTTGTTGTTTTGAATGATCTTCATGCATCTAATATGAAAGTTTTTTTTCATCCGAAAACTTCTAGGTGTAGAATTGCTAACTACAGGGTGAGATTAAAAAACTGCAACAAAGCCAAACGCCATAATTTTTAACTTTTTTTTATAATTTTGTCGGAAACAGCTTCAAATTTTAGAAAAAATTTATATTTGTTCGAATTGGTCACCTTTGGCACGAATTATGCCCTTCAAAGTACCAAAGAAACCATTACATGCTGCCCGAAGCGCTTGCTTGAGGTGATCGACACTTTGGTATTTTTTTAGTGCCAGCCTTGCTTTCAAAAATACTCCAGACACAATAGTCCAACGGATTGGTATCCGGAGATTTTGGTGGCCATTGTGCGCTGGAAATGAAGCGAGGAACCTCATTTTGTAACCATTCTTGGGTGGCGCGTGCTGAGTGCGAGATGCTGAGTCCTATTGGAATGTCCAAGGTCTGCGGTCAAAATGTTTGCGTGCCCAAGGCTTTAATACACCCTCCAGAAAATTTTCGCGAGAGCGACTGTTATGGCGGCCCACACCATCATCATGGATGGCGCTTGAGTTCTGGTGGCCAACCGAAGGTGCACATTTTCAGGTGACCTCTTTGGCAAGTAAAAACGATAATTTTGTTTGTTTACAAACTGCAGGACAACCAATGTTTTCTCATCGGAGACCTCGGACCTCGGTGTGCAGCCAACTAGAAGTTGCCGTCTCTACGTTCAGAGCCATTAACCCGTCTTCCTAAAGCAGCACTAAAACAAGTGTATGCATTGGAAGCAATGTAGTTGTTGTGGACAAAAAATCCATCACTACAAAAACAAAACTTTGCTGTGTAAAAGATCTGCCAATAGAGCTTGAGTCGAACCTGGAGAGTTTCTAGTGTATAATTCGCATATGCTTATTTGCAATAAGTTCGAAATATATACTACTTTCCAGAGAAAGGCCCTTGTAAGCCATCATCCACACCAAATATGCCTGATGAGCCGCTTAACCAACGGCGAAACGCGTCGCATAGTGGTGAGTGTGTGATAGTGTCTATCTGGCTTTCCTTTTCGCTGCAAATTTCAGATCATTAAGCTCGTCTCGAAAGAGAAAACAAACACATAAATCATAAAACATATGATCTTCGCCTTAACAAGGCAAAACTCGAAAACCAAATTCGTCAGTTCATCACTTTCGGCCAAGCGAAGCAAGTCTTCAGCTCTTTTGAGTTTATTTTCTTCCTGTTGCAGTGTAAGTTCTTGAACTTTTTGGAATTTCAATGACTTTACCCCCAGCTCACTTTTTAATATTGCGACATGTTTCAGCTCACGAGCCATTTTTCGGTCACTGCGACGCGGCCTTCGATCAAGTTGCTTCTTTACTTTTCGAACCATTTCTGCTGATGTTGCTGTTTTCTTCCGTCCACTCCCTTGGTGTCGGGCTACGCTACCAGTATCACGATAACGAGCGATGGTACGAGACACAAAAGATTTATTCACATTTAAATGCTGGAGTACTCTAACGATAGCCACTTGTGATTTTCCAGTTAAATATAAAGAAATCACATTATCCTGCTTGAATACCATCACGAATAACTTTTTTTCTGGAAAATTCTCACCAAAATGCTTTTGTACGCTTGTTTTAATGAGCTGTCACGGGAATAATTTTAACACTCGAATATTATTTTAAAGGTTTCAACATCCACTACAATAAAAGTTCAAGAATTCAAGCCAAAGCCAAACCAAAATATCAGAGTGCAATCACATGAGGATATAACATGTAGTGGACGATGCAATGTGGACTTAAAGATGCCTAGAGGACTGTTTTAAATTTCATTTTGAGTACTATTTAAGGCTAAAAAAATTGGACCCAAGCAAACAACCAATGCTCTTTTTGACCTTATCAGTTAAAAAGTCGAAGGTATAAAGAGTTGGCTTTCGGTGCGTACAAAATACTACATCTGGGTTGAACATCCCTTCTCACTGTACTGCGCTAATTCAACGCCGTGGACTTAAAGAGAGGCTTAGGATACTGTTTTAGATTTCATAACAATTCTCAAACAGACCAAAATATTCATTACAGGATTAGTGCGATTTCTTGAGTTTCTATTTTAGACCAACATGATGGGCCACAACATAAGCTAACGTCCAAGAAAGAAAAATACAGAACTCACTTTCATCTCTGATCCTCCTGTCCTTCATTTTGGTACTGGTACCGACTGTGACTGACTGCCTGGCTGCTCTACTCAGCAACACTAGTTCCCTTTAGAAGATTAAAATGTACGATGTTTCCATGTCGTACAAATGTATATAAGGAATATTTTATATTTTCATTGCACATACTACATAGCAGGACAGGCAACAGCAACAGCAGCAGCGGCAGCCCTAGCACCAGCAGTCATGTACTTTGGGTGTATGCCGCCGTCATTAGGAAAAGCAAAATGAGAAAGAGAGGAGTGTATGCTCTAAAATGCGTGTGTATGTGTGTATGTATGTAGACAATCAGCCATGCTCTAGCTGGCAAATCAAGGAGAAAACGAAGAAAAAACAAAAACATAAAATTTATTAAAAAATATAGGGTGTTGGGGGTTCGTTGTTAAATTAATTGGTATTCTTTCCTTCTTCCGCCAAGCAGAGCACACAAGAGTTCAGCTTGATTTGACCTGAAGGTGATAAAGAAATTTAAATTGCATTAGAAGAAGAAAAAAAATTAAGGACATGAAATTAATTTTACAAAACCCGGTGGATTGGCTGTGGAAAAATCTAGATGCGGTTTCATAGTATCAACGGGGGGCTAAGGGGGGTTGTGATGGTTTCAACAAAGAAACTTTCACAATGTGTATCGAAAGATACTCAACTACAATTCAAACCATCTCAAAAATTTTGATCACAAGTCGAATCGGGGAAACCGGAATATTTCAATAAGCCCTCCTATTTGGAAAACCACAAGGGGCTATCGTTAGAGCACCCCAGCATTTAAATGTGAATAAATCTTTTGTGTCTCGTACCATCGCTCGTTAGCTTGATACTGGTAGCGTAGCCCGACGTCAAGGAAGTGGGCGGGAGAAAGCAGCAACATCAGCAGAAATGGTTCGAAAAGTAGAGAAGCGACTTGATCGAAACCCGCATCGCAGTAGCCGAAAAATGGCTCGTGAGCTGAACATATCGCAATATTCCATTCGCAAATATTGAAAAATGAGCTCGGGGTAAAGCTATTGAAATTCCAAAAAGTGCAAGAACTTACAGCGCAACAGAAAGAAAATAGACTCAAAAGAGCTAAAGAGTTGCTTCGCTTGGCCAAAAGTAGTGAACTGCCGAATTTGGTTTTCTCCGATGGGAAAGCATTCGTTGTCCAGCAGTTTGCAAGGAGGTCAGCTGAAAATGTGCACCTTCGGGTGGCCACCAGAACTCAAGCGCCTCACTCTACCCCCACTTATGGTTATGGTGTGGGCTGCCATAACAGCCGATGGTCGTTCTCCGCCGTATTAATCGTCCGTGGCATCAGAATAAATATCGAATATTATCGCGAAAATATTGTGGAGGGTGTATTAAAGCCTTTGGCAAGCAAACATTTTAACATTTAACAATATTAAGAGTATTTTAAAAACAAATCTAATTGAGAAAACATAGCAAAATATATAAACCAATAAGGAGAGAGGACTCCTTTAGCACTTCTAATGAATGTAAATTAAGAAGAGTTTTACTTAAATCTAAATAAAATTTGGTACTCTTTTTTTTCTTTTCTTTCTAGACAATGGTTGACAAGGAGAAGAAACGCTTCCACGAAATGGCTGAAAAAGACAAGGCACGTTATGAATTGGAAATGCAAAATTATGTGCCTCCCAAGGGTACGGTTGTGGGACGTTCCAAAAAGAAGAAACAAATGAAGGACCCCAATGCGCCGAAACGATCATTGTGAGTTCGTAGCAAACAATCTTAGATCATTTTCTTCTATGCAATTTGTTATATGTATATACATGTATAAAATATTTAAAATATCTATTAAAATCTGTGTGTGTGTGTGCTTGAGTGTTGAAATCAAATATCTCTAATTTTCTTTCTTCTGTGACTTTGTTTTAGATCTGCCTTCTTCTGGTTTTGCAATGAGAAACGTAATGAGGTTAAGGCCCTCAATCCCGAATATGGTGTTGGCGATATCGCCAAAGAGCTGGGCAGAAAATGGGCCGATGTTGAACCTGAAGTTAAACAAAAATATGAATTAATGGCTGAAAAGGATAAGGCACGATATGAAAGAGTAAGTAAAAAAGGATTTAAAACAACACCACAGAAAAGTAAGCCTCAATTTATTTTTTGTTGTGTTTTTGCAGGAAATGACGGAATACAAAACAAGTGGGAAAATTGCCATGTCTGCCCCCTCCATGCAAGCCCAACAGCAGGCGGCGCAAAAGGCTGCTCTACTGGCTGTGGCTGCTGCCCAACAGGCACAGCAACAGCAGCAGCAACAACAACAGCAGGCGGTACATCATGACGATCACGATGAAGATGATGCAGAGGGTGATGATGATGAAAATCAGTAGATTTAATAATTAATATTATGCCCAAATGTTGCTTATGAGATAAAAACAAACAAACAACAACAAATCAATCAACCAACAACAACAACAACAACAACAAATATTATTCAGACAATTAAAGAATAATGCAAGCGAAAAGAAACAAAAACAAAATTCCACCATTCTTATTACTAAAATCCACCACCACCACCCCCATAAGAAACACTTCCATAACACGTTTCTCCTACCACCCCCCTCGTCAAGCCAGCCAACTACATTTTAAACCAGTTTATTTTGTACATTTTAACTTGTTTTAGTTTCCCACCAGCCTTCCTTCCTTCTCTCCCTTAAAAAATAAGCTTAAGCTTCACAATCACAAGACCAACTACCAACTTATCTCTCACTTTTCAATAATTTTCAACAAAACAACACAGGGTAACAAAAGGTTTGATACATTTTCGGAAAAAAAAAAATGAAAACAAGAATGAATTCCATTTTTCTTCTCCCCCTCCCTCCCTCTCTTCGATTTATATATGTATGTACGTACCTCAAGTATGTATGTGTAAATAAAGCAAGATATTTTTGTTGCCCTGTGTTCTTTTTTTGATATGTAACTAGAAAAAAGACCATTATATTTTGACCATCATATAAATATATATATTTTTTAAATAATTCACAACACACTTTTTCTCCCATACAAAACAAGAAAAATGAAAACACACACAACAATTAATTTTTCTTCTTTTATTTTGTAGAAAATGTGTTGAAATTTTTCTTAATTTTTTTTATTACCACTAATTATACGCTTTAATTTTTGTGTGAAACTCAAGTTAATGAAGCAGAAGATGATGATGATGATGAAAAAAATTACTGTGTAATTTTTATTTAACAAAAAAAAAAAAAAAAGAAAAACTATTAAAACTTTATAATTTTATTCGTATTTTTTTGCAAATTTCCAAAACAAACAAATTAGTAACTGAGTTATAATACATGTTTTCATTTAAGGTAAAACTGAAAAACAAAAAATCTTTAAAAAAAAATTTAAACCTAACCTAAAATATACAAACATATACATATAAAGAAACAAAATCTAAAGAAACAATTTTAGGTTACAACAAAATCATCATATACTCTCCGACCCAACGGCATACATATTAACATTATGATAAATATATATATTGTTTTAAATTGAACTCTATACTACTACATACATATATATATATATAAATATTGTAAAGTGAACTTTTTATAGAAAACAAGATTAAACGAAAAAGATTTGGCGTTTTTATTTCACAGACAGTATAGATTGTGTAGTTAAAACAGCTTTGCCGCCTACTGTAGCAGATTTAGGAGGATTATGAGGTTTTGTTGTTGAATTCGTGGAAGGAACATTTCAAATGCATACATAGCAGTACAGGGTGAGATAAAAAACAACTACAACAACTACAAAGTCAAACGCCATAATTTTTACATTTTTATTTAAATTTGATTGAATGAAAGCAATGTCGGAAATAGTATCAAATTTTAAAATAAGTTTAGGTTTGTTCGAATTGGTCACTTTTGGCACGAATTTTGGCCTTCAAACAGCCAATGAAACTGTCACACGCTGCCCGAATGTTGCTCTGTGGTGTTTTGGCCCATTCCCGGCGAAACGCTTGCTTGAGGTGATCGACACTTTGGTATTTTTTAGTGCCAACCTTGCTTTCCAAAATACTCCGGACACAATAGTGTTCAACGGATTTGTATCCGAAGATTTTGGTGGCCAGTGTGCGCTGGAAATGAAGCGAGGAACCTCATTTTGTAACTATTCTTGGGTGGCGCGTGCTGCGTGCGATGATGCTGAGTCCTGTTGAAATGTCAAATGGCTTTAATTAATACACACTCCAGAATATTTTCGCGATAATATTCGGCATTTATTCTGATGCCACGGTCGATTAATATGAGCGGAGAGCGACCATCGGCTCTTATGGCGGTCCACACCATCACCATGGCCGCCGGCGCTTGAGTTCTGTTGGCCAACCGAAAGTGTACATTTTCAGCTGACCTCTTTGACAAGTAAACACGATCATTTTGTTTGTTTACAAACTGCAGGACAAGGAATGTTTTCTCATCGGAGAAAACCAAATTCGCATCACCACTTTCGGCCAAGCGAAGCAACTCTTTAGCTCTTTTGAGACTATTGTCTTTCTGTTGCGGTGTAAGTTCTTGAACTTTTTGGAATTTCAATGGCTTTACCTCGAGTTAATTTTTCAATATTTGCCGAATGGAATATTGTGATATGTTCAGCTTACGAGTCACTGCGACGCGGGTTTCGATCAAGTCGCTACTCAACTTTTCGAACCATTTCCTTCCGTCCACTTCCAGTATCACGGTATGGAGCGCTGGTACGAGACACAAAAGATTTAATCACACTTAAATGCTGGAGTGCTCTAGTTTGACAAAAAAAAAAAAAAAAAACAATCAACTTGGGTGAATGTTTAAAACGGGGTTGCTGTTTTTTTCTATCTTCAGGAAACTTCAGAAAAAAGGGTAAGGGCCAGTTTAGTTAATGAGTTATAAGTTGTGGCTTCAAGAACTTTGTGTTTTTTTATTGTCGGTAATTTGTTATTTCTTTATATTTCCGACGTCAGGTCAAAGCTTTAACTATGGTGGACCTACAATATTTTGTGAGAGAGTTAATGAAAATGAAAACCACCTATCAATCCCTCTTTTTCTCACAGTGAATAGGTCAGAATTGCTGTAAGTGAAATGCTAAAAATATAAGAATATATGAAGTTCCATTTCCAAATAGAATAAATAAATTCTATAATATAGATTAGGGATTAACGTGATTCCCTGCCAACATCGAATATCCACGCTTCACTCAGTCCACATAAAGATCAAAAAATTAAAAAAAAAGTTGTAGGGAAAAAATTTTACAACAGATATCAAGTTGTCTTCATTGAAATTTTCATCAAGCTAAATTCCATTTTTCAAAATTGTCTGGTTACTAAAATCACCAGGATTAATTACAATTTCCAACAAATTATGAAGAGATTATTTCAAAGTTTAATGAATATTTGTTCTTTTTTACATTGTGTATCCCTAAAAGTATGCCATGGGTTTCGAACGTTTTTATTTCTTGACATTTGTAGTGGCAAATGGAATTGATAGGCATTTAAAGGAGGAAATTTAAAGCTATCTTCCTGAATTAAATTACAAATGATATGGCAATTCATTTGTTGTGGAAATTATTACTCTGAACAAGGAAGAGTTAAAAAAGTGAAACTTTTGGTTGAATTTATTGAAGAAGGCAAAAATGAATAAAATAAATGTGGGAAAAAAAGCATGTGACCTAAATTAAATTAAATCTATAATACCTTTCTTGTTATTTTACATTGAAAGCCCCAGTCAATAACTTATGCCTGACCGAAATATTCTCATATTTGTTCAGACCTGGGCCTCAATTCTTGTTCTATGAAAATGTGAAATGAAAGCTTTGTAAAGGAAAAAATGTTATTTAGGAAATATATTTCATTTTCTTCTGGCTGACCCTATAAAACACACCTTGGAGAACTTGAAACAAATCGAATTATCAATTTGAATATTGCTTTGTATTAGAATTTTAGTTTAAAAAGAAAACCAAGTTAATGGTAATTACCGTTCTCGTTACTTTTTTTTCTATCCATTATCTCCCTTCCAAAAACTCAGTTTTGCTTTAAAGAAAACTTCCTTGTATTTAAACTCAAAATTCTATAGTTTGTTTTCCATATTCAATTGATGTCTTGGTTTTTTATTTTTTTAAGTTGCCACAATATCATTTTGTACATACATTTAATATACCACATGATTTCACTGTAAATATTTATGATGAAATAGCAAACAAGCAAAAATAGCCGTACAATCTAAAAATTTGTGCAAAAAATTTAAATTTTATATATTTTTGGTGAGAAAATTACAAACATCTTTCTGTTTTCCAGTAAATTTTTTAATTGTTTAAAACAAAAATGTTTTTGTAATGAAAAGAAACGTAAAAAAGCGATTTTTTGTGAAAAAGAATAGAATTTTTAAAAGAAAATTGGCTTAGAAGGGATATTTTATTCCAAAAATTCAGTTTTCTTTCAAAAAAAAATGTTTCTGTCTGTCAACCTTAAAAACCAACAGTTAAATATTTTGAATTATTTCTGATATAAGTGATATACATAACTATGATATACAGGCTATTTACAAATTGCCGCCACATATGTCATTGCTTATATCACATATAATATTATTAAAAAAATAAAAATATATTTTGTAACTTATAAATTTTCTTTTTTGCATAAACTTTTAAAATAATGCTTTTTGATTTAGAAAAAAAAAAAACACACACACATAAAATGCAAACAATTTCAGGCTCGAAAAGTATTCCTATTAAATGCAAGTAAAATAATAAAAAAAAAAAAAACAATATACAAAAATATCTATATATACAAATATAAGAAATTATAATAAAAAATAAATATCAATAAATTTATATACATATATATAAGAAAAATTAAAAAAAAAATATTGTGGTAAATTAGAAAAAAAAATATTCTTTAGACAAAACATTTGTAAAAAGCGTCCAAGTGGCAAATTGAAATTCAACCCTAGTATCCTATCAATTTTCATTTCTGAAAAAAAAAAATCAATTTAACCATCCCCACCACATTGTGGTCTTTTGATTACTTTTGATTATTTCACAGACCATATGACTGTATAAGTGGCAAATTGAAATTCAACAGGAAAATCCTATTAATTTTTCATTTCTGAAAAGAAATCAATTTAATCATTCCCACACATTGTGGTTTTTTGATATAAGTTTATAGTTCGCATTTGTTTGTAACGGCCGAAAATTAACAAGAAAATTTCTTAAACATGGCTTATACAGGATCGGCCAGTAAGACAATTAAGTTTGCTAAATCACAATAGCTCAAAAAACTACTACATTTTTTTTGTCAAATTGTGGTCAAATGATATCAGTCTTCCCGGGCGACTTTTTGTATACCTCGATCTTAAATTTCATACAAAACAAATGTGGAAACCTAATTCCGACTCAAACTTTACCCATTATGTTTCTATTAAACTTTAATGATGTCCTCCTCCAAGGGTCAATATGGTTTATATTCCTCATTTTCGAAGATGAATTATATCTGCAAACTTCTAATATCTTGCTCACAAATTGCATACCCGGTAATCGGAACTTAAAACCAATGGACTAATCTATCTCATAAAGTTTTCCTTATGGAATTTTTAATTTTAAATTCAATTCATATTCAAATAAAAAGCAAACTCTATTACAATACCGGACCAATTAAAAGACCCTTTCTGATAAGTTTTACACAGCACAGAGTTAAACTGACCATATGGTTTTTCTGTTATATAAAAAATAAGACCTCGCACGTTTATATATAACTTCTGCAAAATTGTTTCAATTATTTTTCTTTATTGAAATAAAGTGAGAGAAATTTGGTAAAAACAAAAATATATTGAAGGAATATTACAATCAATATTAAAACAAAATCTATCAGTGAATTAACGGCAACAACAAAAATCTTTAGTAACACCAATATACATACATACATATACTAAATCTAATGTATAAAAATAATTTATCAAAACAAAAAGTATAACCTAAAAAATATATTAAAAAACTTATTGTTAATAATCAGTAATACCCCAGAGAAAAACAAACTTCCACAAGAAATAACACTGTTTATTTGATAAATGAACTATTTCAAAACAAGTTAGAATTCTTCCTGCCACCTCGTTCGTCTACTCTATGTATATCCCGTGACAACCCAACATACTCATTTTTTGCAGGGTTTCTTTAAGAAACCACAGAGGTTTTGAACTTCCATTTAAAAACTAAAGCAACTCTTTAAAAGACGCTATGAAATTTGGTATTAAGGCGCTCAAAATAAAAGGAAACGCTGCCTTTTTGTGAAGGAGGAAATGTCTATGAAAATGTGACGTCATTATACCTTAAGGTAAGAGCACATTAAATGCTCTGTTTTAAATGGAATTATTACAAAGCTTTCAATATTTTACCTTACAATTGAAAATTTCAAATTCTATAGAGTGAGATTGATATGTAGTGCTTTTTTTAATTATTAATTTAAGTTCTAATTTTATTTTAAAATTTGGATATAATTTTTTTTTTTGTAATTTATATTTTGAATTAAGATTACATTTCTTTATCTCATAAAAACCATTCATTATAAGGAAGAAATCTATGAAATCTTTTCATTAAAATTAAATACATGAATTAATTTTCTGAATAATCTAAAAAAATAGTTGATCGTTAATATCTTTAATTTTTATAATTTAATTAAGATTTGCTTAGTATTATAAAACAAACTAGTTTACAATACCCAAACATACATAAATACAAAACACAAATTAAAATTTTTAAAGGAACAAACAAAAAATTATTTAATATTTTTTTCTAAAAGAACAAAATAACTACAAACCCCAATTAAGAAAATGAAATAACTTGTGAAATTATTATAAATTTAATTAAGTTTACTTAAATGAAAAAATACATATTTTAGGTTATATTTTAAGGAAAAAAAAAAACATAAAGTAAATTTGCATATTTAGGCCTAAAATTAGATTAATTATTAACAATAATCCAATACATGAATAATAAATACAATTAAAAACAAAACAAAAAACTACAGACAATTGTAGTCTTGTGTAAATTTTTTAGGATTTAAAAATATTTTTTGTTTTATTTTTGAAATAAAAAGATATATAATATAGCGAAAGATACAAAACACAAAACCCTTATAAAAAAATATTTTTTGTTTATAACAAAAACAAAAAAATAGAGAACCTACACACACTCGTACTAATGGTAAATTTTTAATTCTAAAGAAAAGTTACAAGATGAGAGGGGCGTATATACAAAATAATATATTAAAAAAAATAATAATAATAATAAAACTAGTATATATTTATATATAAACAAAACAAAAGAAAAACATGAAATCCTCATTCAATTTCTAAAAATACAAGGACAGACAATCTCTATTAATTTAGAGATGCAATATAAAACAAACACCACACTCATACACATATAAATTAGGGTGAATTATTGGTTCATCATCATTCTTTATATACAGACCGACAGACAGCAGCAGCAAGTGCAGAAAGTAAATAAAACAAAAAAAGTGGAATATTTTTTAAAACAAGTAATGAGAAAAATCATTAAGAGATCCTTGCAACACTCAAATGAATGATTGTCAAGAAAAAATAGAAGAGAAACTGGATAAATAATAATAATAAAAAAAAAAACACTCACAACACACAAACTCCCAGAATAAAATTTTAGTAACAAAAAAAAACAAATAAATACGTACAGATGTAAGAAGTAATTAAAAAACAACAACAACTAAGAGCAAACAGAAAATGGAGAAAAAAAAATATATTAAATAATAATGAAAAAATCTAAAAAAAAGTAATAAATTAAATAAAAAATAATTTCATTGTGTGTTTTTCATTTCTGTCAGGGACTCATCATAATCAGTCTTATTCATAAGACAAATTCCAGTGGTGCCTTCGCTGGGTTTCCTTTCGACAGAAAGAAAATACACTCAAAAGAGCTAAAGAGTTGCTTCGCTTGGCCGAATTTGGTTTTCTCCTATGAGAAAACATTCCTTGTCCGGCAGTTTGTAAACAAACAAAATTATCGTGTTTACTTGCCAAAGAGGTCAGCAAACATTTTGGCCGCAATCCTTGGACATTCCAACAGGACTCAGCACTATCGCACTCAGCACGCGCCACCCAAGAATGGTTACAAAATGAGGTTCCTCGCTTCATTACCAGCGCACAATTGCCACCAAAGTCTCCGGATACCAATCCGTTGGACTATTGTGTCTAGATTTGTGTATTTTGGAAGGTTGGCACTAAAAAGTACCAAAGTGTCTATCACCCATGCATGCGCTTCGTCGGGAATGAACCAAAATACCACAGAGCAAGATTCGGGCCGCGTGTGATGGTGTTTCATTGGTTTCATATATATATACTAGTAAAAGGAGAGATGGAAATTATGGAAACATAAAACTAGTAAATATATTAAAGTAAGGTGGCAATCCTTTAAAATTAACATTTCAGCCAATCAGAAGTTTTAAATTTTGCCTGCGAGTCTTACTACGTTTTGGCATGGTACTATAAAAAGTTAAGTAGAAGTACCAGCTGATATTATTATTTATTTTTTTTTGAATCTGTATATTTTCTCAACAATTTTTCATACCATTGAAAAGAACACACCCATGCACAAATTAATTTGGCATGTTAAGCCAGGCAAATAAAAAACTTAAAATCATTTGGTAGGAGTGTCCTACTTTGATTTTATTGTACCATAGTTGTGATCATATTGCAATTTGCTTCCTTTTTGCAAATCATCTTAAATAATAATATTTTCATCAAGGTTATATTATTATTATTATTGTTATTATTATTATTATTATTATTATTATTATTATTATTATTATTATTATTATTATTATTATTATTATTATTATTATTATTATTATTATTATATTATTATTATTATTATTATTATTATTATTATTATTATTATTATTATTATTATTATATTATTATTATTATTATTATTATTATTATTATTATTATTATTATTATTATTATTATTATTATTATTATTATTATTATTATTATTATTATTATTATTATATTATTATTATTATTATTATTATTATCATTATTATTATTATTATTTTTGCTACTCCATTTTGACACTTTTTAAATTTCCATTTCGGCTATTACCATGGTACAAGAATATAAGTAGACGCATCGACACAGCTGCTGGGACAATGAACTGTCAAACCAATTTTGGAATTGAAAATGTTGAATGAAAAATTATTTAAATTTGTAAAAATTGTTAAAAATCTCCAATTATAATAACCTCAGAATGACGTCGTATAAGAAAACATTTAAAAATCTACTCATATTTCAAAAAACATTTAAAATTTTTTGACATATCAATGCTCCTAAGCGTTGATGCGTCTACCTGTGTTCTCTGCCATGTAAGAAGGTAAAGTCATGCAATTATATGATTACAACTTTTTTCAAAAATATTAATTTGACAACATCTCTTTGTCAAAATTTATGTTTACGAATGCATTGCATACACAGAAATCGGATATGGGAACCTATTTTCTATGCATTGACATTTGACAAGGTATGTTACAGAAAATGCAGAGATGGGAATGCTTATTTGAAATGACTTTACCTTCTTAATTTTACCATGAGCAAAACATTGTAAAATTTTGGGAGGAAACTGTTATGTCCTACCATTTTAGATTCAATCTTGTTGAATAAACCCAAAATTCCATTTTTGATTAGGGGGGTTTCTCAATAAAGGAATTTTGTTTAAAAAATAAAAAATAAACAACACCAATTGTTGCATAATTAAAAATCTATTTAACACTATAAGACTCCAGCACAGAGTTAAATTTTTCTAGTTTCTTAGAAGTTGAGTAATCTTTCTTATTGAGCAATGGTTGTGATCATATTTCCAAAAAGAGCATCCAGACATTTCGTTATTTATTTATTTTCTGCAACTTGTCTTCCTTTTAAAAGAGGAGAGGAGTATGAAAATGTTTGCAATTCATTTTAAATTATAATATTTGCATCAAGGTTGTATTATTTTTATTTTCCTTTCAGACACCCACATTTTATTTTTTTATTTATTTATTTTTTTTTTTTTTTTTTATTTGCTACTCCACTTTTGACCATTTTCATGTTTCCATTTCGCCTATTACTGTTAAATCATGGTAGAATATAGGTAGATGCATCAACGCTTGGGAACATTGATATGTCAAAAAATTTAAAATGTTTTTTGAAAAATAAGTGGATTTTTAAATGTTTTTTATACGACGCAAATCAGAGGTTGTTATTATATGAATTTTTCAACAATTTTTACAAATTTTAATCATTTTTCATTCAACATTGTCAATTCCAAAATTGGTTTGACAGTTCATTGTCCCAGCGGCTGTGTCGATGCGACTACCTGTATTCTTCTACCATGTGCTAAATCAAGTGAGTTTACCTTCAGTGGTATAAACGTACAGTCAACCTGATTATTCAGCTTATCCGGATATGTAAACGAGCTATGAATTACTAAGAGGGCCCTGACAACGAAGCAGAGCCATTATTTCGTCGGCGGCTAATCTGTTGTAAACAAACAATGTCAGAACGTTGCCATTTTTGTCGGCGGCAACGATGTGTTGACATTGAAGAAAAAATTTTATATTTTTATATTCTTTTCTCACTTATTTCCTTTATTCGGGAACTTTTTAACTTTTTACTTTTTAAAAAAATATAGGCCAAATACATTTTCTCTAGTTTCTTGCCAGCGATTTTTGGCCGATTCGGTAGGATAAAGGCAGCGGCGGCTAACATCTGAATAAAAAGGAGCGACGGCGGCGATTTACAATCGACTTGCTTCTACTTCTGTTTCCACCGATCTTGTTGATCTTTTCTTTTTTTTTTAATTTAATTTGTTTAAAGAAGTTAATGAGTAAAATTTATTAATATTTGTCGTGATAATGTAGCAACAACGTCTCTCTGGATGCCCTTATCTTAAAGAGAACATATTTACATTCCAAATTGAATATGCAATTTATTAAGGAAATTCTATAGAGCTTCTCAAGTCTTAATCCGCACCAAAGGCCAAAGCCATCGGACAAAATAGTGAGATCAAAAGAATGCGTGAAATTCCTACCAAACAAACAAATCCTCTTAACACCAATGGAGCATACACTGTGGGACCAAGCATCAGCAATTCGTCCAACGTGGAGGCCGTAAACGAACAATATCAACAATATAAACATCTAATGCAACAACGTCAATGCCCCCAAGAAAGTAATTATCAACAATGGAAGCGAATGGAAATCAGTTCCATATGCCCCGGTGGCAGTGCATCATCTCATTGTACCATAAGCTATTTGGAAATATGTTCCACAGCCTTATCCATAATAATGAGAGCAATGACTGTGTGTATAAATATTAAATTGGCTGTTGATTATCAACGTCAAGGACATCAAGATTACTTTATATGGACCGTTATATGCATTGTAACCCCAATGATTATAACAATGCTCATACATGCAAATATGTAAGTAGTTTTAGCTTGAAGTACATGGAATTTCTAGTTACGAATACATTTTTCCTCGGCCTCCTTTCCATGCAGGTGTTATCAAGATGGCAAATTTAGCAATGGGTGTGGTCAAATTTTACAGACACTGTTTTTAGTTTTGGTATCGTCATTTTTCTTTCGCTATTGGAAGTCGTTTGTCTATGCCATAAAATGTAAAAAGGCTCAACTGGTTGGTGATAAACAGGCTCAACTGAAGTGAGTTTTTTTGGTCATTCAAGAAATGATGTCCCTTTAAACATGCAATTTATTTCATTTAGATATTACAAATTAAATATTCGTGAAGAGAGTGATGTTGCATTTATACGCCTGTTTGAGTGTTTTCTCGAGGCAGCACCCCAAAAAATTCTGCTCATATCAATTATTTTGGCCCACAGAGATAAAATGTCAAGTGAGTTAACATGTCCCTCTACCAGTCGATTTTAAAATATTAAAATAATACTAATTGTTTTTATATTAGATGCTCAAATCATTGCCATAATTTCATATTTTGGCAGTATGGCCTGGTCTCTATCCGTTTACCATCGTTACAATCGTTATTCGCAGAGTGATAAATACAATATAAGTACAAATGGTGTTATATTACAACTTTGTTGGCATTTTTGTATATCAGGTGAGCTATTCCAGATTTATTATTAAGTGGATTTTCAAAACATATCATCTGCTGTGTTCCAACCTCCCTTCTTTTGAAATTACTGCCAAATGGGTAATGCTAGGAACACAATTGGAGCGAACGACGAATTTCGCCCTACGCGGCGACAAAATAAGCCGCGAAAATTCGTCGTATGGAACACAATACCGACGAAATTATAAAACAGCTGATGAAGTTGTTTACTTTTTGCTCATTTGTTGACTACAATGAATTATACAAGAACACATAATTCTTTACGTTCTCTATTATAATTTCACTTATGTCCATCTTCTCTATTATAAATTCACTGATATCCATATTCACTCAGGCGCAAGTACACAAATAAATAAACAAATTAATTATGTTTTTTTTATACGAGTAACAGATAGTAGAGTGACCATAACAAATTTTAAAGTAAAAAGTAACTTTATTTACTAAAACACATAAATTCGTACAAGTATGGCCACCTTGTACTGTTTTGTTCGCCGGTCGCCGGCGTATGAAATAGAAATAAAGCTAATTGAGTTCGCGGCGACCGACGAAATTTTCGCCGGTGCCGTGATTGTGTGCACTTCCATATACACATATGTGTTTTATTTTTGACGACGAACATACGCCGCGAAAAAATTCGTCGTTCGCTCCAATTGTGTTCCTAGCATAAGGCTGTTACACGTAATGTGGAATTAAGTAAATATTTTAAACATTGGACAGGGAAGTGTGCAGGCAGGCTACCCGAGTTGGTTACTATTCCTGTGTGCGTCCCTGACACCGAATATTATCACCAGCGACGAAATAATACATATACCACTAATTTATAGGGTATTACCATCACTCATAGTGCTCAATCATGTCACATCTATACTACTTAAGAAATTCCTAACGATGGCATTAATTTTCATACATTCTTTATTTGAATATTTATTTGTATTTTCATATTCCAATATAGTTACTTATGTTCTTTTCTTTCTTTGTTCATCTATTTCAGCCTCCCGTACCTTATGCATTGCATTTGTTGCCAGTGTATTTCCCCTGTGGACGTTATTGACCTGTCTAATACATGCTCTAGTCTTTGGTCTCGTAACATTTTTAGTTGATCGCCCAAAATTTGCCCGCTCACAGTTGGGTAATTTCTTCTTCTGTCTAATATTGGGTGTTGTATATATTTTTACATACATTTCGGTACGTGATGCACCCACACGTTATAAATACTTGTTTTATTATATGTTTTGTTCTATGGAAAATGTGATCTGTATTGCAATATTTGTATTATTTGCCTCACCCGATTTAATATCAATTGGATATCTATTTTATCCATTATGTGCAATGGGTTTTTCATTTTATTATATTGGCATTGTATTTATGATAATATATTATTTATATTTTCATCCACGCATTACGGCACGAACATCGAAACGTATTATAAATAATAATTGAGTTCAGATTATTACAAAGTCACAAATGTTTTTGATATTGCAATAAAATTTAGTGATATATATAGGCTCTGAATATCCACCGGATTGAGAGGTGTTCAAAAATGTATGTAAATGCATGTGTATTTTTTAGTAATATCTTTAAGATCCTGAGTGAATTTATGATAAAAAATAAATTAAGGAGCATTTGCCCTAAAAATATATTTTCAGGGTACAGTAACCTCCCGAAGAATATATGAACTTACAATGAAAAACAAAATAGGTAACGACAAATGTAGACATAAAACGGCAATATTTAGCATTATTGTTAAACAAGGTTTTTATATTTGAAAAAAAAATGGAAAATAAAATAAAAACGATATTTTTTACAATAACTATATAAAGGTCTTTTTCTATGTAGTTATTTATCATTAAAAAACTCATTAATGCAACTCTGGAGAAATTCTGATGCTTTCTCTCTACCTATATAGTTATAATATATAATAACTAGTTCCATCAACTTTCCCAAAGTTGACGACATTTTTTGCTTTCATTTAATAAAATGTAAAAATTATGGCGTTTGACTTTGTTGCAGTTTTTTATCTTGTATGGAGTTTACTTGTCGTTTTACAGTCGTATTTAAGTTTCAAGAAGTAGCAAACATGAGTAACGTTAAGGTGTTATTTCAATACCTCCCTTTGCGAAATGAACTAAATTGAAATACAATAGCTCTTTTCTTACAACGTTTTAAAATTTATTTATTTTTTGTTTTTTGCTTTCACTGAATAGTGGTTGTGGTACAAGCTAAAATAAATCGTCTAGAAACATATTTGATATTTTTTTAAAATTAATATTTTAAGATACCATTAAAAAATCTCTTGAAAGAGAAAATAAACAAAAATCCTTATAATATAAACTAGGAAAAAAAGAATGATATACACAACTTAAAATGAACTAAAAAGATTTGTAGTTTTTGTTGTTGTCATTTAAATTAAACTATTAACGAAATATCTTAAATATAGAAACATTGTGTATTTCCTTGCTTTTTCAATTCATACAATATTATGTATATTTTTAGTTTTGTTTGTCAAAATTAACAACAATTAACAATTATCCCATGGGAGTAAAAATATTGCAGAGCGCTCTTTTCGAAAACTTATTGCAAACGCATTGTTTGATTGTGAAACCATGAAATATTTTTAATTAAAAAACAAATAGGGACCACAGAGTATTTGGTTATTCGGACATAACATTTAAATGTTTTAAATGTACTGAAATATAATTTGTTTTTGAATTGCAATCTGTTGTTAACTATTTTAGGTTTATATTTAAAAATGAAATATGTATATGGCCTTTTTGTTATTACCTAAGAGTTCGAAGAATGTAGGAAATTGAATAACGGATATTTGTCATGGGAGTCACTATAAACAAATTTCAAGATAAGGAAAGACAAAGGAAATCTGTAAATACTTTAGATACTACATTTTTCCAGATACTACATTTTTCTTGATATCATAAAGGAAAAATTGGTTATTGTCGTAACAGTGTTACATTCTTGCAGGTTCTGGAACAGAGCAAAGTTCAAAGAAAAAGGTTCTTTTTTTATAAATTACATTATTATTTGTATGTGTAGGAAATTTTGGGATTTTCCAGCAGAGTTTTTTTTAATTATATGGCATTTTAGAAGTGGTATAGCCGTGAACCTCATAAGGCTCTAGTAAAATATTTACGACTATTTTTGTAAACAAATTAATTCAAAAGCCTCAATCCATCTGTGACCAAACGTTTAAAATTTTCTGATATGATGAAAAACTGTACCCATAAATTCTTTTTTTTAGATACCTATATAAATATTTTACAGTTATAAAGTTATGAACTCCTAAAGTATATAAGTTTTCAGGAGATAGTCTTTCTAGACTTTTTTAATATGTTATTAAATATAGAATATGGTTATTGGGAGTTTTTCTTCAATTCATCAAAAAGACACCCATAGCATAACTTCAATTTAAGGAATACTTGTAAAACAATTTTATATTTTTTTCAGAAGGAAACAATGACTAAATTGCCCCATGTCCCAATGTTGCGCTTTTCACTTTCCATACATTCTTCCTTACACAGATAGGAACTAATTTTTTTCGATTATAAAAATCAATGTGAATTTGGTACTGATGCTGCTGATGTAACCGACGCCGGCGGCTCAGCATTAGCATGTTGCCCCTCGTCATGCTCTTTTTGCTGCTGTTGCTCTTGTTGTTGCTGTAGTTTAAGCCTTTTCTTTGCCTGAATATCAGCCAACGTTTGTTCTATGGAACGAACATCCTTCTTATTTTTACTCGGCACGAAACCATAGGTAGCATTTGTTTCAGTCTTTCGGGCAGCCTCCAAGGCTGCCTCTTGACCAATAAGATGAGCATACTTGTCTTTATAATTAAATGTAGGTTTAATCTCGGTTTCTTTGGAGGCGTTATTTCGACCAGTACTATTGGGGCTATTGCTGTTGTTGTTAGTTGTTTGGCTAGCAGATGTGGATGGTGGAGAATTTTGTACGGAAGCACGAGCCAGTCTTTTTTGTTCTTCTATCTCTTTTTGTTTTTGCCGCCTTTCGGCATACTCTTTGGCCACTTCTTCATTCCAACCATCACCATTTCGACGTGCTGCTATCTCATCTTCTGTCGGAGCATTTTCTTTTTTATAGACCACCGAATAGCGATCAACATCTTCACAGCCAAAACTCATGCATATGAATCCACCATATTCCGCCACCTCATGTATTATGGAACGATGTACCTTATCCAAAGGTTGAAACTCAATATGAGGACGATCGTCTTTTGCAAATCTACCCACTCGTTCCTCAACGAATTTTCTGAATCGCAATAGCTCTTCTTTTTGTTTGTTTTTTATGCGTTCTGCCATTTCTTTTTGGCGTTTAAGTAATTTCTTTTGTTCTTCATTGGCCGTGGGT
Organism: Musca domestica; assembly: GCF_030504385.1. Classification (NCBI taxonomy): domain Eukaryota; kingdom Metazoa; phylum Arthropoda; class Insecta; order Diptera; family Muscidae; genus Musca; species Musca domestica. The sequence continues at coordinate 8,174,512 of NW_026712334.1, read as the reverse complement.
GGCTTGTCCATTGCATTTAGTATGGATCCTAGCAAATCCATCTTTTATGTTGATTGATTTGTGTGTTATGTCGCCAGGCAAAAAAATTGTGATTTCCCGTTTGAAGTGACGGTCGACTCTGTTTTGGAGAAGGGTTAGTCTCCTATGAGTCTGGAATATACCTCCGCTGAATATTTTATTGCAGTTTTGATCACAATATATATAAATATTGGAATTTTATATATTTTTGATTTTTTTGCACCATAAAAGTTTAATAGAATAAATGAAATGTATTAAACAAGGTAGATCTACCTTGGTATTAAAATAGCAATGATTAGCAGACAACGAAGCGGAATGATATTTTTTCGGCGGCGACGACTGTAGACCAATCGACGGCGGCGTGTTGTTTATTCCGTGTACTCTGTACAAAGAACTAATACAAGAGGCAACCGCCGAATAGGACAATGTGTAGAAAGTGGAAGAGGCAACATGCCGCAAAAGCTGTTTGCTTACCTGTGAATAAAAAACAAAATGTATGAGTTCACCTAATGAACGAAGGGACGAGTGTCTAAGAAGAAACCGAACAAGAAAATGTTATAGATATTTTTTAACCATTTTGTTAATCAATTTTTTCCTACGTATTCGATTGGGGGCTAATATATATCACATTAACTCGCTTCCACCACTGGTGGCTATGTTTAGTAGTTCACAATCAAGGTTCAATTCAATAATTCACTGGTGAAAGTGATGGAACTAGTCATACAAAGTCGTTACTTTCTGTTGACAGATTTGAGATTTTATTTATTTCAATTCATTCATGTAATAAAAGCCTTTAAGGCCAAAAAAATTACATTATAATAAGTTCTGAGCAAACTAAAATTATTAAAAATATAATCAATAAATTCATAAAACTAGAAAAAAGCTTAGTTTAAATTCATGTCAATTCGGGTTACGTAAAAATGTGCGATTACCGAGCAAGAAACATTATACGATGCTTCAATGTAAACATAGCCTATTTGATAATGTGAATAATTAAACGAAAAATTCGAATATAAGAAAATTGCATTTATGCAAGAGGATCTTTACATAAAACAAAAACAACAAACATTTGCAAAGTTAAATGGGTAATAGTACATTTATATTTTTTTTATTGGATTTACGAAATTGCATATTCAATAAATAAATTATCATAAATGAGTTTAGCCCATGGTAGAAGAATACAGGTAGTCGGATCGACAAGCTGGTGGGACAATGAACTGTCAAATCAATTTTAAAATTTTAAATTTTTGAATGTAATAAATAATACAATTTAATTTTACAAATATGTAAAAATGGTTAAACAAATGCATATCATAAAAACCTCCGATTCGCATTGTATAAGAAAACATATACAAATCTACTTATTTTAAAAAAAAATAGAATTTTTTGACATATCAAGAGTTGATGCATCTTCTACCATGGTTTAACCTGAAATGTCAAAACAGTAATATGTTTTTTACTAGTTTTATCAATATCAATCGAAGAATTTACATCTGCAACATAATAATTTTTCTCCGGTATATCCCAGCCTACTTGAAAGCAATATAGTTTAACAACCCAACATTATTTTAAGTTTTTAATATTTATTAAATTTGGTATGTATAGCATAAACTGTAATATGATATTAATAATATGATAACTTAAACCCATTTTAATTTAAAAATAACCAGCAGTATTAGTAAGAATTGTGTTGGATTGTTTAATAAGATGTAAAAAGAAAATGCATCATGGAATAACAGTACTATGATTATTCTTTAAAAGAGTAAGGAAGATCTCTGGCTTTTTCCATATATCGACTTGGACGAATAAATTCTAAAAAACGTAGTATCAAGTGTAACATTGAAATTGGTAACAATATAGACCAGACGTCGGCACGTAAATAGGAATGTAAAATTTCACCCAAGCTCCGTGATGGCTCTTTTAATATGCTCTCGTATACTTTTTCGGTACGTTGTGTAACATTATTCCAATTGTATAGAGATGCTACGATTTCATTACATTTATGGGGGCATAATATGGCCTCGGAAGAAATAACGTCATCACCAGCATCAAGATTATCATTAACTATGTTATTGGCAATTGCTTTCGTTTGGCAAGAACTAGAATTTTGCATGCTGTTTTTTGTATGGCGCTTTTTTAGTTTTCTGGATAATTTGCCATTCTTTGCGGGATGGTGATCATGAGCGGAAGCATGTGGAGTTTTTGTTTCATTTGATGTGTTCAAATTGCGATGCGTGGTACTTTGTTTGTTGTATCCTTGCAAACGTTTAATTGCCTTCATAATACCCTCATATATGGAATCGACTTCAGGTTTAGTCAATATAATTAAGTTGTCCGGCAAAACTTCGGGTATACCACCAACATTCGTTGACACAACTTGCAGACCACATGAAGCTGCCTCCACAATTGCCATACAATATGCTTCGGTCAATGAGGTATTCAGAAATATGTGACCCTGTACAAGATATTCACGTACTTCGACATGTTCAACGGCCCCAATCATTTGTACACGATCTTGCATATTGGCTTTTTCTCGAATTTCTTCCAACAGTTCTCGTTTCAGGCCATCGCCAACTATAATAAATTTTATATTTGGCATAGATTTGAATCGGGGTATTATGCCCGATAAGAGATCAATTCCTTTGCGATAAACAAGGCGGGAAGCAACAACGATGTTAACTGAAATAAATTATAAACAAACACAATTACTTATACATATTGCTGAGACTACCATATAAGAAAATTTTACGCCTTTGGCTCCTAGGGAAACCCTTACGCCACTTACTTGTATCATCTTGTGGTCTTCTACTAGGATCAGGAGTAAAAAGTGCAGTGTCTACTGCATTTGGTATTACAGAAACTCTTTCCTTAGGTACCCGAGCCCTTAGAACAGTATTTTCTTTCCCTACAGAAGAAGTAGCATTCATTAGCAATGGCAATGAATGAGACATTGCAAAATAAACAAAGATTTACCAATGTGGGAAACACATATACAGTGATCAACACATGTTAGGTCTATTTCCAACATTTTATTGGTGAACACAGCGGATAAATCAGCAAAACCAAACAGGCTATGATCAGTGAAAACAGTCTACAAAAAAACAAAAACTAATTTGGAAGCCAAACATTACATAATTTAAATAAACCACTTACTTTTAATCCCAATAAAGAGCCGACAATCATAGCTTCATGACCCAAAGCAGAAAATGCAGAATGGCCATGGACAATCTCAATTTGTTCCCTTATTAATACGGCCCTTATTAATGGAGCATTGCATATCATTGTTGGTAGTATTGATTGAGCATAGAACACTTTTATAGGCAAATAATATACTTTAAGGCCATTGGTAAGATATCGTATACCCTTGGATTCGCCATAACAATGTGTTAATATAATAACCTATTAAAATTCTAATTAATTTAATCCAATTAAAGTAATTTAAAAACGACCTACCTTATGTCCCCGTTTCAATAAAATCTGTGATAAGTTGAATATATGCTCTTCTACACCACCTATACTGGGGTAAAAGAAGTCCGATGCCATGCTAATAAATAAAATTAAATAATAAATTATATAAAAAACATATGAAGATAATTTCTAAACTTACCATATTCGCATCAAGAATAAAATAAAAACTAAACAAATACGAAAGCCTAGAATGTGTGAAATAAAATTGATACAAGCACCCCTTGGCACCAGCACCCGATGTAAAAGTTGAACAAAGAATGAAAAGAAAATTGTTGATAAAATGTAGGAATCAAAACAAACCGTAAATGTGAGCAGAATTGGGATTTCTAGATCGAAAATGGGTTAAAGGGTTATGGTAATCGATTGTTTGCGTTTTTTTTTTTTGCTAGCAATTATGGAAAAGAGTCTCCTTCACTTATAAGCTGGGAATACATAAAGCGCTTATTTGGCTGGCTTAAGTCATCGGCTGGCTTCTTCGGAAATGAACAAAGGAGCCTAGGGTCAAAATCGAACTAAGTCAATCTAAAACTCCTCTGCTCCTCTACGAAGAAGACAGCCGATGACTTAAGCCAGTCAAATAAGCGCTTTATGTATTCCCAGCTATAGGCTCGGATTTTATGGTAGTTTCATGACATTTTCATTTTATTTAAAACAAAACCATAAATACTTACACAAAATTGGCGGAGGTCGGAGACAAATTGTAACCAGCTGGTAACTTTACCCTACCTTTCGCTTTAACACGATTATTCATATATAAATAAAAACATAAAAAACCAAATATAAATTTTTTCAAATTAGAATTTGTTCAAATTTAATGTGTACGTTCTAGGTATGTCGGCAATGAAATTGGCTAAGATTTCAATATTGCTATCCGATAAAGTAAATTATTAGTGACCGTTAAGTCGGTCACAAAATCTTTACTGGATTTGGTAATCTGCCGGTGTTTTGGTAAAATAAGCTTCTTATGTGTTTAAGCAATAAAAATAGTTTTCTTTATTCAGGTGTTTAGAAATATTTCCATTGTAAATGTTTTCATTTGAAATGTCATTCCTTTACAAAAGTTTCTTTTCAAATTTATTAGGCAACAATTGTAAAACCTGTCGATTTTTCTGGAACATAGGATAAAGAGGTAATGTAAACATGGTATTAAAATGTAAATGAATAAAGCCACATTCATGTTTTTGCAATTTGAGAAATGTTCTCTACACCGAAGTGTTCAACAGCCGACTGTAAAAACTACATCGTGCTTCAATGGATTGCCTCGCATTTGATGAGCTGCCGCCGTCGAGAAAACCAGTCCCCTTGGATGTCTGAAGAGGAATTAAACAAAAAAACAGAAAACAAGAGAGAAACAAAATCAAACAATTTTTGCAAAAAAAGAAATTGAAACCACATAAAATACATAATAAAGTATTGGTATAATTGAAAACGATTTAATGAAACTATTAAAACCAAGTTGGGTGCATCATGACGGTAAGTTGGAAGGAAAATCACAGCGCGCAAAATTATTCATGCTAATGCACCATACTTTTTTCGCCAAACAATGTGCGGCACGGCAAGGCGGCTTGTCGAAATTGTATTGTTATTGCTTGTGCATGTGAGACAATTTCGGTAATTGTTCTTTTAATAGTTGGGATTGTTCTCTTCTCTACAGAAAAACCAATATTTTCAATTGATGTACATCAGGAGTGTCTTAAATTTGCCACCGGTGGCCAAGGTGTGGATTCCGGCCGGGTCGTAATATGGAATTTACTGCCGGTACTCTCCGAAAAGGCCGAAATGGACGAATCTGTGCCGAAAATGCTGTGCCAAATGGACAATCATTTGGCTTGTGTTAATTGTGTGCGCTGGTCGCAAAACGGTTTACTGTTGGCGTCATGTTCAGACGATAAACTTGTAATGATATGGAAACAATTAAAGGTATTGTTTGAAATAATTATGTGAGAAGTTTACAGAAATTAAAAAAAAATAGAGTATGTAGAAGTCGGATGATGCAGGACTCAAAAGTTAGAATTTAAGATTTAAAAATTGCAATGGGGGAGGGGATGAGATAGTTCGGTTTGTCCTGTACAGTACTTATTATTGTGTATGTAGCATATATTTAGGCGCATAAATGCATTCGGAATAATTTCTAATAGAAATAAATATCGGTAATATTAATATATTAATAGCGATAAATTCGTGAAATAAATTGTGGTCCGAGGCACAAACATATTTTTATTTGGACGCAAGAAAGAGTTTCACAATTAAAATATTGTAAACGGATTGGAGAAAGAAATTTGACTTGAACCTTGATTAGTTTGTGGTACCAAAGAGCATCCGACAAATTGAATGCAATAAAAAAGGTATCTTTAAAAATCAAAATCCAAATTTTAGACAATGATTTTAAATGCTTTTTTTCGATTTAAATTTTCGCTTAATTCATTCCCAAATGTATTGTTTCTAATTTAAAAATATATTTCTATTAACTCGTTTTATAAATATTATATTTTATCGATATTTCCATTTTTCTTAATCATTTTAAGGGTCCCAGTGGTGTTTTTGGCACAGGCGGCATACAAAAGAATCCCGAATCTTGGAAGTGCATGTTTACTTTACGAGGACATGCTGGCGACGTACTTGACCTGGCCTGGTCACCTCAAGATCGCTGGTTGGCCAGCTGTAGTGTAGATAATACAATCATTGTATGGGACGCTCAAAATTTTCCCGTTATCATTACTACACTCAGGGGACACACCGGACTGGTCAAAGGTGTTGCCTGGGATCCGGTGTGTAAATTTCTTGCATCGCAAAGTGATGATCGTAGTGTGAAAATATGGAAGACTTGTGATTGGACATGCAGTAATACCATTACAGAACCATTTCAGGAATGCGGTGGAACAACACATATATTACGTTTATCATGGTCACCCGATGGCCAATACTTAGTTTCGGCGCATGCCATTAATGGTGGCGGCCCGACAGCACAAATTATCGAACGTGAAGGTTGGAAGTGTGACAAAGATTTTGTGGGCCATCGGAAAGCGGTAACATGTGTACGCTTTCATACGGCAATCCTCAAACGACAAGCACCGAAATCACAAAAACCCCAACAGTATTGTTGTCTCGCAGTGGGTTCACGTGATCGCTCATTGTCCGTATGGATGACAGCATTGCAACGGCCTTTGGTTGTGATACATGAGTTATTCAACGACAGCATATTGGATTTGTCGTGGGGCCCGGAAAAATACATACTTATGGCATGTAGTGGTGATGGCACGGTAGCTTGTCTTCAATTTTCTGAAAATGAACTGGGTACACCGCTCTCCGAAGATGATCGGAATGCACTGTATCAACGTATTTATGGAAAAAGTGCAGCAAATCTTACAAATGGCTCCACCACAGCTAACGATATGCTAATTGAAAATCCTGAATTAATTTTATATAGTCAAAATAAACCTAAACCTCCAACACTGCCAACAATGCAACTGACCAATAGTTATAACAGCAATAATAATTTTATAGAATCCACGGGAACACTGCCATCATCAAATGGTTTCGGTACTCATGATGGTCGAAGCATATTTTCACAAAACTCTTCTGCAACTGCACCACAGACAACGCCTGTGAAAGCAATTAGTAAACAAATGGAGACACGTACAAAAGATGGTAAACGGCGTATAACACCCATGTTTATACCGCTAAATACTGAAAACGAAGGTGCATTAAATCCTCCCAATAGCTTTCAGTCTTCTTCGGTGCCGGGAAGCGATGCAAGTTCTGCTTTTCCAGTAGCCACATCACAATCGGTGGAAACAACAACGAATAACATTGTAGGTAATGATGTCAGTAAGGAGAATATACCACAAACGGCTAAAGTTTCTGGATCGGAAGAATCTGGGTATGATATTAGACCTTTCTAAATTATTTATTTTCGATTTCGAATTTCATCTATTTTTCTTTTCAGTCGTTTAGATCCAAGATTGGTAAAGAGCAATGTAAAACAACCGCCCGAACCTTTCTCCGTGAAACAAGATTCATTTCGGGAATTCCCACATTTCAAAAGAACACCACAATATTTTTCATCGCCAAAAGACACATCGAAAGTTTATATGGCCTCGACAGCGGGTCCAAAGATAAAAATAACTGAATCATCTAAATGTGAATTTCAAAAGACTGCTATGGACTATCGTGTCCACGTAGCCAATGGGGCGGTACAGACAGCAACTGGTCCATTGGCCAGGGTAACTGCCATACGCTTAGTCTCAGGCAAACTTTGGGAGACATTTGTGGGTAAGTTTTAAGTCGATTGAAAGCAAGATAAATAAAAAATTGTAATTGATTTTTATTCTGTGTTCTAGGGTCACCTATTGTTAATTTTAATTTTTGTTTAAAGTGTGTAATGTTGTGCAGCTTGGATGGTTCTATGCGTTTAATGGATTTAATGAATGGTAATCCATTAATGCCGGTCATAACCTTGAGTTCCCCTGCCATACAATGTGCCTTTGTAAGTTCTAATTTGGGCCAGTAGGGGAGAAGACATTATTACAAAATTGTAACAGAAAATAATAGGATTTTAAAATTAATTTTTATTCAAATTTCTTCGCTGTACAATGTTTGTAATTTTAAATAACTTATTTTTATATTCTACAGTCCCCCAAGGGTACCTTAGTTGGAGTTGTAACCGAATGTGGTTTATTGCGTATTTGGAACATTGAGAAATGCACATGCATTTTGTCAACTACATGTTCAGATATTTTCGGAAAACATGGAGCTATATATCAATATACCATCACCGAAAATGGTGTACCTCTAATTATCTTCTCCAATGGCAATGCATATTCGTATTCACCACAAATGCAAGCTTGGTTGGTTGTGAGTGCAAAAGATCCGATAACACGACACGGTGTTAAAAATTCTGTGCCAAAAGATTTTCCTAAAGACTATCAGGATTTCCCGTTGATGTCAGTACAAGCCAGTACGAATTTCTTTACCACAACTAGTGCTGGCATAGAGCTGTAAGTATATGTTCAAATTTTAATGATATCGGAAAGATATTAAATGGAAATTTTCTTTCACAGCAATGCCAATGATTGGCAATCAACTGCCAAGATCACATTTGCCGAAAATCAAATAAAACTTTGTGAAATGATAAAATCTCCCGAAGAGCTGAAATTTTGGTATAGCATGTTGGTATTCTATTTGGCAGCACATGGAAATGAGAAAAGGTTACGAGACCTATTAAATGATTTATTGGGCAGCGGTAGACCCACCCCTGGCCAGGAGGCAAAGATATTGGTAAGTTTAGACAAGACAATTTAATCAATCAATCAATTGATAATATCCCTCTGTGAAAACATGGGATTTCTAATTGGGCCATGAAAATTAAAGTAAATTTTTTAGTTTAGAATAAAAACATGTCATAAAAAGAATACCATTTTCTATTTGTTTTTATATATGTTATTTAATTTGGCTTTTATCTTTATTAGAATATCCCCAAGCATTCAATATTGGAGGCAACACTGGAGCAAATAAAACTTCTTCCAAGATGGCAGCGTATTTATATGGAATATAATGAATTATATCAAGATATAAAAACATTTAAACGAGAAGAAGTAGAAGTCACGAACAGAAGAAGTCCCTTTAACAGTGGAAATAGCGATGAGTGTGAAGCGTCTTTATCGCCATCACAAACAATATCATCAAAGCCGCCACCTCCAATACCATCTAGCACATCTTCGTCAAACCATTGTTTAGCAAATAAAACAAATGAGTGTACTACAGCGTCTGTTACAATTCCGGCCGATGATATTGACAACAAAGGTGGAGAACAACCACAACATATGGATGTTGCCTAACCATACTATTCCAATGTATATTGCAAGTCATTGCCAAAATTCAAGTCTGCTCAGCAGTAGTAAGTCTCTATCCTCTTCTCCTTTCCAATTCAATTTTGTATTGTTAGCATCCTGTACTTTAATGTAATTCTCTTTTAGAAGCTAAGCTTTATTTGTGTTTCCCTGTTTAGTAATTATTTTGTACTCTAAATTTATAAATATTCTCAACACATTTTCCTTTTTCCATTCTCCCACCAAACTCCACTAGTTTCTCATATACATGCATATATAAATAGGTATTTATTTCATTTTTTTTTTTTTTTTTCAAATATATTAAATTATTTCCAATTTGTGTTAGTTTAAGCACTGAAATTAAATGACCGGGTGATCATTAAATGAAATGAATTTTCTAAAAATTAAAAAAAGAACGATACCTTAGTTTCACAAAAACCCTATTAAGTCTAAGTTAATAAAAGACTTTATTTGTATAAGTGGTTAAGAAAAAAAAAACATTTTTTGTTAATCAAGAAATATTACAATTAAGAAATACAGCTTAAAAACATGGTCAACATATTTGTTTAAGAAAAGTAAAGAAATGCTTTGTGAAAATTAATAAAATAGTCCTCATTTCTGCATTCGTTTTGATTTTATTTACAAACATTGTTATCTAAATTGATGGTGATCGAGTGATAGTAACGATAGTTTAAAGAAAGATAATTTATAAAATGTCTATTTTCATGGCTTTTGTAAGGAAATGTCCTAACCACTTCACAGCAATTTCATGCTCTTTCGAAATTTGTATCAAAATTGTAGATTTAGGGAGCACATTGGAGCTAATAAGTCCTTAACATTTGAACCTTCTATCCTTTTCGACCAAGCAATACTATCTCAATCTTTATCAAAAGAGTTGTTACAACAAGTCAATTCGGCCAGTTCTGCATCAATAGAGCAACCGCCACAAATGTTCCTCTAATTTTTCCACATCTTCAATCGACAGTGTGAGTTTAAAAAACTGCAACAAAGTCAAACGCCATAATTTTTACATTTTTTTTTAAATTTTATTGAATGAAAGCAAAAAATGTCGGAAATAGCATAAAATTTTATAATAAGTTTAGATTTGTTCGAATTTGCCACAAATGGCACGAATTATACCCTTCAAACGGCCTCTGAAAACGTCAAACGCTGCCCGAATGTTGCTTGCGGTATTTTGGCCAATTCCCGGCGAAGCGCTTGCTTGAGGTAATCAAAAGTTTGATATGCCAACCTTGCTTTCCAAAATACTCCAGACACAATAGTCAACGGATTCGTATCCGGAGATTTTGGGGCCATTGTGCGCTGGAAATGAAGCGAGGAAACTCATTTTGTAAACATTTTGGGTGACGCATGCTGAGTGCGATGGTTGTGAGTCCTGTTGGAATGTCCAAGGTCTGCATGCCCAAGGCAGTTCACCACTTTCGGCCAAGCAAAGCAACTCTTTAGCATTTTTGAGTCTTTTTTCTTTCTGTTGCGGTGTAAGTTCTTGCACTTTTTGGAAATGGCTTTACCCCGAGCTCATTTTTCAATATTTGCCGAATGGAATATTGCGATATGTTCAGCTCACGGCCACTGCAACGCGGGTTTCGATCAAGTTGTTTCTTTACTTTTCGAACCAGTTCTGCTGATGTTGTTCCGTTGTTGTTGTTGTTCCGTCCACTTCCTTGACTTCGGGCTGCGCTAGTATCACGGTAACGAGCGATGGTATGAGACACAAAAGAATTATTCACATTTAAATGCTGGAGTGCTCTAACGATAGCCACTTGTGGTTTTCCAGCCAGATATAAAGAAATCACACCATCACGTTTGAATTCCATCACGAATAACTTTTTTCTAAAAAATTCGTTTGGTATGCTTGTAAACAATATAATGAACTGTCACTGGAATAATATTAACAGCTGTCGGACGAGTGGCTTATTAGAAATGACAGCAGTCTGAAGTTGATGCGGTTTTTTCATCTCATCCTGTTATCCATTAATGTTTTTCCGCATTTTTACCATTTCTTTACAGACCTTCAATATCCCGATTTTTTATTCCAGTACACAAGAAAACCCAAAAAAAAAAAAATAATTACGTTTGATTAAAATTTCCCTGGATTCCCTTCAAATAGTCCCCATGAAACCCGCCTTGTCTTTTCACTACTACTCTTGTAATCTAAAAATAATTTTAATGTAATCAGTAGTTTATAGAATTATGAAAAATAAATAAATTAATTAATACTTTACACATACGCACATATTACGATTACAAAAAAAAAAAAAAAAACGCCATGAATTTTATTTTCCGAAACTTACATTACCTATTACTATAACCATACTTAATCGAATATGGGTTTATTGCATATAATGTGGACCCGGTGTGGGTACACTTTTCAGCGGTGAATCAAAATCAACTTCGGCTTGTTCGGGTGGACATTCTTGAGCTGTGCGTTCTTGCAGGGTTTCATATAGCTTGTGTACGGCTTCATTGTGACCCGTGGTCGGTTGCATAGCTTTCATTAATGTGGCCAAACGACCGGGTGGCAATTTATTATGGACGTACCTTAAATTGAATACAATGGAGAATTCCAAATTAGTTTTATTTACTTCAAAATACAATGCATCATTCTTACTTACCACAACAACTTGATCATATGCCTTGTCACATTGTCCCGTGTCAGGCCAGCAAATAGGAATTCATCGAATAGTGTCGTACAAAAATCTTCTGTAGTAAATTCCTCTGCCATAGGTATAAGTAAAGCAATCTAGGCAATAAAAGAAAAACCTTAATTAGTATATGCAACTTAGTTTATATTGCCAATTCGATGCTCACCAAAGAATGTAAAAACGGATCTTCATAGGACCGATCATCTTTGCACGAAGACAATATAGCCAATACTCTTAAAACACCAACACGATCCTTTTGGCGGGCTGTATTCAAAGTGTAATACATAGCCAATATGCTGGCTACCGAACTCTCTTGAATGTAGGCCTCCACAGCATCAGGTGCTGGTCCCGAATGTTCTATGGTTGTCAAAGCCGATTCACGTTCATCCGGTGGCAACTTTGAGTGTAAACTACGACACTGATCATCCACCATTAGTGACATAAGCGCAGGTAAGAACTTAGTGACTACTTGTGAATCAAGTTTGGGTTCTTTAAAGTCCTGCGAGTCGATCATTACCCATGCACTCAGGCCCAAAGCTAACATGCGAAGCAATAATATGAGAATGGTGTTTTCACGTGGCAGACCCTCATTGTTAATCAGATGTTGCAATATTTTTATGGCCGAGGTGGCGAGAAAGTTGATCGCATATGGATCACACAGTGTCATGGAAAGATCACCCAACACCTGTTCTTGGCCACGCTTTATATTATCCAAAAACCCTTGCAATTCACGTGATCGTTTAATGTCAACATTTTTCTCACGTATACAAGCATCCAGACACCAGGTGAATTTATGGCATGGATCCACAGATATAATCTCCTGAACATCAAGTTCATGCAAAGCCATTAGAAGTTCAGCTCTTAGGGTACAGTAATGAACATTACGTGTTCTCAAGAATAACGTACGCAAAAACTGTAAGACCATATCGTACAGTTTAACGCTACGACCAATCATATTGGCCAATTTCTGGACCACTTCACCCTGGCGTCTTACTTTGGGCGATGGATGAAAGAATAGATTATTGAGATTTGTATGATCAAAAGAATATGCTCCTTCTCTCTGATGTACTGCGATAGTAGTGGCGAAACTTCGTCACCAAATAGGGATTGATTGTCACGCCATATCTGCCGTTTAACCTCGGTATCTGTGTCTGCATACAACTCTCGATCTCTTACCAAAATACGCAAATATTTATCATCAATGTGGGGAGTGTTACGCAAAATTGCCATAACCACAGGCCGCAAGGCTTTTACCCGTACCACAGGGAAACTTTTAATCAACAACTCCTTGAGTTTCTTATCGCGTTCGCGGGGATCCTTTTGGCCCAGTTCGTTAATGTGAGCTATTAGCTTATCGCGTAACTCCTCCATAAGGGATGTATGAAAATCCAAACGCCGTACACCATGTAAATCCAGTAGAGGCAGCATTGGTCTTAACGATGGCAGTAATACCCCATTTTCCAACTGCACAAATAGTATATTAATATTAAATGTTTGTTTACATGGCATGATGTAGTTGTTTTTATTGCATTTACCTGAAAACTTTCTATGGCTTTTAGGGGATCCGTACACGACGTAAGGGCTTCCCGCAAATACGCCTGACCAGGAATGTTGACTTCTTCCAAACCCGTACCGGTAAATTTGGGAGGTGGTTGTGCCATTGTTTAAAATGGTTTAAAGAGTTTATTAGTTTATTGAATGGAATGAATTAACTGAATTAACAATTTAACAAACCGACGCCACCGAGGAAAGAAAAAAGTAAAGTTATGGCAACACTGGAAAGAAAGACAGTACAGAAAGAAAGTCTGAATAAAGATGTGGAATCAAAACAGAACGGCTAACAACATATGTTGTACAACACATTCACCAAAAAGAGCACGGAACGAGTATCAGGATAGGTAAGTCGACTTTCGATTAATCGAATAATCGACTTTTGGTACTCAAAGTTCTGAAACTCGAACTCGGCTATGGACTTGTGTAAAAACCGAGTACGCGACTATTCATAGTCGATTTGTACGAAAGTACATGAAATTAGCATTAATAAGAATAATAGAATAATTTATTGTTTTTCCTCTAAAGATTTATTTTATCTTTCATTTAACAATTTTCATTTTTACAATTGATAAATCTATTCCAGACAACGCAGCAAAACGATATTTATTGGCGGCGGCTCATATGGTGTAAACCAACCGGAGTCGCGCTGTTCATTTGAAGGCGGCGGCAAAATTTCGAAGCGGGAGGTAATAATTGACTTAGTTTAATATTTATTAATTAAATATTAATTCTACTTATTTCAATTGAACATTAATTTATATTATGGTATGTTTAAATTTGCAACAATAGTTGCAATTTGTTACTGAAAGTGGTCTGTTAACCAAAAGTTCTGCAAAAGAGAGCGAATTGAGAGAGCCGCTTTGAGTATAATTTTACTGAGAGTTTGCAAATTCTTGTCGATCAAATTTCTCCTTAATTCTTTTGTTTTATGTAGAAAAAGGTCGCAAAGTCAGCAATTCTTACATTTTTGCTATTTTAATTTTATGAAATACAAATGCTAAAGTCATTTCAAATAAGACTATCAATGGTCCAATAATTAGGTCGTGTAAAGGGCGAATTGCCTAAAAACAACTGATTTACTCCTTCGAACTGTCAAAATTTATTTTGAAGCAAAAAATATTTCGCCTTCGTTCTTCTTCTTTTTGTGGCGAATTGCAAACAAACGTAAACATAGCACGATTTTTATTTCCCAAAATCAATAATTGTATTTTTGTTATGTTGTTAGTTTATTTTTATTTTATAATTCATTAGATATTTAAAACCTACATCACTTCGTGGAACAGGGTATCATGTGCATTTTTTTGTAAAATTTTAAAATCGAATGGTTCCGACTTAAATATGCAAATTCTTGGTGTCAATAACATAGGCCTGCTATTCAGGATGCACAATGGAACGGCCCACATATCTGACTTCGTATTGACCTGGAGAATGAATAGAGCAAACAGAGAAATGTAAATCCCTTTTGTGCCTGGATAAGGTTTGGTTTTAAATCAGCATATACTATATATATATATATATTATTTAATGCAAGTTGATACACATTATTGGCCTTGGAGGCTTTGTATCACAAATGAATTGAAATATATAAATAAAATAAATATACTGTTGGAGAAAAAAAGAAATATCTCACATTCATTTTATAAATTTACAATTCCATTCAAACTATTTTTTTGCAAATCTTGCAGACTTTCATTTTTGCTTGTAATATTTTAAAATCACGAGAAAACAATTGTGCAGAATTAGAAAATCGAATTTGAATTGTGTATACCAATATTCTCAGCATAAAAAAATTCTTTAATTACAGTTTGTCATATTTTGCAGCGAATTCCAGATAATATTTAAGTGATTTCTATGCCAAACCTAGGAAATTATTGTATTCTCTTTTCTGCGGCATTACGTCGAATTTAGATATTCGTTCCATATTGTTTTCTGGGTATTAACAATTATCGAATGATATTTTTTACTCTTCGTCTGTCTAATTCAACCGTTTTTTAATTATTCCCCATCATGGTAGAATTAATTTTGAATAATAATAATTTCTGCATTTTCTGAAATTTACCTAGGCAAAATTAACTTCTTTGAACACTGTTTCCATCCTTAACATGTGTATATACAGTAGATTTAAAAAATATACATTTCGGCAATTGAAGTCTAATAAAGGATGAATTAAAAAAAACATTATCTAACACAAGTTTACCTTCTTTATTCTACGAGGCCCCCTCTCTCTCATATATTTGGACACCTATGCTTTTAATGCAAACGAATGATAACATGATCTATTACAAAATGGTCAGCTGTTGCATTTGTCGTACGTCAGCCATTTAGAAGTAACTCAACAAAATAGTTCTCTGTGGGACGATAACATTTTATACATAAAAAGGTGAAAATTTAACAAAATCTGTAAAAAATTCAAACATTTGCAATAAAAAATTTCCCCAAACAATATACAGATATATTATATGGTCTGCCAGTGGATGTACCACCAAACAATCAATGCTTGAACTTGAATTCAAAATAAAACGAGCGGAAATACAAAACTCGTACAAATTGAAATCGAAAACTAAGAGGGCCACGAAGGAGCGAGTAAATGCATGAATGTTGCTGAATATGGAGCAAATAAAGATAGAAAACAACGGTCATCCACAGAGTAAGTGTGTGTAATTATTGAAATTTGGCAATTGAAAGGTAAAGACCTGAAGATGATGTTTTTCGGGCCAGATTGTTTGGATTAAAAATTTCGGTGGTTAATATATTACAGCGATTTGATTGTTCATCTTATTGTGATATCCATCCGGAACGAGTTAGCAAGGCGGTGTTAATGGTCATTGATTCTATAAATTTAAAAATATGATGCAAAATTTGAAATTGTTAATTAGTGTTTTTACTAATTTCGTGGGAACTATGTTGCCAATTTTTCGGTAAGGGGTTTATATGCTCGTAGAGGTTGCATTACGACTAAAATGAATGGAAAGATAATACATTCTCTTATTATTTAAAATTCTTATTATGAGGAAATTATCAAAACGTAGTCATAAACTGACCACTTTTGCAAAGATACCCAAATCTGGCGGTACCTAACATGTTAAAATCCTAAAAATACCCAAAGATAGAGAGGTATAGGGACATTACATATTATTTGATTTTCATATAATTGCAAAACGCAGCATTAAAATGTATATTATTTTTTTATTATTTGCAGAGAGGAGACGATACCAAAAAGATTCGTCCTCCACAGATGACATTGTTACAACGTTGATACATTTGGTGCGACAAAATCCAGTTCTATACAATTATAAATTACAACCAAATCAACGAAGACGTAGTGATATTTTAAATGGCTGGGCGCAAATTGCAGCCGCCATTGGAAGTAAGTGCTTTAAACGTAGTTTCAGCTACTTGACAACAATTCATTACAAGTGTCTTGTGCATGTTTTGAAATCTACGTATTCCCAAAAATGTATCCATTCAATTAAATTTCTTTTTTTTTTGCATTTCAGATCGATATTCCGTTGAAGAGTGTCGTCGAAAATGGAAGAATCTACGCGATACCTATCACCAGTATCGTCTACGAAAATCCAAAATAGGCGATGGCCTATCGAAATGGCGATATGCCAAAGATATGGAATTTCTTTCGAATGTCTATCAGCCCAAATTGAAATCGAATCGTACACAAAATTTCAACACAACCACAACCCAAGATAATCTACTGCACAGTGTGTCGGAGAGTAATGATGAACACGATCAAGTGGTACACCAGGATATGGTACATTCTAGCATAATTTCGGTAAATGATGCCGACACTTTTATACTGACCTCATACGAGGATGTGACACACGATAACGATGTGACCCATGAAGATCACAATATGTCACACAATGAGCTGAATCATGACAATAATAGTATAGAAAATTGTGTGGAAATAGTTAAACATGAACAGCACACAAATTTAGATGACGATGGCAATACTGCGGCCGAGGTCGACTATGAGGAGGTGTGTTTGTATGAAGAATCTGGCAATACGCCTAGCGTGGATTGTGAGACAATCATTGGAGCTCCGGTAACGAATTCCGCCAACTCGGATGATACAAAATTTCAATATATCGATACAAATGATTTTTGTATAGGCTCAATGAATCCAACACGTTCACAATACTCGAGTAGTGCCAGCAGTGTTATTGGAGCATCTGGTACAATAAAATTGAAAAGCTTGCCCATGGTGAGTTCATCTTCGGCATCAATGGTTCCAACTTCATCAAATAATACGCTGGATACGTCGCCAACATGTGTTACCATACCAGCCATGCAACATATGGAGCAATTGCCGGAATTAACACCGGTTGTGACTAGCTCGACGAAAACAGCAACAGCTAATACCCCGGCAACTGTAATGGTTAAGACCGACCCGAACCCGACCTTATTGGCGGCATCGACAAATTCATCAAATACTCACAATGGTAACAACAACAACCAAAACCATCAGTCGTCACATCAGCAACAACATCACTCCCATCCGCCCACATACTCAAATAATGCGACACATGTCCATAATTCATCGACCAACAATAACGGCACTAATATGGGAACAATATCCATTGCAACTACGACCATGTCCGCCGGACCCACATGTATGGTAGCAGCCGATTATTGTAATCACCAACGAGAGGAGTGTGATTTATTTTTTGATTTCCTTAAAAAGAAAATACAACGTTTTCCACCTGAAGAGATAACATCGATACAGGTGGAATTCCTCAATTGTGTTTTACGCCGAGAGGCTGAACATGCCCAGAAAATAGCACACCAACAACAACACCATCATCAGCAGCAGCAACAACAACAGCATAATATGAAATGAATGTGCTGAACATTTTGTGGCCTGTCTTATTTAATTTATATCAAGTATGACCCCAAACACCACACATACACACCCACCCAACCCGCCATCCTTAAAGGTTTCGATCGATAGCAGATGTTATGTCCTTTACATATTACGTACAGTATATGTTTAAGTTTAG
The DNA here is from genome assembly GCF_030504385.1 of Musca domestica. Taxonomy (NCBI): domain Eukaryota; kingdom Metazoa; phylum Arthropoda; class Insecta; order Diptera; family Muscidae; genus Musca; species Musca domestica. Next base: position 8,155,966 of record NW_026712334.1, on the reverse strand, counting down.
TGTAATTTAGTTAATAGGTTAATATAGTGTATCAATTATTTAATAAATAAATTATCTAATTGAAATTGAATGTTTGTTTAATCTTTTTGCAAGAATTGCAATGGAAATGTGCACAAAATATTATTATTGCCCAAACTTTCGCAGAGTTTTTTGGGAAATCAAGTCTTCCCTACATCTGCGATGTGACTTCCAGTTTTGTTTACAAATAATTGGATCTTGTCAGCCAGATTAAATTTCTATTCGAAAATGAATAAAATGACCAAATTATCAGCTAATCACATTCATAAAAAGTTTATTTCTTTATGGCAATTGACTAAAAACAATTTCAAAATTTCATCATTTCAGAATAGTCACACGAAACACATATGTATAGCTGCAATAGATTTCATTTCCAATTAACAACATAAGTATAAACACAAAAATGCAAATGTATGCAGCATGAATCTTGTAATGAAATACTTTGTAAAAGTGCTATTAAATTATCGAACACGATACTGTTGATTTTAGTATTGAGGAACACAAAATTGACTTAATATTTGGCAAAAAATAACTAATTAAACAATATACAATTTTAAGTTTTACGATGTTAAGAGATTAAAAAGAAACAAAACAATGAGTAATTAGGCAAATATGCTTGGACAGACGATGAGGCATAATAGAAATTATGAACTAGAACTTAAGGATTTAATACGATCTGTGTTGAAATAAATAACTGTTATGGTGATGTCATCTCGATAATAGCGCACAGCATCCTGAGGTAGAGAAAGATAGTAGGAAATTTTCGAATGTTCAACACCATAATCGGTGCCGCCCAAAGCATGACGTATGAGATGCGTTGCGGAATTTTGATCCAAAGGTTTGCGTTTGCGGCCAGCCCTAAAAGACAATAAACATTTTTAATATGCCATACAAATAATACCGGAAACCTACTTTCTCTCAGCCAACATATCTGATATGGACTGTAACGTCACATCATTTTCGGGCAATTTAATTGGTTCCATTATCCTCTTTGAATTTAAATGTTCCGCCACAAGTTTAACCACTTGTGATGGAGACAGAAAATCCCATAAACCATCACTACCGATCACAACAAATTTGTCATTCACCGTTAGACGATGATGATGTACATCAGGTCGCGCCGTTAAATATGGTGGTGTATGATAATTGGGTGGCACAAAATGGTCCCCAAACAAGGGTACAACATATTTGTTCATAATTTCGGTGGACCATTTATAGCGAAAATCTCCTAAAGCCCGCAATGGGGCCAGCTGACCCAGCAAACGATCATTACGTATTGCTGTTTCACTTTCCTCTTTGGGATGTTCGGATAAAATTCTTTGTACTTCTTGGAGGTTATCGGTGTTATGTTCATTGTTTAGTTTCTTTGATGTCCATTGACCGGTTTCGGGGCAATGTGATCCCAGAACTGCGGTGCAATCTCCTGTGCTTGCCAAATGCAGGTCGAGATCTTCAACGTGGGCAACCGCACAAACAGCACCTGAGAGAAGAAAATAACATTAAACATTGGAAACCTCATCATAATAATGCCAAAGCTTTTGCCGACCTACCTGACATTGCCACAGCCATTGTCATCATGCTTGTCTTATTTAAAGCCTCATCTGACATGTGCTTATCCAATAGCATAAAAGCTTCTTCTATGGCCTGAGAACGATCGGTTGGATCCCGACTGGATAATGTGTCCACATATTTGGCAAAGCTCTCTTCATAAATGTCTTTGATTTCTTTTACGAAATCCACCTGGAAAAGCAGGGCGAGATACAAAATAAAAACCATATATATGTTATAGCAGTCAAAACCTGAATTATTGTTAATTCTACGATTTTGAGTTTTTTTATGAATGATATGAAGCAGTGGTGCGACACTGCATAACTCAGTCTATCAATTCAAATATAAATGTCCAATTGGAAATAATTATTATATTTTTATAAAACACAAATCGAACTCCTGAGTCGTAAAGTAGTGGTAATAGAATTGGGCTATCATACCTTATCATTATGGCACTTCAAAAACGATTGGCTGTTGCAACCTCTTTCAATTTGTTCTTTTAAAATCTTACGATCTACTAATGAGGCGGCTATGTAGCGTAACAAACGTTTACTAATGACCTGAGAACAGGCAGGACCAGCATGACCATCAAAGACACCACAAATGAAACCTACAAAAACAACTTTTTTAGCAATTCTTAACTGACAGCAGCATCAACAAACCACTTACCTGGCTTATGATTAAAACTGGCTTCTGTTCGGGTATCTTCACAGGGAGAATTGGAGGCCAATTGATTTGATTCATAACTCAAAATAGTACTTTTTTCATCGGTGAATGTGTAAACAAATTCATTTTCTCTTAACATCATATTAACCTTAATTCCGGAAGAAGGAAATACAATAGAATTTACTAAGTAAACAAGTCATTGGCAAGTTGTTGTTCCTGATAGTTTTCATTTTTCGTACTCACATCGTATGGCGACAAATGTGGAAGTTGATTGCAGCGTTTTTGTGAGGTAATGTGCAAGTTTCGTGAAATAATACCAGCTTCATTTCCAAGCCTGATGGAAGTTCTTTGTCGGACATTGGCGACATTGCGTAGAAATATTGTTAACATCTAAAAAATTATGGAAAATGATCTAATTCTGTTGGTTTTTTTCTATTCGATTTTCTTTGCAAAAGCGAGAGGGGGTGGTTTGCACTTCTTCAGGGTTCTTTTTTCAATGAAATGTTATTGCGTTGCCTATTATTTCTTGGTCAATTGCAGCATTAATATATTTACTTATAAATATACGTATTTATATATGTACTTTTATTGTTATTTATCTTTTTTCACGGACTTTTATTTTTTTTACAATTATCACCGAAAAAAGATCAAAACTGCACTTGTCTATCTGAGGGATGTCATTTGAATAGCTGACATTTGACATTTCTGTTAGGTGGCTTGGCGACAGTGTGTCTTTGTAACAAAATTGTATTTCATATAATGCTATGTTCTCATTGCACTTTCAATCATGTTGTTCGCTCTCAGAATTAGTTACACGAATTAACCCGTTCATACGGCACGATTCGAAGTTCAGAGTAAAATAATTCCTTTTTCAAAAATTTTATTCCTTGATTTTAATGCGAATTTAAATGAAAATACAAGAATTTCTCATTAATATGAATTGAAGAAATTATTGTTTTTCTTCCAAAGATTTATTATATCGTTAATTTTACAATTTTCATTCATGTTTTCAACTTTTTGTGTAAATGTTGACATATTTTTGTATTTGTCTATTTTTAAATTCTGCTGGAGAGACACTTGTCAAAAATTTTTTCTGCCGATACAAACACTTTGAAAATATTGCCCCTTTTGTTTCCAGTTTTCTGTTGAAATTTCAACTTGTGGAAAATTTACTTAATAGTACGTTTATATATATGAGTGTTAACCCACTGGATTTGGATTTAAATTGTCATATCCATTACTTTTACTTCAAATAAATCCTCTCAAAGAAGGTTAACCCTACAAAAAGTTCTAACGTAAACATGGCATAAGTTTGAATGTACATACTCCATTCAGCATTGTAGTTTTCATTCATAATTTTCAGTCCTCCCAAATGTTTTTAAAATTTCATTAAATTTTTCTATTTTTAATTTTTAAATTTCATAATTTATTTTTTCGATAAATGCTCTATTTTTTAGGGATGGCACACGTTTCATCTTAGTTCTAAGAGTAATTTGAATGGAACAAAGAACAAAAATCTTTGTTCGCTCAGCAAACTTTGTGTGGACAATTAAGTAGATATTTCTTAATAAATGTTCGAACAAGGAATAGAGGGCGAATCACATGTCATGTAAACTTAGTATAACTGTAGACAACATTTCTCACATGGTAGAAGAATATAGGTAGACGCGTCGACACAGCTGCTGGGACAATGAACTGTCAAACCAATTTTGGAATTGAAAATGTTGAATGAAAAATTATTTATATTTGTAAAAATTGTTGAAAAACGAGAATTCTAATAGCCTCCGTACAAAGGAGTTTTAAGCTGGGAATACATAAAACGCTTATTTGGCTGGCTTAAGTCATCGGCTGGCTTCTTCGGAAATGAACAAAGGAGCCTAGGGCCAAAATCGAACTGGGTCAACCTAAAACTCCTTTGTTCATCTACGAAGAAGCCAGACTTTATGTATTTCCAGCCTTATGCTAGGAACACAATTGGAGCGAACGACGAATTTTTTCGCGGCGTATGTTCGTCGTCAAAAATAAAACACATATGTGTATATGGAAGTGCACACAATCACGGCACCGGCGAAAATTTCGTCGGTCGCCGCGAACTCAATTAGCTTTATTTCTATTTCATACGCCGGCGACCGGCGAACAAAATGTGGCCATACTTGTACGAATTTTATGTGTTTTAGTAAATAAAGTTACTTTTTACTTTAAAATTTGTTATGGTCACTCTACTATCTGTTACTCGTATAAAAAAAACATAATTAATTTGTTTATTTATTTGTGTACTTGCGCCTGAGTGAAGATGGATATCAGTGAATTTATAATAGAGAAGATGGACATAAGTGAAATTATAATAGAGAACGTAAAGAATTATGTGTTCTTGTATAATCCATTGTAGTCAACAAATGAGAAAAAAGTAAACAACTTCATCAGCTGTTTTATAATTTCGTCGGTATTGTGTTCCATACGACGAATTTTCGCGGCTCATTCTGTCGCCGCGTAGGGCGAAATTCGTCGTTCGCTCCAATTGTGTTCCTAGCATTAGGTTGTCCTAGTTCTATTTTAGCCTTACGCTCCTTTGTTCTTTTCTAAAGAAGCCAGCCGATGACTTACGCCAGTCAACTAAAGCTAGGAACACAATTGGAGCGAACGACGAATTTCGCCCTACGCGACGACAAAATGAGCCGCGAAAATTCGTCGTATGGAACACAATACCGACGAAATTATAAAACAGCTGATGAAGTTGTTTACTTTTTGCTCATTTGTTGACTACAATGAATTATACAAGAACACATAATTCTTTACGTTCTCTATTATAATTTCACTTATGTCCATCTTCTCTATTATAAATTCACTGATATCCATCTTCACTCAGGCGCAAGTACACAAATAAATAAACAAATTAATTATGTTTTTTTATACGAGTAACAGATAGTAGAGTGACCATAACAAATTTTAAAGTAAAAAGTAACTTTATTTACTAAAACACATAAAATTCGTACAAGTATGGCCACCTTGTACTGTTTTGTTCGCCGGTCGCCGGCGTATGAAATAGAAATAAAGCTAATTGAGTTCGCGGCGACCGACGAAATTTTCGCCGGTGCCGTGATTGTGTGCACTTCCATATACACATATGTGTTTTATTTTTGACGACGAACATACGCCGCGAAAAAATTCGTCGTTCGCTCCAATTGTGTTCCTAGCATAAGGCTGCAAATACATAAAAAGCTTGAAGTCTTGGCTAGGCATATTAATGCCAAATTATAATGAAAGACGACGGCAGGATTTTACTGCGGCTCTGTAATTCTTTTCTGAAATGTCACAAAATAGGCCGTGCCATGACTTCAAGCTTCTTATGTACTTAGCCCTTAAGCGTTTTATTCAAATAAGTTTTCCGTTGGCATGTAGAAGTCACGCGGGATTTAAAACAAATCCGGTCGTTAAAAGCTATAATTTTGTATGGTGCATCTGGTCGAATAAATCCGGATTAAGCAATAAATCCAGAAAATGTGGGTGAATCCGAATACCATTTTACCAAATCCTATGACAGGATTTATTTTAAATCTGGTTTGGAGTCTACATACCATGGTAGAAGAATATAGGTAGATGCATCAACGCTTTTAAACATTGATATGTCAAAATTTTTAAAATGTTTTATGAAAAATAAGCGGATTTTTTAATGTTTTTTATACGACGCAAATCAGAGGTTGTTATAATATGAATTTTTCAACAATTATTACAAATTTTAATAATTTTTCATTCAACATTTTCAATTCCAAAATCGGTTTGACAGTTCATTGTCCCAGCACAGGTCCCAGAATACAGGTAGTCGCATCGACACAGCTGCTGGGACAATAAACTGGCAAACCGATTTTGGAATTGAAAATATTGAATGAAAAATTATTGAAATTTGTAAAAATGGTTGAAAAATACATACCATAACAACCTCCGATTTGCGTGGCATAAGAAAAAATAAAAAAAATTTACTTATTTTCGACAATATATTTTAAAAAATTTGACATATCAATGTTCCCAAGCGTTGATGCATCTGCCTGAATTTTTCGCCATGCCTATATTTCTTTCGAAATTTAATTACCTTTCTGACATGGCAGATGAAGGTGTTATTAACAGAGGGGATTTTAAAAGTTTGTTTAGATAATTTAAAATCCTTGTTATTTAAAAGTTAAAATTAGCCATATTTTCATTAGAAACACTAAAAAAATAATTGAGTGAACAGGGCTATCACTACTTTGAACAGTATTATCGACTGTTTTGCCATCATTTACATCACCTATTATTTGTAAAAGACTAATTGGAATTTTGGTTGACATTATGCCTATCGAATAAAAATACGTTCCAAATGTCAGGAGTGTCGTCGTCAGTCAGTGGCAACAAATTGGAGTAGTGAAGTATTTGTGAAAATAAAATGGATTTATTTCATTTAAATCATGAAAATGTTAACAAAGATCAATAGAAATACACTAAAGCAAAATGTTTATGATCCTATGAAGACGAATACTAATTAATTCCATGGGGAAAACTTTACAAAAGTTTGATGGTCTGTGGAAATGTGAAAAAAGACTGAAAATAAAGTATGTGTGTGTGAAGAAAAAAGTTCACAGAGAAAAAATGTATAATTGTCAACTAAAATTACTTAATATATCGTAAAATAGTTATGTTTATAATCAAATGAAATATACGAAATGTGTTTCGATAAGAATTTCTTTAGATAAGTTTTCTTAAAAAATATAAGAAATAAATCAACGACAACATTCAGTCTGCTTGTCGTTTTGTGTGAAGAGGAAGTTCCCTGAAAATTTTATACACAATACACATAAAAAAGTGACAAGTGCAATCGTTCGTATAGCAGCAGCACCAACGACAACAGCAGCAGCCAAAAAGCCAAACAACCAGAATTCGCTGAAAATGTCATAAAACTCATTGTTTTTATTGGCAGATAATATATTATTTTTAATAAAAACAACAACAAGGTAGGCAAAAATAAATATTATTTTGTAAATAAATTAATGGTGAAAAAGTTCCAGTGAAAGCTGTTGGTTAATTTTACATATCTTCTTCTTGTTTGGCCTTCTATGTGCCTTTTCTCACATTTTCCAAACACACAGCCACACACATACATACTTACGCGTACAAAAATCTCCACTATACGCGTATATAGTGGTGTGTGTTGTAATAGTGAGAGATGTGGTGTTGTTTTCTTTTCTGTTGATAGAAGAAAGGAGTGAGGGAGGCGTACGGAGAGGAGGTGACAGATGTGTAGAAAGGTGGAAATGTTGATGAAGAAACATAAAACAAGAAACAAATACCTACACTTGAACGAAAAAGTTTTCTGAAATTAAAAAAATGAGGTGTAAATCAAAATTGATATTATTTTAAAATCATAACGAAGTTTTAAAGGGGAGACATACTAAAGAGGAGTCCATAAGATATAAAGAAGGTGTATGTTGTCACGCCTTCTAGTGCATGAATATCTCCGGATCTTTCTCCCTAGGTCGTGAAAATATCCTGCGTCGTCTTTGCTTATCGGAGATATGTAAAAGGAGGGCCAAAACAATTTAATATAAATAAGAAAAAAGGGGAGGTTACTGGAGATGGTAGGTATGTTTTTGTGTTTTAAAGGGGTGCATTTGTGGACAATGTTAATTTAATGGTTTGATCTGTTTCCAGGACTTTGCAACCGCTTAAAGTATTCGGGCATTTTAAGGATGGTTCCCAAAGCGGACAGAAATGCAGATCATAGATATTCTTGCCTCCTCAAACTAGATCGGGTATCAGATCAACGGGTAGTGTTAAATCAAGTACCCTGCTCGTCATTACAGCACCTGGAGTTGTCATATTTTAAAGATGTTTGAGGCAGAGGTTCTGCCAACACATCAGAGATTCGGCATTCAATTTCAATGCGATATTCAAATTAAATGATAAAGAAAAGAATATGATCATTGAACGTATAGGTTTTGAGGGCTGACAGATTATACCATCCAGCGAGGTTTTAACCAAAGAATATGTATCAACTCGGATGTATCCCTGGTCTTTAGACGTCCGCATACTGTGCAGGAGTCGATACAATTCACCTCTAGACATTCAGAAATCTTGGCTATCAAAATTAGTGATCTTGACGGTCCGGTCAGCGACTATTTTCACGATAGTTTTGGAGTGTAGAAAAGCACTGGATAATATTAAGAGTTTATCAACTTTTTTTGGGTTTTTGGCCATCGTAACTTTTTTGGCAATGAAGCAGCAGATGTCGGAAATAGCATCAAATTTTAGAATAAGTTTAGATTTTTTCGAGTTGGTCACCTTTGGCACGAATTATGGCCTTTGAACGGCCAATGAAACCGTCACACGTTGCCGTCAATGTTGCTGCGGTACCCATTCCCATCGAAGCGCTTGCTTGAGATGATCGACACTTTGAAATTGTTTAGTGCCAACCTTGCTTTCCAAAATGCTCCAGGCACAATAGCCCAACGGATTGGTATTCGGAGATTTTGGTGGCCATTGTGCGCTGGAAATGAAGCGAGGAACCTCATTTTGTAACCATTCTTGGGTGGCGCGTGCTGAGTCCTGTTGGAATGTCCAAGGTCTGCGGCCAAAATGTTTGCGTACCCAAGGCTTTAATACAACCTGCAGTCTGGAGTTGGTTGCAGTATTTTCATTTCACCCTTTTTTTGACTCTAATAATGGGCCCTTTTCGAAATGTTGGGGGTTTTGCAAACAAATTGAATCCAAGAATCGATTGTTAAATCATAACTCCCGAATCCCCATCATGTGGTAACTTGTTGGCTATTCATTAGCTTTCAAACCATACCTACTTGGACTTTTAGGTCAAATATCCGGGTATGCTTGTCCGTCGCACAGGAAAAAATACTTTCCCGAAATCAGGTACAAATGCCTTTAACAGAGTTATTCCGCCACCACATAAGGGTAACACCAGTTTCAATTATTTTTGCCTTTTATTCGTATTTTCCATGTAATTTTGCCTTTTTGTGGTATTTTACTTATTAACTTAAAGAAACATTCCAATATAGGTCCACGTTTTGGTATAGCCCTTTTCCTATTTTGCAAGATCCTACTGATTTATGTTATTTCCAAGATATTTTCCATTCGAGTTGCCTTTGGGACTTTTCTACTTCAAATTAATATGTATGTATCTTCCCGGTATGCAAAAGTAAATGGTTATATTATGAGGGTCAAGGTTCTGTCTGCAAATTGACTGGTATCTTTCATTTTCTCAATTGTTGGGATTTAATTAATATCAAATGATATAAACTCCTCCACCCACAATTTTCGATGAAATTAAATAATTTGTCCCCACTTTTTATATTTAAATTTCCCATTAAACACCGCCATACAACAACGTATACCATTGACACCAACTGTAAATTGTTGCATTGTACTTTTGTGTGTTTTGTCTTATTTGCAGGTTTGCTGTGTCTTTGTCTTTTATCTGTCTCTACTTTATTGTGCCTTTTGTTACATTCGTTCGTTGTTTGCTGCAACGCGCTAGTAGTTTATTGCTTAGAGTGGTGAGAAGGGGTTGGTGACAATGTCTGCTATCTGTTACCGTCTGTTGCAATCATTATTGTTGTGCTCGTTGTTGTTTCAATTTCTTATAATTATAGTCAATGTGCGTCTGCAGGCTTTTTTTTTGGCCATATCAACCTTGGATAGCTTGTATTTATAAAGACGTACTCTACATAAAGTCGCCATTCAGCTCGTCTATGAATAGCCGATTTTAGCTCTCCTATGAAGGACCGATCTTCAATTTTTCTATGGAGGGGGTCAAAACGTGCCCAGTCAAACTAACGGTTTTAGACCTTAGGTCTCTTTGGACCAAATCCGTTTCAGAACATTTGGAGCCGTCTTAGCGATATCCGTCCGTCTGTCTGTATGGCTGGTGCGCGCGATTACTCTTGAAGTGCGTATCCGATTTTGTCCAAACTTGGTACTTCGTAATATTTTTGTCAAACTTAGTTCGAGTTCGGAGATGGGCAATATCGGTCCACTCCTTCTGGTACCTCCTCCACAAAAGTTCGAAATTTTCAAAAATATATTCTCTGCACAGAAAGAATAAGGATAATCCGATTTTGCTCCAACTTTGCAAATCCTAATATTTGCGTCAGTGCTAGGTCAGGTGCGAAAATGGACAATATCGGTCAACATTTGTAATAATTACAACTCTTATAAAATGTGATGTAAGAGTCCGATTGTCTTCCACCTTTACACATCCTAATGTTTTTATGAAACTAAGATATGGTATTAAGAAGGAATATATCGGTCCATTCCTTCTGGTACCTCCCCCACGAAAGGTCGAAACTTTAAATATCCATTAATCCCATAAAACGCGAAATTAACATTCGATTCCATTTAGACTTGGCACATCTGAATATTTTTATCAACACGGGATCTGTTCTGATACCTCCCCCACAAAGGATCAAAGTTTTGAATAACCAAAACGTTTATAAAACCCGAAATAAGCATCAGGTTCTCTTTATATTTTACACATACAAACATTATTGCTAACACAATATCTGTGAAGATGGATATATCGGTCCTCTTCTTCTGGTACCACCCCCACAAAAGGTCATCATTTTGAGTATCCATGAAAGCTCATAAAACGTGAAATTAACTTCCAATTCCATTCAGACGTGGTACATCTCAATATTTCAATCAACACAAGATCTGTTATAAAAATGGTACCATTTCTTCCGGTACCTCCCCCACAAAGGGTTCAAGAAAAACAAAACCAACTAACCTTTTAAAAATTTCACACATACAAACATTTTTGCTTAAACGAACCTCTTGCTGCGAACCTCTTCTGGTACCTCACTCACACAGGGTTACAATACTTTTATCTGTCATAAATTGCGAAATAGCTCAGCGATTCTTTAGAACTTGCTAGACCTAAATATATGCCTCTCAACCAAAAGCTGGGATGAATATGGAATTTATGATTTCCTATATATTGGATAAAAATTTTCGATTTTCTTATGATTTTGGCCATACCAGTATTTTTATCTGTATTAGATGAAGCATGAAAATGGAATACTTCGGTCGACTATATTTGGTACCTCACGCACATGTTAACATTTTCTAAAAATTATCAAATATCTCATGTAAAGTGGGGGAAGTTACCAAAATAGGGCAAACCTGGCAACATTTATATCATATTTTTTAGGTCCGATACGAATTGGACAATATTGGCCCATTCTTTCAAAACCCACTCTGTATAAGGTGAAGAGTTTGAATAATCATAACAGAAGTCTAAATATTTCTAAGTAATTTTTTGCTTGTTTCTTTAAAATTTGCCATTTAATTTAAGAATTAAATTACTTTAAAATATTTTCTAAATATTCTATATTTACAAAAAAATATAAAACATTTTCTCCACTACCACCCAAAGAATGGGCCGGACCACAACCATACATAATATTACTTTTTTTCAAATATTTGTTTAACAAGTTTTTTTGGTCATACTTTTCAATCGTGACCTGAATTCCAAAATTCTTTACCGGAAATTCTTAGAATTTTTCTTCCGAATAAAATGCAAAACTTTTCATTTGTTTATCTTCAGAAGAAGGGGGAGGTGATAAGGTGTGGGTGGTGGTTAATATCCAACATTCTGATAATCCCACAAGACAATCCACCATGGACGACATCGAATTTTGTAAAACATGACATTCCAGGCAGATTTATGTCGGTAGATCTTTTTCGTGGATTCACTATATTTGTTTTTTTTTTAATAAAATGCAAATGCATTTCACAACTAGAAGAACAACAACGACTACAACATGAAGATACAAAAAAATGGTTGTGTCAAATCGACGTGTGATGAAAGTATTGACTGTCACTCACCCATCATATTTGAACTGTCTTCAACATGGTGAACACAACTCATGAAGGTGAGTGGCAGTAAAACAGACGACGCACACATTCATAAGAGATTTTCTTGTCCTCCACAGACGCATGGTGAGGCGAGATAATTTGTCTGTCACACAAGATAGGCATTTAATTTGATAAAATTAAATCGTATTTCTTCTTCGTTTTTTTGACACCTTATGAATGTTTGCATCGGACATTTTACACGGATCTGAAGATTTTTCTTGATGTCGCTATTAAAAGATTTATTGGCGCAATAAAATTATTTTTAAATTTAAATTGCCACCCATCACTTTACACATTGGCTGTCGGTAGAGGGCTTGTTGATACCCCTCAACATACGATAATTATACCCTCAGCCATATGGCTACAGAGGGTATATATCATTTGATACGGTCAAAACGTGCCTCATCGAACTATCGGTTTTAGATCCTAGGTCTGGATATCCGATTTGGTCCAAACTTGGTACATCATAATATTATTATCAAACTTAGATCGAATTCGGAGATGAAACATATCGGTTCACTCCATCTGGTACTTCCAAAAAAAAGGTCGAAATTTTCAAAAAAATATTTTATTGCTCGGAAAGAAGAAGGATAATTTGATTTTGCTCCTACTTTGCAAATCCTAATATTTGCATCAATGCTAGGTCAGGTGCGAAAATGGTTAATATCGGTCCACTCCATCAAAGGGTCCAACTTTTGAATAATTTTAACTCTTATAAAATGTGATTATTATTAGTCCGATTGTCTTCAAATTGCACACATCACAATATTTTTCATAACCCAAGGTCTGGTGTGAAGATGGAATATATCGCTCCTCCCCTTCTGGTACCTTCCCCACAAAGCGTTAAAATTTTGAATATTCATGAAGTTCATCAAACGGGAAATTAATATCCGATTCCATTCAGACTCATCTCAATATTTCAATAAGCAAATATTATAGAGATTGTAGAGATCGGACCAGTACTACTGGTACCTCCCCCACAAAGGGTAAATATTTTGAATATCCATGAAGCTCATAAAACGCGAAATTAACATTCGATTCCATTGAGACTATCTCATATTACTAACAGCACAGGATTTGTTATAAAGATGGCAGATATCATTTATTCTGGTACCTCCCCCACATACGGTTCAAGATTTTGAAAAACAAAACTCTCAAAGAAAGTAAAATAAGCATCCAGCTCTCTTTAAATTTCACAAATACAAACATTTTTTTCTCACACAAGATCTGTTGCGAAGATAATAGATATCTGTCAAATCCTTCTGATACCTCACCCACAAAGGGTCATAATTTTCAATACTTATCTGTAATATCTTGCGAAAAGCGATTCTTTACAACTTGATATATCTAATTATTTATCTTAACCATGATATCTGATATGAATATGGAATTTATCGGGATTGATGACGTCGCAAAAAATTCGATGAATTTTCGATTTTTTTTGTAAGTTTGCACATACCAAAATGTTTATTTGTATTATATGGAGTATGAAAATGGAATACTTCGGTCCACTATATCCGGTACATTACGCACATTTTCTAAATATTATCACATATATCGTCTAAATTGAAGGAAGTAGTCGATGCGACCTTCAGTTCGACGGCCTCCTTCAACTCGCTTGCTCCATCTCGCCTTTAGAGACGAACTCCGACTCCAGCTGGTCTACAATGATTAAAAGACTCTCTGTTCTCAGCTCGTTTATCAAAGGCTTTCCCATCTCAGTTTCCACTTCCTGAGTTTTCTAAGTCTCCCATTTCTCAGCTCCTTTATTAAAGACTTCCTTGATAATCCTCTACACCGAAAACGTTTTATTACCCCCATTTTATTACCATCCAATAAATTACCCTACGCCCTCAAACTCTAACCGTCTGGTGGGTATCTCATCCTGCAATCCGTACATGATATGACAACGAATTAAATTTTAATGAATTTCTAATTTTCTTCAAATGACAAAATTGCGACAGGAGTGACTACTGAGGGTGGGGTGAGAGACGGAATGAAACAAGCATCAAATCAAATCACTTGTTATAACTACAAGAACAAGAGCAACAAGAACAGCGGCAGCATCAACATCATTACCATCGCCATCACCATCGTCTGTCTGTGGTGTTTGTTTTACTTTTCAAAAGAACACTTCTTTTCCGTTCTTCTTCGAACACTTGTTCTAACAGCTAACTAATTTTGACACTTGAGTTACTTCCGATTTCGTTATTTCCGGTTGAATAAATGTGCCAACATTAAACTGTTACCAGCCAAAACAGTGTAAAATAGCTACAGCGAGAGAGTGAGCAAGAGCCAGACATATGGTGCTACAGACAGGAAGAGAGAATAGGAGAATGAGTAAGAGAGGAGGGATAAAGGCAGGATTTGGAGCAATGCCATAAGGAATAATAACATATGTATGTATGTGTATGTGTGTGTTTGAGTGTTTTTGTGTGTGGTATGAACGTCAGGGTGAGTTAAGGCATCCATCCGTCGCATGCGGTGAGGGATGCATATTATTGAGTTCAGGGATACTGTTGTTGTTACACCCAGCCAACCATTAAAGGTCCAAGAATTCTTGCGTCACCCAGTTTTATTACACACCCTCTCTCACTCTCCCTCGCTCCACATTTCATTAGACATTCTTATGCACATATTTCACTGAATAAGGGTGGGTGGTTTTTTCCCCATTCCTTCCACTATCATCCAAAAATTAAGGAAAGCAAGCATGTGCTAAGTGCTCTTGGTCAACATTCCAGATTATTTTCATGCATTTTTATTTTGCTTATTGTGAATACGTGTTTCACATGTCCATTTTTTGCAATTCTCCTTTGGCACCAACAATGACCTGGCATTTAATTTTAATCATTGAAAGATTTGCTGATCATTGTTCTTTAAAGGAATGTCATTTGACGAGCTGAAAGGGGAGATGACCACAAGGAAGCAGTTTAAGGCCATTAAAAGAGAGTCTTCATAGACGAGGGGAAGGTAGTCATAATAGACTAGAGGAGCTGAAGGTGGTCTTTTTAGACGAGTTGAAGATAGTCTTTATAGATAAGCGGTAATTAGAAAAACTAAGTGTCCATTCTTCTGTAGAGCGTCTTTGTATAGATAAAAAGTCTCCATGTAAATCTCTTTGACGAACTGGACAGGTACTCTTCTTAGATTAGCTGGGCAAGGGGACTTTACCGAGGAGCTCGTTAGTGATTCTATTAAAATGGAGTCTTTATAGACGAGCTAATGTGAGTCCCTGTAGATGAGTCTTTGTAGAAAGGTGGGATTCGTTGAAGCTTAAAATTGGAACCTATAGTTTATTATAACTTACACCACACACTCACAGTGGTAAGGGTATTTGATCTTTGTGTATTTGTAACATGGAGAACGTTATAGACCCATAGTTGCTTTTGAGAATCTTTTTAGAATCACTTTCTGAGTCGATTCATGCATATCAAAATGCAGGTCGCGTTTATTATCCGTTTGAGATGAAATTTTATATTTGTTTGGGCCAAGGACGAACCACATTGAAATTGGTGAGAATCGATTCAAATTTAGATATAGCTTTCATATATATCTTCAACTGATTTCGGGTTAATTGTGCACCAAATGGCCAATATCAGTCGAAGTGACCTGAATTTTGGCACATCTGGCTAAATCCATCCTAGAAACAAGTACTTCAAATTTGGTGAAAATCGGTTCAAATATAGCTAGAGCTCCCACATATATGTTAAACCCGATGTGGGTGTTTAAGTCCCTCGCATGCGTAATATGTACTCCACAAGAATAATATTTGATACCAGATATGAAATACAGCCCAGAAATATCTCTGTCAAATTTTATCGAGATCGAATCAGAATTGCATATAGCTCCCATATATATCTTTATTCGATATTAGGTTTGTTGTGCACCACTCTTCTGGTACCTCCCCCACAAAGATCAAAATTTTAAATAACCAACACGACGGTAAAATCCGAAATTAACATCCGGTTCCCTTCATATTTCACACATCCCATTATTTCTACTAAGACAAGATCTGCTGTAACAATGAAATATATCGGTTCAATCCTTCTAGTACCTCCTCCTCAAAGGGTCAAAATTTTGAACAATCATGAAGCTCATAAAACACGAAATTAACATCCGATTCGATTCCGACTTGGCACATCTCAATATTTCCATCAACACATGATCTATTGTAAAGGATGGTATCGATCGGACCATTTCTTCTGAAAAACTTTGACTGATTCAAGAACCAAAAAAAAAAAAAAAAAAAAACCAAGAAAAAATGAACAATTCAAAAAGAATACATTCTTAAATGCTCATGACTGGCTCATAACTTATGAGCGGAGGTTGGAAAACTCTGGAGAGTGTATGCCACATAGGGTTCAAGGTTTTTGAAAAAGAAAAATGCTAGATAAGCATCCAACTCTCTTCAAATTTACTCATCGAAATATTTTTCCTAACATAAGATCTTTTGTGAAGATGTATATATCTGTGAACTCCTTCTTTTACCTCACCTACAAAGGGTCGCAATTTCCAATATCTGTCGTAACTTGCGAAACATGCCGACGATTCTTTACAACTTGCTATATCTAAATATTTTTCTTAACCAGAAATTTGATATGAATATGTGATTTATCGAAATTTATGATTTAGCTTAAAATTGGATATAAATGTTCGATTTCCTTCAAATTTTGCAGATACCAATATTTTTTATCTATATTAGATGAAGTATGAAAATGGAATACTTCGGTCGATTATCATAACTCAAGGCTGGGGTAAAAATCTGTTGGCAAAACCGACTGATACTTTTTAATTTGTTGAATAAAAATATAATGGATAGGGTATACACGCTTCGACCAAATCATGCCAAGCGCCATATGCTATTCCCATTCATTTCAAACACAGTTTGGTATAAAGTTTATTTTCCCTCTGCACCACCATATGGGCATTGCTATCGCGGTGGCAGCAGCTGCTGCGTAATCATTTGTTCTTAGCTAGCATCATGAAGACGAAAATGATGATGACGTCGATGATAATGAAGTTGATGATGCTTCTGGCGATGTTGATGCTCATAATGATAGTGGGTGTTAGTTATGTGGTATGTGAGGTATTGGGGCGAGGAAGGGGTGGTTGTATTGGGGTGCTGCTGTTGCTGCTTATGTGGTGGCTATTGCGGTGGAATGTTTACAAAATGTATTCGGTTGGGAAAGTTTGTTGAGTGGGTCAAGGTTAGATGCATATTATAAATAATGTCATTGTTTTTGTTTTAATTTCGTATTCCTTTTCCATTTTGCCTTCTAACCTCGTTGCTGTTCTGCTGGTTGCCTTTGTTTTACTGTATTTTCTTTTTTGTAACTTTAACAAGAGTTCACAAGATTAACTTTTTTTTTGAAGAAATCTCGGAACAGGCAAATACTCTTTTTACAGCGTAGTAGTTTATGGAAGGCACAAAACGAGTAAGACTTTGAGAAGTACAAAAAGGAGGGATTACACAAAGAAGGATCAAAGCTGAAGGTCGTCTTTATAGAAAAACTGAAGGTCGTCATTATAGACGGGCTGAAGGTCGTCTTTATAGACGTTAGACGTTATAGACGGGCTGAAGTTCATACCTCTACACGACTTGAATTTCGTCCATCTGGATAAAGGTCGTAGTTGTAGACGACGAAGGCCTCGTCTTGAAGAGTATTAGATTAATATTAGCGCATCGAGGTTAAAAGGAGATTTTTTTTTGGCGTACTCAGTGCTTTCTTTGCAGACGTGTTCCTTTTACACCTTCAGCTTTCACCCGAATGTTCAATCTACTCATCGTACTATTGAAATTACACTTTTTACTAATCTCTTCTCATTTCCATTGTCTCTTCCAGAAATTCTCCATCATGTTGATACGCGTGATTTATAACTAAGTGGTGGATACGCATAAAATAATAAAACTTTGACTGATTCAAGAACCAAAAAAAAAAACCCAAGAAAAAATGAACAATTCAAAAAGAATACATTCTTAAATGCTCATGACTGGCTCATAACTTATGAGCGGAGGTTGGAAAACTCTGGAGAGTGTATGCCGCAGAAACAGAATTCCATCAGATAGTTTTCTAATCTCCTCATTGATAGAAATTCTTTAGGATAGTTAAACAAAAAACGCATACTAACAACCACACATTCTGAAAAAGGATTAACAAGACGAAGAAGAAGGCCGAGAACAAGAGCAAAACAAAATGGGTGCAAGTGCATCATCAGCAGGGGGCGGAGGTGGGGGTTATCCATCGGTAATGACCTCCTCACAACAGAGTGGCCATTCTTCGGCCATGGGTGGTATGCCACCGGGGACAAGTACCAGTTCCAGTTTGCTACTGCCATCAACGGGGGCCAATTCACTGTTGTCCAGCTCGATGGGTGGCCTCAGTGGCGGTGGTGGTGCGTTTGGCCCTCATTTTCGAGAGCCTCGCCGGAAACGTGTTACGGGGTTTGCAACGCTAAAGCGTAAATTTATCAGACGACGGCGTTCCTCCAAAGCTTGTGATCATGCCAGAGTTCTAAGAGATTTTGTTTCCGACTGGACGCCACTGGAGCTGGCAGCACTGTGTGAGGAGTATGAATCACTGTCGGCCTTACGTGATTTATCGGTAAGCTAACGGTGTAAATAAGTTTTAAAAGGCAGTTTTTATTTTTTGCTCTTTTCCTCCAGATGCAAGCCGAGCTGGCCCGACCACCTGCTACCACATACAAACAAGATCTTGCAGCTCTCTTTGAAACGAAGACTTGTACAGACTGTGATCTCGTCTTCCGTGGCGCCATATTTCCCGTGCATCGTTGCATACTGTCATCGCGATGCACATATTTCCGTGACCTTCTCGCCAGTTGTCCTGGTTTTGGAGCTCGCATTTGTCTCGAATTACCTGCCTCACCAATAGATGTTCAAATGTTCGCCTCACTGTTGCGGTATCTGTATACGGGAGACTTGTGTCCACATGATTCCAGTATTGATATAGGGCTTCTGCGGCAACTGGGCGATGATTTTGGCACACCAAATCCTCTGGAACATGATTTGCGGTACTTACTGGAAACTGGTGATTATGCGGATGCCGCCTTGGTTTTCACATCAGAGAGCTGTGGCGGCGGTGGTGGTGGTGGAGTTGGAGGATTTTTAGGTGCTGGCGCCAGTGGTAGCAGCATTATTGGTGGAGGCAATGGTGGTCTGGGTATTACAGGGGTTCTGGGTGGTGGCGGCGATGCCTATAACCGCCCCGATTCGGGTAACTCCGAATACGGATTTCGTCCCAAACTAGAGCTGCCCTGCCACAAAGCGATTCTCAGTGCCAGATCGCCGTTCTTTCGTAATCTCATAGCCAGGCGGACACGTAACATGGATGCCGAATATGCCGAACGGGCGTTGCATGTGCCAACGCGTATTGTCCTCGATGAGACCGTGATACCAAAACGTTATGCTCGTGTTCTTTTACATGCCATTTACTTGGATACCGTAGACTTAACATTAATTTTAAGAGGTGCCAATTCGGGTACTACAGCGGCTGGTTCGCTGGGTGAAGTACATGCACTGACGGCGGGCCGTACACGGCCCACACCATTGGAAGAGGCCATGGAGTTGTATCAGATTGGTCGCTTTCTGGAATTGGACATATTGGCCCAGGGTTGCGAAGATCTCATATTAGAATGGCTGACCCTGGACACGCTGCCAACGGTGCTTAAATGGGGTAGCCAGGTAAGCTAAAGGAGAATGAATTCAAATGCCAATGTGTTTTAAATGTCTCTTTTTTTGTTGCTTTCAGCCCCATGGTTCGGCGTGGGTGTTTCGCCAAGCTTGCCAATATTTACGTGAAGAGTTCTCTGCAGTCATTTCATCGCCTGTTCTTCATCAGCTCGACAAATCACAGCTCATTCATGTTTTACAGTCGAATTTCTTGCAAGCTTCCGAGCTGGAAGTGCTCCAAGCCGTTCTCAAATGGGGCGAACAAGAGCTTATACGGCGCATGGAAGACCGTGAACCCAATCTACTCTCACACACTGCCCATTCGGTGACACGCAAAGGTGTCAAAAAACGTGACTTAAGCGATGTAGAGCTACGGGAGATACTCTCGGACCTGCTGCCTTTGGTGAGAATGGATCATGTGTTACCGCCCAATAGTGAGGTGCTGGCCCAAGCCATACGTCGGGGATTGGTTAGCACACCACCCTCGCACATGATCGGCGATGAACGGGAGAATCTCAGGGTAAATGCCTGGATCAGAGGTGGTAAAAATCAAGGTCTATTTGTGAGACCACGACTGTTTATGCCGTACTTTGAGGAAATCAAGGCATTGCTGGAAGATCGCATGACCTCATCACATCATCAGGCCGAGCTGATGAGAATGCGTCGTTCGCGGCAAATGCCCGACATACCCGACACCCTGTATATGGTTTCTCGCATGAATGCTGCCTCCAATAGTGGTGTTGGCAATGCCGGCGTGGGTTCCGGCACAGACACTGTAGATATTTTGGCAGCTGCGGCCGCCATACCACCACCAGATACTCAAACCTTAGCTGCCATGTTGAAGCGCGAACACAAACTGCGCCAGTCACAATTGTGCCAGCGTGCTTTACATCTGCCACTATCTTCCAAACATGAAATCGATCGGCAAATACGTTTGCGTGTCGTTAGAGAATTTAATTTGCCCGATGCCGTTTCGGATCTCTTGGAGACGTCACTGTTGGGCAATCCCCGCAATGTAATGCAAGAAGAAGTACAAAATATGGCTGACTCCACGACTACGGTGCAATCGGTAGATGACTGTTGTCTGTTGGAGGACGATGATCAAAGTCCCCCACCTTCGCCGGCGGCAGCATCAGCAGGCTCAGTGCCTCGACATGCGTCAGCGATGGGAGCCAGTTATCTGTCGACATCATCGGCAGCCACTTCGTGTAGCAGTGCGGCTGTAGCGGGAGGTGGAGGTGCGGGCGGCGTTGGAGATACATTGCCCTCTTGTTATACAAGAAATTTAACATTCCCCCGACAACATGCTGCTGGTCTATTGGGCTTAAGCGCGATGGGAACGGGTCTACCTCCGAATTTTGCTCGTCTCTCGGCCTCAGCACATCATCGTAATGATCTGCCGGCACTAATAACTGAAGGTGATTACCGTGGTTTTGCTCATGGTTCAGCCATTGGTTTGGATATGGGTGGTGCCGAAGGTGGTGCAATGGGCTGTGCAGACGGTGCCAATGCTGGTCATTTATCGGATATGATGCCTGATGTGGCAATGGCAACAGCTTCATTGGGTCAACTTCATCTGGCCAATGCTGGCAGTTCAGCGAGCAGCACTAATGATATGCCTGAATCGCTGCAATTGGATTTGGGCGATGGTTCAAGTCATATGATGGGTGCAGCCGGGGGAGGAGCTGCAGCGGGACCAATGGGAGGATTACGTGGTTTGCAGGTATGTAAGGGTTCTGGTGTTCTACACAATGGCATACTCAGCATAAATTGTAATTTATAACCAATCATGGATGATATTTAAAGATTGTTTATATGGCATACCTTTTGTGACCCTCTCCACATGTGATAAAGATTAAAAGTACCTATAAATCTTATTCAATTCGAGGGCTATATCCAAATTGCATGATCATGAACTATGTTTACTCGGTAGAATTTCTTATTTTCTAATGGAACAATTTTATATCTCTCTTGTTTTTTTGCAGCATCAATTACCTCCTAGTAATTATCATCATTTTATGCAGCGATCAAATTCACCATTCGATGTTTTAAGACAAGGCCAACATTCACCAGCACCTGCGCCGCAACAACATCCACCACCTGGGACGTACAATACAGGACCACCACGTTTCTTATAGAGTTTGCGTGTGGCCCCCGATGAGGGCCTTTATTTTAGCATGCCTTTTTGACAAAAAGCACAAACACACCAACAACAACACCCAACTACCATCACTCCACAAATCTATGGCCAGCTGCTACCCGATAATAAATATGGAAAACCAAAATATCTTTATGTAAAGTCCTCACACCAACCAACTAAACCATCAGCAACATCCACATCAAGAAGAACCTCTACAAAAATGCCACATAACATTAAACACTTCAATTTACCTAACTTAAATCTACTCTCCTAAAACAAACCCCAAAAACAAAAACATCAAAAAATTATCAGCTAAAATAAAGTACACGCGCTCAAATTAAAGGGATATGAAAAAAACTACAGAAAATAACAGCAAACTTCTTTCAAAAGGAAGTTTGGGAAAAAAGACAACATTTTAAGACCTCCCTTTTTTGTTCTTCTCTACTTAAAATAATTTTGTAAAACAAAAACAAAACAGTGTATAGAGGGTAAATCAAAATGAAGTGACGAGAAATGTTATTATATTTTTTTTAAAGAGTAGCTAATATGAGTTTGAATATTCAGATGACAGACTTGATTTTTTAAATGTAATTTTTAAACGACCTGTTTTGTATGAGTATTAAAAAGTGACATCGAAAGGAACACATCTATTCCTTATAAATTTTCAATTTTTTTATTTTTATTTAATTTAAAAAAATTTCATGGAATTGGTGTTTCTCTTTCGACTTCCCTTGCTGCATATCGTCCTAAATTGTTTTACATTTTGTGAAAAATTAATTCTGTTTTAAACTGTCGCATACTTTGTACCGGAGGAAAAATAAATAAGTTTAAATATTCTTCGGGCCTTTTTTGCCATGCCCTCTGTGCACACAGAACAACTTTCTTCCTCTATGCTCCTATATTGTCCCCACCCGCCTACCACACACATACACAAAACATTTCTTCTATTCCACCATCCTTCACACTGTACTTCTCTTCTCTATATAGTAATATAAATATGAAATATATAATATTAGTTTATAAAGTTGTTTAATATATTTTTAATTTTCATTCGATTTATTATTAGATTTTAGTAATTTATATAATTGATAACAAATAACGAAAACAAAACGTTGTTAGCAAATATTTTTATTGTATTTAAATTTCAAAAAAAAAGCAACCAAGAAAAGAATAAACAAAAACAAAACAACTCGAAATAATTTAGTTGTAAAATAATTAAATAAATTATGAAACATAATCTACAAATTGTGAAATGAACAAAACAAATGCCCACTCCCTTAAAAATACAAAAAAAAAAAAACAAAAATGCGTTTGAATTACACTCTATTATACAAAAAAAAAGGAAACCAGAAACAAGTTAAATAAATTTAAATATAAATAAAACAAATTATAAATATAAAACAACAAAACAAAACATGTTATAATTTACAAAATTATTAAGCAAACAAAGAAAAAAAAAACAAAACAAATAAAATAAACTTAAAAATGAAATATAATAATTATAAATAAAGCCTTTGAATGAAAACGAACCAATTCAAAAAATAAAAAAAAAATGTAGTTAAGCTTTATTTTTTATGGAAGAGAAATGACAATAGAATAGATTTTGATCCATTCCCGGCGAAGCGCTTGCTTGAGGTTATCGACACTGGTATTTTTGTAGTGCCAACCTTGCAAAATAATCCAGACACAATAGTTCAACGGATTGGTATCTGAAATGAAGCGAGGAAACTAATTTTGTAATCATTCTTGGTGGCGCGTGCTGAGTGCGATGTTTGCTTGCCCAAGGCTTTAATTCGACCTCCAGAATATTTTTGCGATAATATTCGGCATTTATTCTGATGCAACGGTGGATTAAACGAGCGGAGAGCGACCATTGGCTGTTATGGTGGCCAACCGAAGGTGCACATTTCAAGCTGACCTCTTTGGCAAGTAAACACGATCATTTTGTTTGTTTACAAACTTCTGGCAACGAATGTTTTCTCATCGGAGAAAACCAAATTCGGCAGTTCACCACTTTCGGCCAAGAGAGTCTATTTTTTCTGTTGCGGAGTAAGATCTTGCATTTTTGGAATTTAAATGTCTTTACTTCAAGCTGATTTTTCAATACTTGCCGAATGGAATATTGCGATATGTTCAGCTCACGAGCCATTTTTCGTCTACTGCGACGCTGGTTTCGATCAAGTCACTTCTTTACTTTTACCATTTCTGATTATGTTGCTGTTTTCTTCCGTTCACTTCCTTGACGTACGCTACCAGTATCACTGTAACTAGCGAGGTTACGATACAGAAAAGATTTATTCACATTTAGATGTTGGAGTTCTCGTTACCACCACTTGTGGTTTTCCAGCAAAATATAAAGAAATCACACTATCACGCTTGAATTCCATCACGAATAACTTGTTTCGGGAAAACTCTCACCAAAATGCTATCGTACGCTTGTAAACAATATAATGAGCTGTCACTGGAATAATTTTAACAGCTATCAAACAAGTGAAGTTGGTTGCAGTTTTCAACTCACCCTGTAGGGTGAGAGCTGAAATTCTCAAGTTGGGCATTGAGATCACTATTGGTTTCCAGGGTTTACGTGTGGAGAAGTTGAAATAGTTTTGGACAAACAAATTTGATGTGTGTCCAATGTCCAATAGTTTTACTAATATCCTCCTCAGTAACCTTTAAATTGAAAGATTTTGAAGACTTCATTCTTTCCCAAAAAGGAAAATTTTGAAAAATATATAAAACCATGGAAGTCTGAAAATTTAGGACGATGTATGAAGTTTGGATTAAAAAATCTTTTCAAACTAAACAAAATGAGTACTAAAACTCTTGGAATGAATTTTGAAATTGTTAGGTGGAGATTTCGCTGACGAAGTAGCCGGTGTTTCCTAGTATATTTATGTATGCAATTATCGATAAGAAATTAATATGGTCTGAATGCGTTATTCTAGGGGGAAAATGGTAGGCTGAAATGGTAAAGTTGAGTGGGTTTTTGGAGTCATTCTGACGTTGGTATAGAAAGGTTTGTGCACTATGAATGCGAGAGTCAAGTGTGGGTGTGGGTTACAAACGGATTTAGTTCTCCAAGAAGGTTCATGATTTTTTCAACAATATTCATCGGAATTGTTTCAAATTTGGTATTTGAAGAAATGGATACTAAAACCTAAGACAGAAAATTGTCTGTGCAGGTCCACGTCTTTGTATAGCCCCATATAACGGTACCTTCCGATATTCGGTATTTTGATGATTTTAGCGACATTATTCCCCGGGATTGTTTCAAATTTGGTATTTAAAGTTCGTAATGAATACGACAGACAGAAAATTGTCTTTGCAGGTCCACGTCTTTGTATAGCCCCCATATAACGGTACCTCCCGATATTCGGCACTTTAATGTTTTTAGCGATATTATTCACCGGAATTGTTTCAAATTTGGAATTTGTTCGTTCGTAATGGATAATACAGCCTATGACAGAAAAGTGTCTGCGCAGGTCCACATTTTGGTATAGCCCCCATATAATAGTGCCTCCCTATATTGATGATTTTAGCTACATTATTCACCGATTTTTTTTTCAAGTTTCGCATTTGAATATTGTCATGGCTTATGACAAAAGATTCCTATGCAGGTACACGTCGGCTATATTTGGTATTTTTTAGATTTTAATTTTAATAATTTTTAGAATTTTTAACGGATTTTATTTTTTTTGGAAAATTGCCAAATAGTGGAGGGTATTCAGAGTTCGGCCCGGCCGAACTTACAGCTTTTTTACTTCTTATACTTCAAAAAAGTGACATTAGTTCTTAAATCTACTTAGCATAATTTTCTTAATTTTCTAAGTTTATCCAGTTACTATATTTGAGTGGCCGCAGCTTAGCTGGTAGCTAACTTTATACTCAAATATTTCTAAACACTTAGAGTTATAGAAATCTCTTAAGAAACATGAGTAAATGTATTTATTCTCTAAAAAAAAACCTTTGATCTTTAAATAAATTTTACGACAGCTATAACATATAGAATATGAGAATAGAGATAAATACGCATTTTTAAACAGCATTAGAATAGTTTGCATAAAATGCGACATAATTAGAATTGGTAAAAAAATAGTTGATAATTGACATTGTATTTTTCGAGTTAAACTAGAAAGTTGTTTCTAGGTTAGTTTTATTAACTGGAACGGAGGAATTTTTGAAAAATTTGAATAGATATAAATTTTGCGTAATTATAGTGACCGATAAAAACTTAGACAAATATTTCAGGTTTCTTTGGAATACGTCATAGCCAAATAAATTAATGAATACAGTTAACGATTGACGACTATTGATAATAAGACTTGAATTAGAAGCTTAGATAAGACAATTTTAGAAAAAAAAATGAAAAGATTCGTATTCAATGAGAAATCAAAATAGCAAATTGTAAAAAAATATGGTCCACTGCCCAAATTTGGTATAAACAAGTTCAAAAGTATCAGTCGGTTTTATCGACAGATGTATATCCTCAGCCAATGTTCGATTATTGAAATATATTTTGACCTTTGTTATGTTTACTTAAATTGATGACACTCTATGAAGTAGGTTCCGAAGGAATGGGTCAATATTGTCCATTTCGTATCAGACCTAAATATATATGGTATAAATATTGCGACTTGCCAGGTTTGGACTATATTGGTTACTTCCTTCACATTATATAATATATGTGATAATCTTAAGAAAATGTTAAAATGTACGCGGTTTACCATACATAGTCGTCGGAAGTATTCCATTTTCATATTTCACCTAATACAGATAAAACCAGTAAAGAAAGTCTTAAAGTCGGGCGGGGCCGACTTAATGATACCCTACACCACTTTGCTTATTTAGTTTAGTTAGCTGCGGAGGACTAAAAAAAACAAATCGGATGAACAATATATATTGGAGCTATTGCTATATCTGAACCGATTTCGATCAAATTTGGCATACCTATTTTCAGGCCTAATTTGGTTGTATGTGCAAAATTCCATACTATTCTGGCTGATATTACACGTTTGGTGCACAATATAAGGCAAATCGGAAGAAGATATATATGGGAGCTATATCTAAATTTTTACCGATTATTTCCAATTTCAATAGGGTTCGTCCTTGGGCCAAACAAATGATTTGTGCAAAATTTCATCTGGATCGGGTAATAAATTCGAACTGTACTCTGTTCAAAAAAAAATACATGGACAGACGGACGGACCGACATGCATAAATCGACTCAGAATGTGATTCTATGCAGATCATCAAAAGGAACTATGGGTCTACCTCGTTTCCTTTTGCCTGTTACAAACAAATGCACAAAGACATAATACCCTAACCACCTTGTGGTGTAGGGTATAAATATTGGCATGAGCAAAATTAAATGAAATCGAAGATTTATATCCAATTTTATGCGGAAACATAAATTCCATATTCATCTCATGTTTCTGGCTGAGTGAAATATTTAGGGATAGCAAGTTGTGAAGAATCGCTAGTTATGACAAATATAACTATTGGAAATTGTGACACTTTGTGGGTGAGGTACCAAAAGGGGTTCGCAGATATATATAAACTGCACAACAGATCTTGTGTTTGCAAAAATCTTGGGATGTGTGAAATTTGAAGAGAGTGGGATGATTTTTTCGCTTTTTGTTTTTCAAAATAATGAACCCTTTGTGCGGAAAGTACCAGAAGGAGTGCGCCGATATATCCCATTTTTACAGCAGATCTTGTATTACTAGAAATAATGGGATGTGTGAAATTTAATGAGAACCCGTTGCGGATTGCGGATTTTATGATCGTTTCGGTTATTCAAAATTTTGACCCTTTGTGGGGAAGGTACCAGAAGAAATGGTCCGATTTCTATCATCTTTATAACAGATTTTGTGTTGATAGATATATTGAGATATGCCTAATCTGAATGAAATCGAATGTTAATTTCATGATTATTTAAAATTTTGACCTTTGATGTGATGTGTGTTATTTGGAGACAATCGAACTACTACATCACATTTTATAAGAGTAATAATTATTCAAAATGTTGACCCTTTGTGGGGAAGATACTTGATGGAGCAGACTGATATTGCCCATTTTCACACCTGATCTAGCACTGATGCAAATATTAGTATTTGTAAATTTGGATTCGGATTATTCTTTCTCTTTCTGTGTGGTAAAATATATATATATATATTTTTTTTGAACATTTCGAACTTTTGTGGAGGAGGTACCAGAAGGAGTGAACCGATTTTGATAATAATATTACGATGTACTAAGTTTGGACCAAATCGGATACTCCCTTCGAGAGTTATATTATTTTTTTTGTTTCTATTTATCTGTTTTGCAGTGAAGACGTCAATTAAAAAATGTTAATCAAAACGTATTAATATTCAAAACAAAAACTGGTAAAATAATTTCAAAAACAATATAAGTAATTAAATGAATAATAGATTTCTTATATTTTAGAATTATTTGCGGGAAAGAAATTAAAAATATATCAAATGTGTTGAAAAGTAAGTATTATATTTCTAAGACATTAAATAATTCAATCTAAATGTATAAATCTTAAATTCGGCTAGCGTTTAAATGCCCTTAAATTTAATACTATGTTTTGTTTTTCATCTTGCAGAATATCTTTGGGTATAATAGGAGTGTCTGGTTACTTTTCCAGCAGGAATTGTCCAGCAACTTCTTTCTGAGAGAGTAAGGTAATTTTATTCTCTTTTGCAAGGAAAATGCAAAAAGTAAACAGACGCTATTCCTGCAGAAGCTTGTCAAAACAAACCAATTTGTCCCCCATAAGGAGAATTAAAACAAAGGAACCAATACTAATTTTACACGTTTTTTAAATAAAAATGTTGGAAATAGTCTTTTATTTTCTTATTACATATTAACATTTACGTTTTTCACATTTTGTAAAGTTGTTCTCTAAAAACAATTAGTCTTGCTAATTCCAAAACAATATTTTCAAATTAAAATCACAAAAAGAAATAAATAAACAATAGAAAACATCTGATTGAATGTCGATGAATGAGAAAAAGAGTTGCAAGAGATTGCAAGAAGAAATTTGTCCAGCAAGAATTTGCAAACTCTCACTGAAAGAACTGTCAAAATTTCTCTCTCCAACCGCTCTCTTTTGCAGAACTTTTGGGTTAACAGACGACTTCCAGTAACAATTTGTAACAATTGTTACAAACTTTAGGGTAACCAGACACACCTAATATTGCTATTTTTCCTAGAACAGAAAGTATTTCACCTTTTCAAAAACATTGTTGCATGATCATTCACATTCAAAGGGGATAGGGTTGGCATAACTGCCCTTAGTTCATTCACAACTTATATATTTCTCATTAATAACTTTGCTAAGTATGAATGCGGAAATTTAAAACAAAAAATTTCCTCAATTAGAAAATTAAATAAAAATAAACTGTAGTCATCATCGTTTTGCATCAGCTTTAAAGCACCAATAAATAAATGATACAAATGTATAAAAAAATGTAAAAAACGTGTGTAGGTGTAACCGCAAAGAAAGTAACCACATACTAGGGTCTAAATACAAATAGTTTTTGGGATGAAATATATCATCTCTTTGTGTATCAAACTAATTAAACCTTTGCCCGAGGAATAAACGGGAGGATGGATCGTTGGGAAATTTTGCAATTGACGTGTATGGTGGAAAAATCCGGCAAAATGAAAAAAATAAGCAAAATGTAGGTTCTAAATGAAAAAAGGGTTTTGAGCTCAGGCACATATAGCACTTAGATCATATATTTATATAGACCATCTATTAATTTTAGCGGAGGTATAATGAGGTTGAGAAATGCTACAACGTTTTATTTGGTAAACCCACCAAATAGGTATTTCCTAGAATAGTCCATGTGATGATCGTACCACTTTCGAAAAAAAAAACACGATATGAATATGTAGTATTGTCGGGAAATATCGACTGACAACTTGTCCCTATCAGCTAAACGGGGCAATTTTAGGGCCTGGAAATGGAAGCAATATAAATCGACCCGCAATGCATAATCACAATGATTTATTGACTTTTTTCCCGTATTTTTATACCCTCCACCTTGAAAAAAGGATGGTATTAATATTGTTATTTCGTTTGTAACATCCCTAAATATTCGTTGTAGACCCCATAAAGTACAGGGTGAGATAAAAAAACTACTACAAAGTCAAACGACATAATTTTTAAATTTTTTGTACATTTTATTGAATGAAAGCAAAAAATGTCCGAAATAGCATCAAATTTTAGAATTAGTTTAGATTTGTTCGAATTGGTCACCTTTGGCACGAATTATGGCCTTCAAACGGTCAATGAAACCGTCACATGCTGTCCGAATGATGCTCTGCGGCATTTTGGCCCATTCCCGGCGAAACGCTTACTTGAGGTGATGATTTGTTATTTTTTAGTGCCAACCTTGCTTTCCAAAATACTCCAGACACAATAGTGCAACGGATTGGTATCCGGAGATTTTGGTGGCCATTGGGCGTTGGAAATTAACCTTCGATTCTATTCAGACTTGGTACATCTCAATATTTCCATCAATAAAATATATTTTATAAAGATGATGGTACCTCCTCAACATCGGATTCAAGATTCTGATAACACCCAAAGAAAGCGAATTAAGCATCCAACTATGTCCAAATTTCACACATACAACTATTTTTACTAACACAAGATCTGTTGTGAAGATCATATATATCTGCGAAGCTCTTCTGGTACCTCACCCACAAAAGGTCACCATTTTCAATACTTTTATCTGTCATAAATTGCGAAATAACTCGGCGATTCTTTACAACTTGCTAGACCTAAACATATGTCTCTCAACCAGAAACCTGAGAAGAATATGGAATTTATGATTTCCCATTAATTGGATATAAATGTTCGATTTTCTTATAATTTTGGCCATACCAATATTTTTATCTGAATTTGATGAAGTATGAAAATTAAATACTTCGGCCCACTATATCTGCTACCTCATGTATATTTTGACATTTTCTAAAAATGATCACATACCTCATATAAAGTGAAGGAAGTAACCAATATTTATTTAAGTCCGATACGAAATTGACAATATTGGCCCATTCCTTCGGAACCTACACCATATAGGGGGAACAATCACTGAGGTCAAAATATATTTAAATAATCGAATATTGGCTAAGGGCAAAGCCGACTGATACTTTTTTGTTGTTGAAAAGTTTTAACCCTCGAGCGAGTCATACAAAGGTGTATTTTTGACATTTTTTTTTAAATTGGTTAAAAATCCCCTTCAAACGGGACTGTAACAATCAAAATATTCAACAGAATTAATTGTCATTCTACTAAACGTAACGGAATGTATAAAGACCTTGGTCCACCAAACTACAAAATTAATTGGAAAACTGTTAATTTTTTTACAAGTGACAATTACTGTCGGTCAATAGATATTTTATAAATCTAACGTATTCTACAAGCCTATAAAGCAATTTTATTAAGTGGCGGTTGAATAACTTGAACTATTTTTTTTTATTCTTAGTGTAAGACGCACAATGCCCTTTAAATTATTAAAAAAATATTGTTCTATAGTTAAATTGTGTTAATTCCTAACGTATTAAAGATAATTTGTTTATACCCCTTATTGTAATTGCGATATTATTGTAGAATTTATTAAAATTCGAAATGTCATTTACTTAGATCCAGTTGTGACTTTAAAAAATTGCGTAATTTTCAATTTACTCGCAGCAACTAAAATCAGGAGGTATTTTTTTATAAGGACTGTACAAAAACTTGAGGTCATTTTGCATATGGCCAAGGCAATATAAAAACCTTTAAAAATATGATCTAAAACCTTAAACTTTTTTGGGGTTTTGATCTTCCCACCAAGTACTATGAAATCCACTTTGGAATCCGGACAGGCTATTGGACATTGAATGTATAGGAAACAAATTAAAACGTATCGTAGTCGATTTTGCCGACAGATGATATATTATGATTACTCAAATTGTAGATCCTTTATGGAGTAGGTTCCAAAAGAACGGGCCAATATTGTCCATTTCGTATCAGACCTAAATAAATGTGATATAAATACTGCGACGTGCTAGTTTTGGACTATATCGACTAATTCCTTTACTTTATATGAGATATGTGATAATTTTTTGAAAATGTTAAAATATGCGTGAGGTACCAGATAGTCGATCGAAGTATTTTATTTTCATACTTCATCTAATACAGATGAAAATATTGGTATGGGAAAAATTACAAGAAAATCGAACATTTATATCCAATTTTATGGGAAATAAATTCCACATTCATCTCTTGTTTCTGGTTGAGAGAAATATTTAGATATAAAATTTTTTTAAGAATCGCTGACTTGTTTCACAATTTATGACAGATAAAAGTATTGAAAATTGTGACCCTTTGTAGGGGAGGGACCAGAAGGTGTTGTTCTGCGAACACCTCACACATCTTCACAACAGATCATGTGTTGGCAAAAATGTTTGTATGTGCGAAATTCGAAGAGATTAGGAGGTTTATTTCGCTTTTATTGTTCGTTTTGTTTTTTTTTAAATCTTAAACCCTATGTACGGGAGGTATCAGAAGAAATGGTTCGATCTCTACTATCTTTATGATAGATCTTGTGTTGATGGAAATATTTGGATGTACTAAATCTGAATGGATTTCACATTTTATGAGCTTCATGGGTATTCAAAATGTCCACCCTTTGTGGGGGAGGTACCAAAAGGAGTGACCCGATATACACCATCTTCACACCCGACCTTGGGTTAATAAAAATATAGTGATGTGTGCAATATGCATACAATCGGACTCTCACATCACATTTTATAAGAGTTATAATTATTCAAAATTTTGACCCTTTGTGGGTGGTGTACCACAGGGAGTGGTCCGTTCTATCTGTTCTTGATACCAGATTTTTTGTTGGTATAATAATTGGGATGTGTGAAATTTGAAGACCATGGAACTCTTATTTCACATTTTATAGGAGTTATAACCATTCAAAATTTTGACCCTTTGTGGGGGAGGTACTTGATGAAGTGGAGCAATATTGTCCATTTTCTAGCAGATCTAGCACTAATGCAAATATTAGGATTTGCAAAGTTGGAGCAAAATCGGATTATCCTTTCTCTTTCTGTGCAGTAAAATATATATATTTTTTAATTTTGACTTTTTGTGCGGGACGAAGCAGTGGACGGATATAGTCCATCTCCGAAATCGATCTAAGTTTGATAATAAAATGACAATGTACCAAATCGGATAATCCCTTCGAGATTTATCGTGCGTGGCAGCCAGACAGACGGACGAACGGATGGATCGACTCCAAATGTCCTATAACGGATTTGGTACAAATAGACCTAGGGTATAAAACCGTTATTTCAATGAGGCACATTTTGACCGTTTCATGATGTAGCCATATGGTTGAGGGTATTAAAATCTTCATTGGTTGTTCTGATAGTCTTTGAGAAAATAATCATAAATATTTACTTGGGTTGCTCTGATAGTTCTTCAAAACTATTCCTAAAAAATCCACTTTGTTTCCCCGAAAGTCTTTGAAAAAAAATTCTTAAAAAATCCCCATTGCTTGCTCTGATATTCCACGGAAATATTTTAAAAATATCTTTTGGTAGGTCTGAAAGTCCTTAAACGTATTCTCAGAAATTGTTTACTAAAAATATTTAAAAAAAACCGCATTAGTTTCTCTGATAGTCATTAAAATTATTCTTAACAAGTAAAAAAACATTAAGTTCGGCCGGGCCAAACTTTTAATACCCTCCACCTTAGGGTAAAAGAAACATTAGAAGAAATGTGGCAAAAACCATTGAAATGCCGAATATCGGGAGGTACCGTTATATGGGGGCTACACCAAAAAGGTGGACCTATAATTACAATGTTCCGCCACACGAACTAGGACCCATTATGATCCACAAATACCAATTTTTATACAAATCCGTGAATAAATGTGGCAAAAAAAACTAAAATGCCGAATATCGGGAGGTACCTTTATATGGGGGCTATACCACAACGTGGACCTATACATGCAATGTTTTGCCACACGCTCAGGGACCCGTTATGACCTACAAATACCAATTTCCAGACAAATCCGTAAAAAAATGTGGCATAAATCATCAAAATACCGAATATCGGGAGGTACCGTTATATGGGGACTATACCAGAACGTGGACCGATATATCTCATTTTCAATACCAACCATCCTAGACACAATGCAAATAGCTCTGCTAAAATTATCTGACGCTCTACGTCAGATAATGTGGGCTGTATCGTGATTTCAACAGACAGACAGACGGACAGACAGACGGACAGACAGACAGACAGACAGACAGACAGACAGACGGACGTCGTTAAATCGACTTAGAATTTTATGCTGATTATGAATATATATACTTTATGGGGTCTAAGACGAATATTTAAGGATGTTACAAACGGAATGACAAAGTTAATATACCCTCCTTTCCAAGGTGGAGGGTATAAAAATCGACATTGGTTTTAAAATTCCAATTACAAGTTATTCGGATGTGTTACAATTGCCTTAAAACCCCTAATTTCTGTTGCCGTTACGCTCTCACAACCTAGCCCCAAATTGGAATTTCTCGGCGCACCCCCCCAAAAAAATCATATTTGAGTGTGAAATTTATATCCACTGCCGGTTGGGCCGGGCAATTTTTATACGAAATGCTAAAACAAAACACAACACGTTGTAAGTCATTTAAATGCGAGCCAGTGTGATCAAACATGTTGGACTGGTCTATGGATACAGCAGCACATGTGGTGCTTGTGTGGTTAATGGTTAAAACGGCTTTATAAGCATGCCATAGCTAAGCTAAGCATTGGTGGAGCCTGTTAATTAATAACAGTTGAGTTTTTAACATCAACGCGAACGGTTGGAAAAACGGAAAATTACAAAAAAAAACAGAATTTCTATGAAGCGACTTAGAGAACAAATTTAAATATTAAGAAAAAATTAAAAAAATATTATTAAAAAAAATTGAAGAAAAAAGTGAATAGATATCTCTGTGTTGGCGTTGGGTTTTTTATCAAACCACACATACATACACAATTGCATTTGCGATCATTTACAAGGTGTATGTAAAGAAAATAGCTCACAGAATATAATTTCACTTCGCGGTGTTGTAAAAGAAAACAAAAATATATATAAAACGTCGATCCTGTAAATTTAATTCGAGTGTTCCAGTGTATTTTTATTTTCTTAATCTTTTGGGAGTGCAATGAAAATGTTGAAATATTCCTTAAATTTATGTTTATTGTTGCTGTTATTTTCCTCAAATGCGGTGTCGACTGAAAATGTCAACCCAGAGCAATCTAAAGCCATTTATTTGACACCAAATGAAGTGAAGCTGTTTCGTGAAAGTTTAGACTTCATTCAGGACCCGAATTGTCAACGTGATTTAAATGTGACACTCTGGGCTCTGTTAAACAATGTCCAGTGGGCCGTAACGAGTAAGTAAATTTGAAAATTTATATTCATTCAAGTTACACATGTTCTTCAATGACAGCTAGTTATTTTGTTCTAATCGATTGGTGCATTATATGTGTTTAGCTATTTGATTTGGATGGAGATTTATCGGTATGTGTGTCATTTTCAATATTGTAATTTGTGATGCAAACATGAATCAATGCAAACACCTAAGCAGAATTACTCATTGAATATTGGAAATTATTATTTCAAATCTATACAATTTTTTGAACAGAATAAGTGCATTTCCAAGTTAGGAATGATTGTGTTGGGTTAGTAGGGCACAACATTTGGAATTATTTGACCAGATATGGATTTATGATTTAATATTTAAACTGAACTAAAAACAAGTAAAAAACATTAAGTTTGCCCGGGCCGAACTTTTAAGACCTTCAACCTTAGGGTAAAGGAAACATTAGAACCCATTATGACACACAAATAGCAATTTTTGGACATATTCATGTGGCAAAATTCATCAAAATACCGAATATCGGGAGGAACCGCTATATGGGAGCTATACCAAAACGTGGACCTATACTTACAATTTTTCGCCACACGAACTAGGACCTATTATGACCTACAAATAACAATTTTCAGACAAATTCGTAAAAAAATGGGGCAAAAATCATAAAAATACAGAATATTGGGAGGTACTGTTATATGGGGACTATACCTAAACGTGGACCGATATATCTCATTTCCAATATCAACCATCCTAGACACAATACAAATTTCAACAGACAGACGAACATCGTTAAATCGACTTAGAATTTTATGCTAATTATGAATATATATACATTATAGGATCTACGACGAATATTTAGGGATGTTACAAACACCTTTTCCAAGGTGGAGGGTATAATGAGCATAAAATTTGTTTTTGACATTTTTTTTGGCGGAGGAGTGGACCGATATTGACTATCTCACACTTGTTTTAAGTTTAGTAAAATTTCTATTAAGTGTTCCCTATTCGTCATCAAAAAGTCCATCTTAAAATTTTACATTCGTTTCAAAACTATTTCAACGTCTCCATATGTAAAGCCTAGAAACAATGACTTCAATTGCATAATTTTAAGCTCTATACCTTTATTCCCAATACCAAATTTAGTAACACTTAGTACTTTTCGTATAATTTTAGTACTCATTTGCAAAACCGTTCCATATTTCAATACTAGACACCAACAGTTATAGCTATATAGAATTTCACGGTTTCAGATCTCTCCCTTTACCCAAAATATATATATTTTAGATATAGGACGCATTTCCAAACCCATCTTCAAATCTCAACCTCAGATACCAACACTTATCTAAATGTAAAATTTTTAAATTCTATCTCTATCCATTCAACCAATGCCGTATATAGTACCATTCAGTACTTTTCATATATTAAAGTACACATTTCCGAAACCACCCCCCAAATCTCAATCCCAGATACCAACAGAGAGCTCAATGTCAAATTTCAACACATTCCTAAAACCACCTCCATACCTTAAGCGCAGACCCCAACAACGACATCTTTACCAAATTCGAGGATTCCAGCCCCATCCCTTCATCTAATACCACATATTGTACCATTTAATACTTTTATTACAATTATATTAAATATTACACATTTCCCAAACGACCTTATATGCCCAAGCTACACAAGAACAGCAACCCTAATACCTAATGTCAGATTTAAAGCACTTTCTACTCGTCCAATACCAAATTGTAACAAATATAGTGCCATTTAGTACTTTCAGTGCATTTGTAGTACACATTTCCAAAACCATCTCCATTTCACAAATCTACCACCAACAGGGATCCCAATACAACATTTTGGAATACCTACTTCATCTGTTCGCCCTAAACCTAACTGTGACAAATTTAGTACAGTTCGCACACCTATAATACAACCAAACTTTAGTAACTTTAAAGTTTGGATTTCCAAAAACCCGTTGGTACATCTATCCTATACTCCATTAGTCACTCTCCTTCCAAATTTCAAAAAATCTAGCTCATTCCCTTTATCCAATACAAAGTATTCAATTTCAGTACATTTTAGTACTTTTCGTGCCTACGCACCAAGATTGACCCTCGGGCAAAATTTCATGATTCTAACTTCAACCGTTTCAACTGGGCGCTTACTTTAGGTCGGTCAGTCAGTTATTTCAATACTCTTTTATTTATATAAATATTGTACATATTTTGTTATACATCCGATATTTTGGCTATCAGCATCAATATAATGGCCAGTAGTGACCTTAGTGTGTATTTGAGTTTTCGCCAGGATAAAAAATATTAGCCTTTAAATGGAAATTTTGGTATTGTTTCACAAAAGAGTTGTGGTCTATTTCACCCTTCAAAATATTATTCGACAAAATCCGTAATATTTTGATTTTTGGTCCATTTCACCCCCTAAATACGATTGGCTTCCATTCTGACCCTAACCCCAACTCCATGCTAAATTTCGTGAGGGTCAGACTATAATTGTGTGATTACAAATCAATATGGACAGACGAATGGATGGATGACTGCAAATATAATCAAAAATTCAAATAAAAAATCAAAGTTTTTTTGAAATTGACATATTAAACGATTTGAATTTAATGAACAAATTACAAACATATGGCGAATCATTTATATTTAACTGAATTCCCCTAACAAAAACAAAAGACTTAAGAAACAAACTCAGCGACATTTTGCAATACCCCACTACAGATAATACCAAAGTTTACTTTTTAACCCTTTCAGTGTTTTTGTCAAATATATTTGACATTTAAAAGTACTCTCTTTCTTTGCCATTTTTTGTTTTTCTTACGAACCGTTATTTTTGACATTTTTTAATAACAGACACGTTCGCTATTTAAAAATATTGCAGTTCTATTCTATTAGTTTCGTTTTCGAATTTCTGAGCACATTTTAGTAAATTAGTACGGAATTTCAGATTTTTATCTCGACAAAAATTTTCATTGACACTGAAAGGGTTAATTGAGGCCTAATCGCTGTCTTCAGAAACACGTTCGTTATCTATTCAACATAAATGGAATACTATGTGGATGTGATTCTGACCACTTCCTTTTTCGTTAAATGCTAGCCAACGAAAAAATTCTTATTTTCTTTAGTGCTGGGATTTTTTTTTGTAGCAACCCACGCCATCACGTGGAGCAGAGTATTAAGGCGCTTGCTTTTGCATTTGTTTTCAAAATGTCAAACGAAACACGCCAAACAATTTTTGATGGTCCACTTCCCAACAAAAAAAAATCTCATTACCAAATAATGGGTATATTAAGTACATTTTGGCACCAGTAACAACTTATCATTAAAGTGAGTACTAAGGAATATCATAAAGAGTGAGTACTAACCAAACTACCACCAGGAGTCATTTTTAACCCAATTTAGTTGTAATTTAGTTTTTCAGGTTTTCATAGGATACAAGCCTTCCCTACCACATATGCCTAATATACGTCTATTATCTATATAAGAGTGAAATATAAATGACTGATTGAGAATCAACGTCCATATGAAACAGTTAAAGCTAGAATCTTGAATTTTTTACAAGGCATGTGATAAAGCTGGGTTTTTGGAAATTCGTACTAAAATCGTACAAAAAGTACTTAAAATTGAATACTTATTTTAAATACTTCGCACTAAAAAGGGTACAAAAGTACTAAAATATAGTAAAAAATTTATATTTTGTATTGGACATGGAACGGGATAAAATTTTGAAATTTAGAATGAGAGTCACTGATAGAGTGCAGGACAGATGTACCAATGGGTTTTTCTAAAATGGTACCATTTGATATTATGTGAACGGATAGAGCTAAAATTTTAAAAATTGCTACGAAAATGAAGATCAAGGAAAACAGGTTTGATATATGAAGGTCGTTTTGGAAATGTGAACTAAGTGTGCGAACTGTACTAAAGGTACTAAATTTGGAAGAGTTAAGTTAAAGGTGAACGGATAAAGCTGGAATTTCAAAATTTTGTATTGGGATCCCTGGTGGGTTTGTGATAGAAAGGTGGTTTTGGAATTGAGTTATATAAGTACACGAAAAGTACTAAATAGTTCCATATTTGGTATTGGATGAAGGGATAGAGATAAAATTTTGAAATTTGATGTATAGATTGCTGATGGAATCTGTGTGTTTTTTTAGACTTTGCGATGTTTTGAAAATGGTTCCTATATATTTGTACGAAAAGTACTAAATTTAGTATTAGGTGAAGGGATAGAGCTAAAATTCCAGATACCAACAAATACATGAATATCAAATTTTAGGATTTCTGCTTTATTCCTTTTCCAAGACCTCTCTTGGTATCTATAATTGCGATATGGCGGTGGTTTTGAAATATGTTCTATATTTGTTCGAAAAATGGTACTAAATTGGGCATTGGGTGAAGAAATAGAGCTGAAATTTTGCAATTCGATATAGATGTCACGGTTGGAATTTGTACGAAAAGTACTAAATTAGGTACTGGAAAAAGGAATAAAGCAGAAATCCTAAAATTGGATATTCATGTCTCTGTTGGTATCGGGAATTGTGATACGGATGTGGTTTTGAAAACGTGTACTATAGTTGTACGAAATGTACAAAATAGTACTAAATTGGGCATTGGCTGAAGGGATAAAGCTGGAATCCCGAATTTTGATATTGAGTCTCTGGGATACAGTTTTGGCGGCGGTTTGAAAATGTGTGCTAGAATTGTTCGAAAAGCGGTACTAAATTGTGCATTGGGTGAAACATTAGAGCTCGAATCCCGAAATTTGATATTGAAGTCCCTGTTGGTGGTGGTTTTAGAAATGTGTACTATAATCGCTCGAAAAGTACTAAATGATACTAATTTTAGATCACTGTTAGTGTCTAGAATGGAGAGATGTAGATTGTTTTGCATATTCGTACTAAATATGAGTAAATGTGGTATTCAATGAAGAAATAGAGCTGAAATTGTAAAATTTAATTTTGAGGGCACTGTTGGGTTCTATGGTTTACATATGGAGACGTTGAAATAGTTTTGGACGGAAAAATTGGATGTGGGTCCATTGTGCAATGGATACTCCTCGGGAAACTCCAAAATGAAACAATTTGAAGACTTTCTGGTGTAACAGGTAAATATTTTCCATTTATTCTTTCAGAAAAGGGGAACACTTGAATAATATATAAAACCTTGAAAATCTGAGTATTTAGTACGATGTATGAAGTTTTGATAAACAATTTTTGTAAAACTGAACAAATTTTGCATTTCGAGTACTCAGAAAGCCTACCACGAACTGTTGAAACGAATCTATAATTGTAAGGTGGTCTTTTCGCTGACGAAATAGCGAGTTTGGCGTATAATTTCTAAATTCGGTCAGGGCAAATCTTGTTTTGCTATATTTCTCTTCAGATGTTCAATGTACCGAACTTGGCTTCAATAAGCAAAACATTCCCCTTTCCAAATTCCCACACATTTTGAAATAATTTCAAAGTTTTAAGTAGAATGGTGAGGTGAGTATAGAAAAAGGCATCAAAGCTAGAAATTGTATCAGGTTTTTATTTAAATATTGACATTTCTAAATGCCGTTCCGATAATATTTAGGCCTTTTATACTTAATTGTTATAAAAGAAAATAAAATAAATAAATAAGTACCGGTTATAACAACAATACAATTTAACAAAAACAAATTAAATAAATAAAACGGCGGAGACACTGTACAATAAAGTTTTGAGGAGGTTGAAAGTCTGGCAAAAATATGAAGAAGTGCAAGTTTTGGGCGAATCGCGAAGAGGTACCAAACCGCGTAATATATCTTGAGCTAAGTTTTGATTTGAATATTACAATTTGCTAAATGTTAAGTTAAGGGACAAGCAAGAGCATTTACCTACTTTAAAATTGACCTACCTACCTACTTTAAATATCACTTAATTATACCCACAGCCTCATCGGTTGTAGATCCTAGGTCTCTTTGGACCAAATCCGTTTCAAGATATTTGGAGTCCATCTAGCGATATCCATCCATCCGTCTATCTGGCTGGCACGACAACTCTCGAAGGGACTACCCAATTTGGTCCAAACTTGGTAATATTATTATCAAACATAGATCGAGTTCGGAGATGGGCAATATCGGTCCACTCCTTCTGGTACCCACCCACAAAAGGCCGACATTTTCAAAAAAAAATATGTATAAATATATATGTTTTACTGCACAGAAAGAGAAAGGATAATCCATCTTGCAAATCCTAATATTTGCATCAGTGCTAAGTCAGGTGCGAAAATGAACAATATCGGTGCATTCTATCAAATACCTCCCCCACAACGGGTCCAAATTTTGAATAATTATAAATCTTATAAAATGTGAAGTAAGAGTCCGATTGTCTTCAAATTACTGACATCACCATATTTTTATTAACCCAAGGTCTGGTTTGAAGATGGAATATATCGGTCCACTCCTTCTGGTACCTCCCCCCACAAAGGGTCAAAATTTTGAATATAGCTCATATAACTGGAAATTAACATCCGATTCCATTTAGATTTGGTAAATCTCAATATTTCTAATAACTCAAGATCTGTTTTAAAGATAGATACTCCATACAGGGTCAACAGTTTGAATAATCATAACAGAAGTCAAAAATAAAATTGGCTGAGGGTATACATCTGTCGGCAAAACCGACTGATATTTTTTAACGTGTTTCTTTAATTATTTTAATAATTTAATTTGATAACAATGCTAGAAAATGATTAGATATCAAATATTTGACAATTGAACAAAAATGTAATTTTATTTAGATTCTTAAATAAAATCTCGATCTTAAATTTTGCTTCCCCCTTACACAGACCTACACAGGAAATTTGTTGTAAAAAATTTGGGTTCTTCATCTAAACACTGATCTTCATCCGGAATTTAATCTACTGCAGTAGAGTGTACCCACCTGTCTATTTCTAAAAAAGCCTAATTAAAATTATATTGCAGCATGTTTTTTTTTTTGGCAAATATACACAAAAATCTTGATCGCCTCTTTACATCCAAAAAATGTATATCATCGCACAACACATTTCTACCATTTAGGGAAGGCAGATTATTTCCTATTTGTCGGAACAAGAACAACAATAATAGTAAAAATTCCCAATAACCTGTCTATCCAATCTTTTCTCTACGTCATTTGAGATTAACATTTTTTTTGTTTTGCTTTGAGAAGTGGTGATGTGATGTTCCTCGCAAAAGTATCGCTTTAAACACTTCAAATGAATTAAAAACTATTAGCTTGCAAAAAAAATCCAGTGTTGTTGTTGCATTTCCATTTGGCTGATGACAAAGAAAAAATCAAACGAATATCCCCAACGTGTCATATGGGTTCCAGGTACTTATTGTCTGTCTACTACAAGTTTTAAATATTAAATATTTACTTTTGTTTATTGTTTTCCATCTGATATAGTTACATCTTTAATAAATTTTGAGCTATTGTTTTTTTTTTCGATTGTGTGGTTTGAAGATGACGAGACAAATAAAGTGAGTACTTTTTTTCACACTTTAACAAATGTTTTGCAAAGATTTGCTAATTGAAGTGGTCCGTGTTTACATGGCATCTTAAAATAGTGGGGAACTGTTTTCCTGAATTGTTTATGTGTCATATATGCATAAATATTTATTCATATATGCATATGAAAATAATGAGGAAATTAAAGAAGATATCCTCACAGTCTCTTGTTTGTTTTAAATACTCTCAGCCTTAAACATTTTAGAAATTGTGAGTATTGTATGATTCAAACTGGTTTCCGATTAGTCTAATTTTGTGAATCTTAACTTTGGGTCAACAAATATTTTTTTTTTTTGAAAATCGAGTGGAGCTTCGACCACCGCTCTATTGAGAGTAAATGTTGTCCTCCAATTTTGGTGGAAAAATTCATTCAAAATGGTCCCCTCCTTGCTCATTTTCGAAAATAAATGGTCCATTCATATATTTGGACCAAAATACGCCCAGACATTTTTTTTCTCAATGTTAACATTTACGAAACAAGCACCAGTTCAAAAAAGTTACATAGCGGACCCTCATTTTCGAAAATAAATGGTCCATTCATATATTTGGACTAAAATACGCCCAGACATTTTTTTCTCAATTTTACCATTTACGAAACAAGCACCAGTTCAAAAAAGTTACATAGCGGACCCATTAAATTTGTAAGATTTTGAGCAGGTGCTATTTTGTTTTTAATATTTTACAAGAACTTTTTGCCAAAAGAAAGTGGATTTAAAAAATATTGTTGGAAATCTGGCGGTTATAATTAAAAGTTGATCGTGATTTAAAAAAAATCGAATAACTCTGGATCAAAAATCGTGCAAATTTTCCGTGATTCCTGTCAAAAAGTCTTTAATATTTTCAAGGACTTTGGTAAACAAAATCTTTGATTTTTAAAGAATTCCTGGTCGAGGATATTTTCCTGGATTTTACATTAATAGTTTTTTAAGGACTTCTTTTTGCAAAAATTTTGTAAATTTTTAAGGGTTTCGGATATAAAATTATGGTTTTTTATGAATATTTGTTCAAGGAAGTCCTCGAGCCTAAAATCTTGGATCTCTTATAAAAACAATCATAGATTTTTTAACGTTTCTTCAATGATTTCCTGGGCCAACATCTTTAATATTTTTAAGAATTTTTATTGAAAAATCGTATTTTTTTTTAATAAAAACCGTGGATGCTTTCAACTATTTGGCATGAAAACTTCATGGATTAATATTTTTTCAAGGAATTCCTGGCCCAAAATCTTTGCTATATTAAAGGATTTCTGATAAAAATCGAATTTTTCAATATTTTGCCAAAAACCGTGTATACCTTCAAGGATATCAGATGAAAACTTCATGGATTAATATTTTTTCACATGTCTTGGATATTTTCAAAGATATCTGACAAAAAAAAAAAAAGAAATTATGGATTTTTGTGGCAAAATCGTGGATATATTTTTAGGGATTAAAAGTCGCATTTTTTTCAATATTTTGCTACAATCGTGTACATCTTCAAGGATTTCAAATGAACACTTCATGGATTAATAGTTTCAAGGACTTTTTTATTATTACTTTTCAAAGACTTCAGGGCAAAAATCGCGGATACTTTCAAAGAAATTGTAAAATTTATATTTTTTTTAATATATATATTTTTTTGAAAATGTAATTATTTGGGGTATTTGTTCAAGTATTTTCCGGGCAAAAATGGTGGATGTTTCAAGGATCTTTGATAAAAAACAAAAAAATCATGGATTTTTTTACAAATATTTTACAAATTTAAGGTTTTTTTAAGGATTCCTGGTGAGAATTTATTAAAAAATGTTGAAAATTTTCAAATTTGAAGTATTTTTGATAAAAAAATCATGGTTTCTAGGAATACTTTTTCAAGGGCTTCTTTTTCAAAAATGGTGGATATTTTCAAGGATTTAAAAAAAACAAAGAATTTTTATTAATATTTGTTGCAGGACTTCTGGCCACAAAATCGAGGCAATTTTCAAGGAAATTGTAAATATTTTTATGAATATGTGTTCAAGAATTTCTGGGCCCATAATCTTGGACAGTTTTAAAGATTTCTGACAAAAAA
Organism: Musca domestica; assembly: GCF_030504385.1. Classification (NCBI taxonomy): domain Eukaryota; kingdom Metazoa; phylum Arthropoda; class Insecta; order Diptera; family Muscidae; genus Musca; species Musca domestica. The sequence goes on along the minus strand of NW_026712334.1, from coordinate 8,110,996 downwards.
ATGGATTATTTTTGAATTTTCGTTCAAGGGGTTTCCTGGCCAAATATCATGGATGTGCTTTTAAGGATTTCTGATTAAAAATATCATATTTTTAATATTTTGCCTATAACCGTGTACATCTTCAAGGATTTCAGATGAATACTTCTTTGATTAATAGTTTTTCAAGGACTTCTTAGTCAAAAATCATGAACATTTCCTAATATTTCTGATAAAAAGCATGGACTTTTTTTAGGAATTGTTTTTCATGGATTTTCGGACCAAAAACCTCGAATATTTTCAAAATTTGTAAAAAAATTATGGACTTTTTATTATTAAGTTTTCAAGGACTTCAGGATAAAAACGCTGATATTTTCAAAGAAACTGCAAATTTTTTATGAAAATTTATTCAAAGATTTTCTGGCCAGAAAACTTGCATATGTTTTTAAGGGGTTTCTTATGAAAATTCGTATTTTTTCAATATTTTGCCTAAAAACCGTGAATATCTTTAAGGATTTCATAGATTTTCAAGGAATTCTTGGTAAAAAAATCATGGAAATTTGCAAGTTTTTCTAATAAAAAACATGGATAGTTTTTCCAAGGACTTCAGGACCAAAAATCGCGGATATTTATTTATAAATGTTTGTTTAAGGACTTCTGGTCAAAAATCGCGCATATTTTGAAGGAAATTTTTTAATAAATATATATTCAAGGATTTACTGGCCCATAATCATGGATATTTTCAAAAATTTCTTACTAAAAAATTATGAATTCTATTTGAATATTTATTCAATAACTTTTCTGGCCAAAATCGTGGATACGCTTTTAAAGATTGTTTTATGAAAATTCGTATTTTTTCAATATTTTGCCTAAAACAATGCACACTTTCAAGAATTTCAGATAAAAACTTAATGGATTAACACTTAGTCAAAGTTCGTGAAAATTTTCAAGTATTTTTGATAAAAAATAATAGATTTTTTAAAAATGGTTTTCACGGACTCTCGATCCAAAAACCTTAGATATTTTCAAGATTTCTAAAAAAAAATTATTACTTTTTCAAGGACTTCAGAATAAAAGTCACGGATAGTTTCAAAGAAATTGTAAAATATTTTATGACTATTTCTTGAAGAATATCCTGGCCTTGAATATGTTTTTAGGGGTTTCTGATGAAAATTCGTTTTTTTCAATTTTTTGCTAAAAATCGTGAATATTTTCAAGAATTTCCTATGAAAACTTCATGGATTAAAAGTTTCTCCAGGTCAACGAATGTTCTAGAATTTCTGATTAAAATCATGGAGTGTTTTAGGAATAATTCCATGTCAAAAAATCTGGTGGACTTTTAATATAATGGGTAAGTAATATAACTTGTAAAAAGGTTTATGTCTGAGCAGCGGCAAATAAGTCCACTTCTTAAATTCTAAATATCATTTTATATATATGAAATACTGAAAAATTGAATAATGTCCAGCGCTTAAGAAAAAAATAATTCTCAACACTTAATTCCAAATAGCATCGTGTCATTTCTTTAGCCTTGACCTTCACAAATAAAATAATTTAATGTGTACTGATAAGATTGAATATCCAAATAAATGACAGCATAACCAAAATACACATACACACACACTTGCACATTCATTCAGCGAAAAACCCAAAATCACATAAACGTCTAATTAAATGTTTAAATACAAAAAAAGTGGATCATGATAGTTCAGCATTGGATTGGGCTTTGCATCTGGGAAGCGGAGAAAAACGTTTAATGTAAAATTATTGGGCAATTACATTTCAATATGTCATTTTAACATTTTTGTTTTTATTTTTATTTAATTTCTTGGTTTGGTTTATTTGCCAGGCATTTGAAAGACAAAATATAAAAAGCTGTTGTAAACAAAACAAGTAGCTATGTTAGTAATCCGCCCAAAAACAAATATGTAGCCAACTCCAACAACCATGACTGTGTGAAGAAGTCAGCAAAGAGCAGCGGCATTCAAATGTTATGGTCCAGACAGAGACACACGCACACACACACACACACACAGTCACAACTTGACAACGTTTAATTTATTTTGATATTTTTTTTTACAAGCAAACATTTAACAGAAGGTGCTTAGCAGAAGAAGATGAAAAACTAATTCTGACTTGGGAATCTCTTTCGAAGTCAAGTGTGCAGAAACAGAGTTAAGTACAAAACTCATGACGCTTTGTCGGCCAACTATGATCGTCAAGTTATGCCAAGTACTACACGCTCAGCCGAGCGGCAATGCAATGAATGAACGAATGAATGAAACCAGTTTTTGTTGTTTTTGTTTATCATTATTATTATTAGGTTTTCTTTTGGTATTATGTAGACAGATTTTCAAAAAAGAAGAACTTTAAAAAAAAAAATTACGAAAATTGATGATGGCGGTAGGGTGGGTCTTTGCGAATGCAAACGATTTGAAATAGGCTAAACTGTTTCATTTTGTTTTTCGCTGATATTGCTGGCCGTTTTAATTAGAGCGTGTTTAAAAGGTACATATTTAACCAGTGGAACGTTGATTTTTTCAAAAATTGTGTGACATTTCATAGAAGGTTAGTAAATGTTAATTTGGTTGACAATTAGAGTCTAAACGTCTAACATTTTTTTAAATATTAAACAGATGAGACTTGTTGCATTAATAAAACAAGTGAGATGGGCGTAACGTTACATGGTCATTACATGGTCGACACGTCGTCGGTGTCATGATTAAGTGTTCTAAACGCCATTGGCCTGTTTTGAGAAATGTATTCGAATTGCGTAGATAACAAGTTAAAAAGTATCAGTCGGTATTGCCGCCAGAGATATACCCTCAGCCTATGTTCGATTATCTAAATATATTTTGACTAGTGTTAAGGTTATTCAAACGTTTGAATGGGCCAATATTGCCCATTTCCTATCGGACCCAATATATGATATAAATATTTCGCCAGATGTGCCAAGTCTAAATGGAATCGGATGTTAATTTGGCGATCTATGAGATTCATGGGTACTCAAAATTTCAATATTTTGTGGGGGAGGTACCAGAAGGAGTGGACCGATGTATTCCCCCTTCACACCAGACCATGGGCTAATACAAATATTAGGATGTGTGAAATTTGAAGACAATCGGACTTTTACATCACATTTAATGAGATTGTAATTATTCAAAATTTTGACCATTTGTGGGGGAGGTACTTGATGGAGTGGACCGATATTGTTCATTTTCACACCAGACCTTGGGTTAACATAAATATTGGGATGTGTGAAATTTGAAGACAATCGGACTTGTACATCACATTTTATGAGAGTTGTAATTATTCAAAATTTTGACCATTTGTGGGGGAGGTTCTTGATGGAGTGGACCGATATTGTCTATTTCCACACCTGCCCTAGCACTGACGCAAATATTAGGATTTGCAAAGTTGGAGCAAATTCGGATTATCCTTTCTCTTTCTGTGCAAAGAATATATTTTTTGAACATTTCGACCTTTTATGGGGGAGGTACCAGAAGGAGTGGACCGATATTGTTCATCTTAACACCAGACCTTGGGTTAATATAAATATTGGGATGTGTGAAATTTGAAGACAATCGGACTCTTACATAACATTTTATGAGAGTTGTAATTATTCAAAATTTTGACCATTTGTGGGGGAGGTACTTGATGGAGTGGACCGATATTGCCCATTTTCACACCTGACCTAGCACTGACGTAAATATTAGGATTTGCAAAGTTGGAGCAAATTCGGATTATCCTTTCTCTTCCTGTGCAAAAAATATATTTTTTGAAAATTTCGACCTTTTGTGGGGGAGGTACCAGAAGGAGTGGACCGATATTGCCCATCTCCGAACTCGATCTAAGTTTGACAAAAATATTACTATGTAGCCAATTTGGACCAAATCGGATACTCCCTTCGAGAGTTATCGTGCGCACCAGCCAGCCAGACAGACAGACAGACAGACGGACGGACGGACGGACGGACGGACATCGCTAGATCGACTCCAAATGTTCTGAAACGGATTTGGTCCAAAGAGACCTAGGGTCTAAAACCGTTATTTCGACTAGGCACGTTTTGGCCGTATTAAATGATATATACCCTCTGTAGCCATATGACTGAGGGTATAAAAATGGACGGGGTAGGGTTCTTAGGCATGATTTTTTAAGAATAATACATGTACTATTCCCGGAATCATGGGGTCCACTCTTTAATTAATTTTTTATGTAAGCCCCTAAAAATTCGAAAAAAGTGCCAAATTTGTCAAATTTAAAAAAAAACAAGTAAAAAAGTATCGGTCGGTTTTGCCGACAGATGTATACCCTCAGCCCTATCCACCCTCTATGGAGTGGGTTTTGAAAGAATCGTTCAAGATTGTCCATTTCGTATCCCACATAAATAAATATTATATAAATATAATTATATATAAAACTAATTATATATGTAAACAAATAAATTATAGTAGATGGATATAGCAAATGTAAAGAATCGCTGAATCGCTTCGTAATTTATGATAGATGAAAATATTGAAAATTGTGTCCCTTTGTGGGTGAGGTGCCAGAAGGTATTCGAAGATATATAGCATCTTCACAACAGATCTGGTGTTAGCAAAAATTATTGTATGTGTGAAATTTGAAGAGAGTTGGATCCTTATTTCGCTTTCTTTGAGTGTTATGTTTTTCAAAATTAGATTATTGCTTCCCTTTCTGTGCAGAAAATATATATTTTTAAAATTTCGACCATTTGTGGGGGATGTACCAGAAGAAGTGGACCGATATACTCCATCTTAACACCACACCTTGACTAATAAAATGATTAGGATGGGTGAAATTTGAAGACAATCGAACTCTTAAATCACATTTTATGAGAGTTGTAATTATTCACAATTTTGACCATTTGTGGGGGAGGTACTTGAAGGAGTGAACCGATATTATCCATTTTAAGACCAGACCTAGCACTGATGCAAATATTAGGATTTGCAAAGTTGGAGCAAAATCGGATCATCGTTTCTCTTTCTGTGCAAAAAATATATGATTTGCAAATTTCGACCTTTTGTGGGGGAGGTACCAGAAGGAGTGGACCGATATTGTCCATTTTTACACCTAACGTAAAACTGATGCAAATATTAGGATTTGCAAAGTTTGAGCAAAATCGGATTATCCCTTCTCTTTCTGTGCAAAAAATATATTTTTTGCAAATTTCGACCTTTTGTGGGGGAGGTACCAGAAGGAGTGGACCGATATTGTTCATCTTAACACCAGACCTTGGGTTAATATAAATATTGGGATGTGTAAAATTTGAAGACAATCGGACTCTTAAATCAAATTTTATGAGAGTTGTAATTATTCAAAATTTTGACCATTTGTGGGGGAGGTACTTGATGGAGTGGACTGATATTGTCCATTTTCACACCTGACCTAGCACTGATGCAAATATTAGGATTTGCAAAATTTAAAGCAAAATCGGATTTTCCCTTCTCTTTCTGTGCAAAGAATAAATTTTTTGCAAATTTCGACCTTTTGTGGGGGAGGTACCAGAAGGAGTGGACCGATATTGCCCATCTTCGAACTCGATCTAAGTTTGACAAAAATATTACGATGTACCAAGTTTGGACCAAATCGGATACTCCCTTCGAGAGTTATCGTGCGCACCAGCCAGCCAGACAGACAGACAGACAGACAGACGGACGGACGGACGGACGGACGGACATCGCTAGATCGACTCCAAATGTTCTGAAACGGATTTGGTCCAAAGAGACCTAGGGTCTAAAACCGTTATTTCGACTAGGCACGTTTTGACCGTATCAAATGATATATACCCTCTGTAGCCATATGGCTGAGGGTATAAATCAAATGATATATACCCTCTGTAGCCATATGGCTGAGGGTATAAAAAAAACAAGTTAAAACGTATCAGTCGATTTTGCCGACAGATATATACCCTCAGCCTATGTTCGATTACTTAAATTTATTTTGACTTGTGTTAGTATAATTCAAACTGTTGACCCGTTTATGAAGTAGGTTCCGAAGGAAACCTATTATATATATATTGCGACGTGCCAGGTTTGGACTATATCGACTACTTCCTTCCTTTTAAATGAGATTTTGTGATCATTAAAATGAGCGTGGGATACCGCATACATATTCGACAGAAGTATTCCTTTTTCATACTTCATCTAATACACATAAAAATATTGGTATTAGCAAAAGGACAAGAAAATCAAAATATGTATATCCAATTTTATGCGAAATCATAAATTCGATATTCATCTCAGGTTTCTGGCTGAGAGACATATATTTAGATATGGTAAGTTGTAAAGAATCACTGAGTTATTTCGCAATTTATGACAGATAAAAGTATTGAAAATTGTGATCATTTGTGGGCGAGGTACCAGAAGGGGTTCGCGGATATATATCATCTTGTGTAAGCAAAAATATGTGTATGTGCGAAACTTAAAGAGAGAGTTGGATGCTTATTTGGTTTTGTTTAAGCGTTTTGTTTTTCAAAATCTTGAGCCCTTTGTGGGTGAGGTACTACAAAAAATGGTCCCGTTTCATATCCCGTTTTATGAGCTTCATGGGTATTCACAATTTCGAGCCTTTTTGATGGAGGTACCTGAAGGATTGGACCGATATATTCCATATTTACAGCATATCTTGTATTAGTAGTGGGAAATGTGAAATATGAAGAGAACCAGAGACTTGTTTCGGATTGTATTATCATTTTGGTTATTCAAAACTTGGGCCCTTTTTTGGGGCAGATATCTGAAGGAACCGTCCGATCTAACATCAACATCATTAAAACAGATCTTGTGTTGATAGAAATGTTGATATGTGCCAGGTGTACATCGAACCGGATGTTCATTTCGCAATTTATGAGGTACTCGATGGAGTGCACCGATATTGTCCATTTTCGCACCTGACCTAGCGCTGATGAAAATATTAGGATTTGCAAAGTCGTCCCTTTCTCTTTATGTGCAGTAAAACTTTTTTTTATACCCTCCACCATACTATGGAGGGTATATTAACTTTGTCATTCCGTTTGTAACTCCTCGAAATACTCATGTCAGGCCCAACAAAATATATATATTCTTGATCTGCGTAAAATTCTAAGTCGATTTAGCGATGTCCGTCTGTCTGTCTGTCTGTCTGTTGTAATCACGCTATCTTTCGAATAAATTAAGATAGATGGCTAAAATTTTGCACACATGTTTATTTTTCCAGTAGGCAGGTTAAGTTCGTAAATGGGTCATGTAGGTCCACGTTTTCATATAGCCCACATATAACGGTACCTCCCTATATTCGGTATTTTGATGATTTTGGGGACATTTTTCACTGGCATTGTTTCAAATTTGGTATTTGAAGTTCAAAATGGATACTACACCCTAAGACAGAAAATTGTCTGTGCAGGTCCACGTCTTCGTATAGCCCCCATATATCAGTACCTCCCTATATTCGGTATTTTCATGATTTTAGTGACATTATTTACCGGAATTGTTTGAAAATTGGTATTTGAAGTTCGTAATGAATACTACAGTCTAAGATAGAAAATTGTCTGTGCAAGTCCATGTCTTCGTATAGCCCCCATATAACGGTACCTCCTGATATTCGGTATTTTGGTGATTTTAACGACATTATTCACGGGAATTGTTTAAAATTTGGTACTTGAAGCTCAAAATGGATACTACACCCTAAGACAGAAAATTGTCTGTGCAGGTCCACGTCTTCGTATAGCCCCCATATAACTGTACCTCCCTATATTCGGTATTTTGATGATTTTAGCGACATTAGTCCGCGGAATTGTTTCGAAATTGGTGTTTGAAGTTCGTAATGAATACTACAGTCTGTGACAGAAAATTGTCTGTGCGGATCCAGGTCTTCGTATAGGCCCCATATATCAGTACCTCCCCATATTCGGTATTTTGACGATTTTAGGTACAATACCCACCGAAATTGTTTGAAATTTGGTATGGATGCTACAGCCTGTGACAAAAAATTGTCTATGCTGGTCCAGGTCTTTGCACAGCTCCAATTTAACGGCACCTCCTTATATACGATATTTTGGTGATTATAGCTACATTATTCACCGCTTATGACAAACAATGCCTATGTATGTCCACGTCGTATAGACCCCAATATAACGGCTATATTCGGTATTTTTAAAATTTTAACAGAATTTTTTAAGGATTTTATTTTTTAAAAATTTCCAAATTCGTTGCAAATGGTGGAGGGTATTAAAAGTTCGGCACGGCCGAACTTAGTGCTTTTTAACTTGTTTTTGAAAATATCGATTTTTTGTGGGGGAGTTACTCTTAACCGATACTGTTCATCTCAGAACTCGATCTAAGTTTGATAATAATATTACGATGTACCAAGTTCGCACCAAATCGGATACTCCCTTCAAGAGTTGTCGTGCGTACCAGCCAGACAGACGGACGGATGGACATCGCTAGATCGACTCCAGATGTCCTGAAACGGATTTGGTCCAAAGAGCCCTAGGGTCTTAAAGCGTTATTTCGACTAGGCACGTTTTGGCCGTATCAACCATATGGCTAGAGTATAAAAATTTCATAGTACATATTAAGTATATAATTTTTATATCCTCAATCATACATAGTATGGAGGGTATTTTAAGTTCGTCATTCCGTTTGTAACTCATCGACAATGTAATAACTTCAGCGACATTATTTACCGGAGTCGTTTCAAATTTTGTATTTAGAGTTCGAAATGGAAACTACAGCCTACGACAAGCCCACGTCTTCGTATAGCCTCCATATAACGGTACCTCCCAATTTTCGGTATTTGGATGATTTTAGCGAAATTGTTCACCGGAATTGTTTCAAATTTCGTATTTAGATTTCGTAATGGGAACTACAGCCTATGACAAAACAAGTAAACAACATTAAGTTCGGCCGGGCCAAACTTTTAATACCCTCCACCTTAGTGTAAATAAAACATTAGAACCCATTGTGTCCCACAAATACCAATTTTTAGACATATTCGTGGGAAAATGTCGCAAAATCATCAAAATATTGAATATCGGGAGGTACCGCTATATGGGGCTATAAAAAAACGTGAACCTATACATACCATATTTCGGCAACGGAGCTACAACCCATTAGGACACAAAAATACCAATTTTTAGACAAATCCTCGAAGAAATATCTCAAAAACCATCAAAAAACTACATATCGGGAGGTACCATTATATGAGGGCTATACCAAATCGTGGACCTACACATGCAATGTTTTGCCACCGAAGCAAGAACCCATTCTGACCAACAAATACCAATTTTTAGACAAATCCGTGAAAAAATGTGGCAAAAATCATTAAAATACCGAATATCGGAAGGTACCGTTATATGGGGACTATACCAAAACGTGGACGGATATGTCTCATTTTCAATACCAACCATCCTAGACACAATGCTAATTATTCTGCTAAATTTTGACGTTGTACGTCAAATAATGTGGGCTGTGTCGTGATTTCAACAGACAGACGGACATCGTTAAATCGACTTTTTATGCTGATTATGAATATATACACTTTATGGGGTCTACGACGAATATTTAGGGATTTTACAAACGGTGGAGGGTATAAAAATGGCTATGCAGGCATACGTTTTCGTATAGCCTCCATATAGCAGTACTTCCCTATATTCAATATTTTGACGATTTTAGATACAATTTTCACCGAAATTGTTTGAAATTTCGTATATGAAGTTCCTAATAGATACTACAGCTTCTGATGGAAAATTGTCCATGCAGGTCTAGGTCTTTGTATAGCCCCGATAAAGGTACCTCCCTATATATACGTATTTGAATATTGTAATGGCTTATGACAAAGGTTGCTAATGCCAATCCACGTCTTCGTATAGACACCAAGATAATGACTATATTCGGCATTTTTAAGATTTTAACAATTTTTAACGGATTTTATTTTATTTTATTTATTTATTTTTTTTTGAAAATTTCCAAAATTGTTCCAAATGGTGGAAGGTATTCAAAGTTTGACCCGACCGAACTTACTGCCTTTTTAATTGTTTATTTTTGCACAGTGTTATTTATAAAAAAAACTACTTTTATTTTCGTTCAACATTGATAAATTTTAAACAAATGGTTTCAAATATTAATTATTATAAATATTTGTACATAGAATCCCTGTACTCAACCACAGTGGGTGAATGGATACCCACTGTCTAATGCATGTTTGTTTTTATATCCACTTACAAATGCCTGCCATGCAATTGCTTTTGTTTATAAACAAATGCTATTTTTTTAGTTGTTGTTGTCGCTGTTATTTATATGAAATATTTATGTAAATTAAAAGTTAATACGTTAATTTATATTAAGCTCGTATAGTTGCTGAGTGAGCACTTGTAAGCGAAACTAATATTTCTTTTTTTTTTGTTTCGTTTTGCCGAAGTGGCTGCTGACAGCAGTGTTTGGAGATTTCCATTGAAATCTAATTGCTAAGCTACTAAATACTATATGTTTGTAGGTATATAAGAACGTAAATAAATTGCGTAGATGTAGCCATGTAACTAATAAAATAGAAATAAAATCAAATCATTAAAAACAGTAGATAATTGTCCATGAAGTCTTGTTTTATGCTTTCCACTACCAATACACAGAAAAATATATTTCATATCTTTATACCCTCAGCCATATTGCTAGAGAGGGTATATATAATTTGATATGGCCAAAACGTGCTTCATTGAAATAACGGTTTTAGACCCTAGGTCTCTTTGGACAAAATCCGTTTCAAGTTTCATTGAGTCGATCTAGCTATGTCCGCCCGTCTGTCTATCTCGCTGGCTGATGCACACCATATCAAGGTCAAGTGGGAAAATAGCCATTATCGGTCCACTCCATCAAGTACCACGCCAACAAAGGGTCAACGATTTTGAATGATTAAAACTCTTATAAAATGTGATGTAACAGTCCGATAGTCTAGTGTGAAGATGGAATATATCGGTTCACTCCTTCTGGTACCTCCCCCACCATGGGTCAACATTTTGAATATCAATGAGACTCATAAAACGCGGAATTAACTTCCGACTTCATTTCAAATTTGGCACATCTCAATATTTCCATCAACACAAGATCTGTTATAGAGATGATAGAGATCCGACCACTTGGTACTTTTCCCGCAAAGGGTCAAAGTTTTGAATACCCAAAACGATAATAAAATCCGAAATAAGCATCCGGTTCCCCTCATATTCCACACATCCTATTATTTCTACTAACACAAGATCTACTGGGATATGGGATATATCGGTTCACACTTTCTGGTACCTCCCCCACAAAGGCTCAAAATTCTGAATATCCATGGAACTCATAAAAAGCGAAATTAAATTCCGATTCCATTCAGACTTGACACATCTCAATATTTCTATCAAAAAAAAAAAAAAATAAAAAGTGGTATAGATAAGACCATTCCTTCTGGTACCTCACCCACAAAGGATCAAAGTTTTGAAAAACAAAACTCTAAACGAAAGCGAAACAAGCATCTAACTATCTTCAAATTTCACACATTCAAACATTTTTGCGAAGATGATGTGTATCTGCGAACTCCTTCTGGTACTCACCCACAAAGGGTGATTCATCAATTTGAATAATCGTAACAAAAGTCAAAATATCCTTAAATATTCGATAATTGGCTGAGGGTATACGTCTGTCGACAAAACCAACTGATACTTTTAAACTTGTTTTCGACAAATTTAGCATTTTTCCGAATTATCTGCAAATTTCCTGTAATTTTCACTGTCCAATTGCACGTCTGGATTGTATATATTTAATTTTTCAAGGATTTCCTGCATAAATAAATTTTGTCATTCCGCTTGTAACACCTCAAAATATGCGTTTTAGACCCCACAAAGTATATATATTCTTGATCAGCATAAAATTCTATGTCGATGTCCGTCCTTCTATCCGTCTGTTGAAATCACTCTAGCTTCCGAACGAAATGAAGTAGGTTGATAAAATTTTATTCAAATGTATATTAATCTGCAGGACTTTTGGTATTGAAAATGGGTGATGTAGTCCACGTTTTTGAAAATTGCCAAAATCGTTTCAAAGGTGAGGGTATTCAAAGTTCGGCCCGGCCGAACTTAAAGCTTTTTTATTTTTTTAATAATTATAAAAAAAAAACTTTCTGGCCAGGAGTTATGGATTTTAACAATTTTTTTTTAACTTTTCCAAAGTCGTGAATTTTTTTAAAAATCTTTTTTTAATATTTATATTTCTGGAGATAAATCTTGGATATTTTTAAATATTTAAAAAAGAGTTCATAGTGCAAAAGCAAGAGTCATGATTTTGGGCTATGAACTGTTGTTTAATATTTGTATATTTTTTTTAAATTTCAAAGTTATTTGTCAAAAATTCCTATTGAATTATTATTAAAAAATTGTTGGCCAATAATTTTATGTTTTTATATTTCCTGATTAAGATTACATTTTCAGGGACTTGCTGACAAAAAGTAGCAGTTTTATAGTACATCTTCAAATATTTCTCTCCCAATAACTGCCTCCCAATAATAAAAAACTACAAAAATCCGTAAGAAAACTCTTGCCTCATTTTTTAGTTACTTTTTCATATTTTTTTAAAGAACTGTGAGCAAAATATCGATTTTTAAATTTTTTCCACGATATCGTGGATTTCGTAGGATCTTTTAAAAAACTGTCTTCAAAAATTTTCGGCATGTTCATGTAACAACTTCTTAAGTTAGATTTGCCATTCATTGATTGGCAATAAAATATTCTTCGAATGTTGTTTTTACAACCACCTACTATCCGTTGAAGTCGCATAAAAAGACTTCAAAGCATTTATATATTTGTATTATTTTTTCTGCAATATGTAGCACTTACATATGTATTACGACATATTTATAAGCTGAACTACAATATTCATGAGTCATGAGACAACATAAAAAAAGGCCGGCTTTTCCCATTGTTCTTTAAAATTTACGGCTTTATGTTAAGCTGTTGTTATGCATATTTGTTGCCGGCATGCGGACACTGACGTCTTCGCATTGATGATTTCCTGACAGCCAAGTGACTGGCGAGAGGTACTCCCAAAGTGCTTGCCAAAAAACAGTAACTACTCAATGCAATGTAGACAGCAATGCATGATTACAATTTTGACATTTAACACCAGAGGTGGGAAGTAGAGACAGCTGTAAAAACGACAACGAGGTGTTGGCTTTAAATTTTTCTGTTATTTCTACTGAAAACAAATAACAATATTTGATTGGGATTTTTTGGATGTTTTTTTTGGAACGATTAGGATTTTTTGTCAAAACTAGTTTCGAATACTTTGCCAAATATTTTAGTCAAATCTCCAAAATTTCCTATGTATTTGAGAATGTTTTCCATTTGCAAAATGGTTTACATTGTCTAGCCAACGCTGGGGGAATCTATTACGACGATTTGACAAGATGTAGGAAATGAAACATAAAAACGAAAACAAACTAGTTTTTATTCCAAGTCATTCACATGCGATTTTTGCCAGCAGAACTGCATCACAATGGAAAAACTGTCAATAAATTCTATTGGTGGAATATTTTTATTTCACTTCTCATATCAATTAGCTGATCGATAACATTTTAAAAATCGCTTATCATAGTAAAAAATTTTATATTCTTATCGTTCTGGAACAGTCCAATTATTAACTTTGTGATTGCAACATTTCGAAATAATATCGAAATTCCCGACATTATTTTACCACAAGAGGTGAATTCATGTAGTAATATTTAATTATTATTATTATGTATCCATATGAATGTTACCGAAATGAAAAGAATAATATAAGCAAGTAAAAACTAGTTTTATACCCTCCAATATTTGTAAAGTATGTATGGGAACTATAGAGAAACCTTGACCTATATAGAAAATGAACTGCTATAGGAGCAAAATTCTTTACGAAATCCAAAATGTAGCTAAAATTGTCAAAAGAGTGAATATAGGAAGGTACCATTATATAGGGGCTGGCTATACTATAACATGGACCTATTTAGACAATATTCTGCCAAACGGGGTAGAACACGTTAAGAACTCCAAATTCCATATTTTGAAATATAGAGTGGCTAAAATCATCAAAATACCGAATATGAAGAGGTACAATTATGTTTGGTCTATATGAAAACGTTGACCGATATAGCTCATCTTCGAACTCGACACTGCTTGCAGACAAAAGACAAATCTATGCAAAATGTTAGCTCTCTATCACATGGGCGGCGAGAGGGCTACTTCGACTTATAACCTTACGCTGATCAAAAATATGTTTGTGTCGCCTTTGGCACGAATTGTGGCCTTCAAACGGCCAATGAAACCGCCACACGCTGCCCGAATGTTGCTCTGCTGTATTTTGGCCCATTCCCGGCGAAGCGCGGTGATCGACACTCTGGTATTTTTTAGTGCCAACCTTGCTTTCCAAAATACTCCAGACACAATAGTCCAACGGATTGGTATCCGGAGATTTTGGTGGCAATTGTGCGCTGGAAATGAAGCGAGTGCGATGGTGCTGAGTCCTGTTGGAATGTCCAAGGTCTGCGGCCAAAATGTTTGCGTGGTAAAGGCTTTTTTGCGATAATATTCGGCATTTATTCTGATTCCGCGGTCGATTAGTGCGAGCGGAGAGCGACCATCGGCTGTTCTGGCGGCCCACACCATTATCATGGCCGGCGCTTGAGTTCTGGTGGCCAACCGAAGGTGCACATTTTCAGCTGACCTCTTTGACAAGTAAACACGATCATTTTGTTTGTTTACAAACTGCTTGACAACGAATGTTTTCTCATCGGAGAAAACCAAATTCGGCAGTTCACCACTTTTGGCCAAGCGAAGCAACTCTTTAGCTCTTTTGAGTCTATTTTCTTTCTGTTGCGGGGTAAGTTCTTGCACTTTTTGGAATTTCAATGGCTTTACCCCGAGCTCATTTTTCAATATTTGCCATATTAAATATTGCGATATGTTCAGGTCACGAGCCAATTTTCGGCCACTGCGCACTGTATATTAGAGCGATAGCTATATCTGAACCGATGTTCGTCAAAATTCAGGTCATTTGGATATTGGCCATTTGGTGCAAAATTAACCCGAAATCGGTTGAAGATATATATTTATTTATGGAAGCTATATCTAAATCTGAGCCGATTCCCCCCCAATTTCAATAGGGCTCGTCCTTGGGCCAAACAACTATTGTTTGGAAAATTGCATCTCAATCTGATAATAAATGTGACCTGTGACCTGGCCGTTTTGTTCACAAAAAAAGAGCTGTTCTGAACTCCAACCCCATAAAAATTCTATGTATGTATATTGGTCCTTACTTGAGAAGTGTAGGGCGACTTTAAAATCTAGAAAAAATATATATCAAAAAGCGTCCAGACGTTCTTAAGTTATAAATAATATATAATAATATAAATAATTTTCTGTTTTTGATTCATTTTATCCTCTAAATACTTTGCGATCATCTCCCCCAACAGTAGGCTTCTTTTCTGACCTTAACCCCACCTCCATGCAAAATTTTGTGAGGATCGGACCATAATTGCGACCTGTGCGTGATTACAATATAGAATGCATTATTATATTGTTGTTCGTTATAAATATTATTTAATTATATCGAATTAATTTATTCCATTCGCTATTCGATATTTTCAGTGTACGATGCTTCGGTGCGAAATGCCATTGGCACCGGCAGTAAAGTCTTCTATCAAATGGGACATTTTGATCAATGCTTAGAAGCTTCGAGTAAGCCAGCAACAACGACAACAGCTACATCAATGGAGACATCTTTGAATGACGGGATTTACAAGGAAACAATACCAGTTCAATATTGTCTAGTCGATGTGCGGATCAATGGAATAATACTGGACTCAGACGAGGCGGAAGGTGATGAACAACAACAAGGCGAGGTAAGTGTTTAGAAAATAACAATTTATTTGCAAAAACAATCTATTGTTTGTTTATAGTATTTTGTAATAGCAATGATTATAATTGATTTATGCATGTAAAAAAAAAAAAAAAAAAAAAAACAAACGACTCACGAGGAGGAAACTAGGCGAGCAATGAACTCGGTGATTCACAGTAAAATTATTTGCTTGTGGCTTAAGTGGTCACATGGAACCTCAAATGCGATTCTATAACATTTTCGGTAGTTAACGACAATAACACTGTGCAACACAAAAAATAATTACAGCAAAACGAGCTGATTATGAAAGTAAAAATAAACAAGTAAAAAGGCATCAGTCGGTTTTGCCGACAGATCTATACCGTCAACCAATTTTCGATTTTTAAATATATTTTGACTTCTGTTATTATTATAATTCAAGAAAAGAAAATCGATCATTTATGTCCAATTTTATGGGAAATCATATATTCCATATTCATTTCAGAATTCTGGTTGAGAGAAATATTTAGATTTATTTAGATCGCTGACTTGTTTCGTCATGACATGTTTTCGTCATGATATTTTCACAGATAAAAGTATTAAAAATTGAAGCCCTTGTGGGTGAGGTACCAGAAGGGGTTCGCAGATATATATCATCTTCACAACAGATCTTGTGCAAGCAAAAATTAGTGTGTGTGTATGTGTGAAATTTGAAGAGAATTAGATGCTTCCCTGCGGGAAAATTAATTGGTTTAAATCTAACTTAAAATTAGTTTAAAAAAACCACAACTAGTTATTTTTTGATTTATTTCCTTTACGCCAACTAACTATTTTAACATGGGGATGAGCTAGGCAGTGGACAATTGTCCTTTCCTGTATTACTTTTAAACTAACTATAAACCGGTTAAAAAAAAAAAACAATTTATAACCAATTTATAACTAACGCTTTTTTGACCGACTTGTAGTTAGTTCAAAAAGAACAATTTATAACTAGTTGAAATTAAACCAATTTATATCTAAATATTTTTGACTGATTTTTTGTCAGCTTAAAAAAATACCAATTCGTTTATTAAAATTCAATTTTATTTATTAAAACAAATATATATTTCAAAAATTATACAAAATTATTTTACTGATTTTTTTCAATGCACACTTTGTGAAAATGCATTTTTTTGACGACATTAAGAACTTTTCGAAATTCATTGTTTGGGTCTTCCGTCTGTGATTGCAAGGCCCCCATTAGACATTCGAAAACATTTTGATAATCTTTCAGTCGTTTCTTACCATGCGTCCCATCCGTATTAAAGTCAATTATGATGTTCGTTGACAAAACTTCAGAAATCGATCTATGAAGTGGTCCTTTTAATAACGTCTTTAACTCTTTAATCTGAAAATAGAAATTTATTTACCATTAGAAGAATATAAACAACAATGCTTTAAAGAAAAAAAACTTACATATGTTAAACGATTATCATCGTTTATCTCATCATTTAGGGTTTCCAAATCTGACAAGGTCTGTATTGGGAAGGATTTCCTTATGCTTTTCGTGTGATTGTCCTGTTGTACCAATTTTTGTGAGGCTAAAGCTGTCATAATTGCCTCATTGTTTAAACGCATTGTTGTCTTTAATTGATTGATACTTTCTAAAATGTAAGAAGGTTAAAAATGCATACAAATAATGTTCTTGGTTTTTACCATTTAATTCATTAAATTTTGCCTCCATAGTCTTAACGAGGCTTCTACAGGAGGGACAATTTAAATTAATATTTTCTTGGTCGTTTTGTCGGTTTAGATTCATTTTAGATTAGAATCATTCTCTATATCAATAAATACATTTTCACTTGATTCCTCCCCTTCCACACGCTTTCTTTTATTTAATGACTCCTAAACCACACTTTCTTCACTTTCACCCAAAGGCATACCAGAATTTAATATATTCAAGTAATCCTCCCTTTGGGATTTAATTAATTTTCTTAAATGAGATTTGCTTGGAAGCATTTTTAATATTTTTAAATTACCCTTTATATTTCACTTTTTTCACCACAAATAACGCGTCTTAATCGATTGACATCCAAACACGAATGACTTCTTTTTTTCATTTCATCGCTCAGCAAAGTGTTTTGTTATTGTTTTTTATGTATGGTATGCAATTCTAACGGTTTTTGCTTTTGGTGTTGTGATCTCTTGAGAAATAGAGAACTTATATGTGTTTTGTTTTTGCAATTTATTTTCATTTTGGTGTTTGAAGTGGTTGATATCCAGATGACTTTTCAACCAATTTGAAGTTAGTTGTAGAATAATGCATTTATAACTAACGATTTTCTCAACTGGTTGAAAAATGCCCCGCTGGAAAGTTAGTAAATGCATTATTCTACAACTAACTTCAAATTGGTTGAAAAGTCATCTGAATATCAACCAGTTGTGATTACTTACCTTCTGATCTCCAGATGACTTTTCAACCAATTTGTAGTTAGTTGTGGAATAATGCATTTATAACTAACGATTTCTTCAACTGGTTGAAAAAAGTCTCGCAGGGTTATATCTGATTTTATAATCGTTTTGGTTATACAAAACTTTGATCGTTTGTGGAGGAAGTACCAGAAGGAGTGGTCCGATCTACACTATATTCTTTTGATGAAAATATTAAAATGTACCATGTCTGAATGGAATCCGATGTTAATTTCGCTCTTTATGATTTTCATGGGCATTCAAAATGTTGACCCTTTGTAGGGGAGGTACCAGAAGGAGTGGACCGATATATTCCATCCTCACGGCAGATCTTGTGTTAGTAGAAACAATGGTATGTGTGTAATTTGAAGTCAATCGAATTCTTATATCACATTATATAAGAGTTATAACTATTAAAAATTTTGACCCTTTGTATGAGAGGTACTTGATGGAGTGAATTCACATCGTCCATTTTCGCACCCGACCTTGCACTGACACAAATATTAGAATTTTCAAAGTTGGAGCAAAATCGAATTATCGTTTTTATACCCTACAACACTATGTGTTGGGGGTATTATAAGTTTGATTGGGCCAAAAATTATGTAACACCACGAAATATTGATTTCCCACATAGGAAAGTATATATGGATCTTCCTATCTCGCCGAGCTGAGTCGATCTAGCTATGTATGTCCGTCCGTCCGTCTGTCCGTCTGTCCATGTTAATTTGTAATCACGCTACAGGTCGCAATTATGGCCCGATCCTTACGAAATTTTGCACGAAGGTGGGGTTAGGGTCAGAATAGAAGCCTATTTCTTTTGGAGATGATCGCCAAATGTTTAGGGGTTGAAATGTACCAAATACTGAAAAAATGTCGGATTTTGCAGTAGCTATACAGCTATACAGCAATTATAGACCAATCGACGCGGAATTTCGCATGTAGCTAGAGTTTAGGGCGGGGAAGAAGCCTACCAATTTGGGTGGTCATCGGATAATATTTAGCGGGCAAAATAGACCATATCTTTTTTGTTGAAAAAATTTAAAATTTTTCATTAAACCGCAAATATTTTAAATCCCGGCGAAATCTCAAAGCCATGACAAGGTTACTTCTGATCTTTACATTGATGGTAGGATCCAAAAAATCGAATATATAGCAAAATATGTGCGATATATATGTCTATCAAAGAAGATATGCTTGAAAGTTCTCATATATGTCGAGAACGGCTGAACTGATTTCGACAGTTCTGATTAATTCAGAATGGCCTCTTGGCAGGAAAGAAAAAACGTCTAAAAAAATCGCATAAAAATATCTCTCTAATGATGAAAATATTGATTTTTTAAAATTTTCTCATATTTTTTCAATTTTGTCATATTTTTGGCATATTTTAATTTTGAATCAAACATTTGGTAATATTTCTACAGCTAACAAAACTAAGTAGTTAGGATATCATATACAGATCGCATTTATCACCCGATCCTTACGAAATTTTGCATGGTGATAAGATGAGGGTCAGAATAGAAGCCTACTCTTTTTGGAGATGATCACCATATATTTAGGGGTTGAAATGGACCAACAAAACTGCAAAATTGTAAGCAGGCCGTAATTATCGCCCGATCCTCACGCACATTTGAATGGGTGTTACCGGACATTGCAAAAGCCAACTTTTGTAGACAAAATACGAAAATGTCCATTCCAGAGACTTTTTGGAGAATTCAAAATTACAGGAAAGACGCACTTCTGACTATTTCGTTAACGCTGATTTCGTTGAAGACTGTAGCCTTTGCTTACTTGTTTCAATTTGACTTTTAATATTTTGTAAGCGGAAGCGTGTGGAATGCACCACTGCTATTGTGTAAAAAATTACGAACATTATTTACAGGCGATATCCGAAATACGGAAAAGGCGAACACCAGGCTTTTTTATGCTGATTTTTTTGACGAATATAGCCAAATATCGTAGACAAGCAAATCATATAGATGACCCAGAAAAAATTTCCTGATCACACAATTGCAGCCAATCGACACGTCTGAAAAGAGAGTTGAGAGCAGGGGGAATTCTAGCATTTTGGATGATCATTGGATTATATTTAGCTGAAAATTGGACCACAACACCTAACAGCACGACGGAGTACGTAAATGTTGGGCAAATGCCCCTAGCCAAAATTGTAAGGGTAATATGTGGGCAGTGCTCCGTGACGCAATTTTAAACGCGAAATCTTTCAAAATGGATTTGGGCATAAAGGGGCTTCTAACATATTGTAGTGTTGTAGGGTATCACATGGTCGGCCCCGCACGACTATAGCCTTTGCTTACTTGTTTATTCTTTGCAGTAATTTTTTTTTGGAAATGTTGGCCTTGGTGGTGTTGTTACCAGAAGGTGTGGACCGATATTGCCCATCTCCGAACTTAATCTAAGTTTGATAATAATATTACGATGTACAAAGATTAGACCAAATCGCACATCGCTAGATCTACTCCAAATGTTCTGAAAAGGATTCGGCCCAAAGAGACCAAATTCCATTTTTAAAGGGCGAGCCATGCTCCATTTTGAAAGGGCAAGGGGCAAAGTTTCCCCTCTTCGACACTTTTTAAAAATGTTCGATTAATGTTCCTCGGAAACGGTACTAATAACAAGGATTATTTTGGTAGGAAGTTCTAATCCCCCAAGTGAGTCACTAAAGAGGTCTTTTTGCACTTTTTTAAAAATAGACTCCTTTAAAAACTCTACTTTATGTCTCAGAAGACATCAAAAGTCTAAATCCTAACTAAGCGTCAGAAATTCATAGATATAAACAACACATTTGAGGTTTAAACTTGTGCCTTATGTGAGTTTATGCTAAATTCTACTACAAGGTATCAATTTAGAAGTACGACGTCAGAGACAAAATTATTTTTCATCAAATTTCACATCAAGTCACCAAAGAAAAGAAATATATATTTCCATTTTATATAAATAAAATATTAGCCTCAATGTTGCCAAAAGCAGACGAAAATATTTCTTAATTTTTTCTTCATTTTTTTCCTTGGCCGTTTTTCAAGCTGGTGCATGAATGTAACATAAAATTCCGTTATAGGCAGGTAGTGTCAAAAGAAGAAATATTCTGCACACTACACAAATTTCACCATAAATCTTCCGAATAAGTCATGTATCTAGGTTTAATCGTTTTTAGGAAAATTAGATTCGAAATGTAGTTATTACAATGAAAATTATGTGTTTAAGTTTGTTATTGTCAATTTAAAACGTTTTCATTTTAAGTCAAATCTCTCTACTTCATTTTTGGAGAAATTGCCAATGAAAGAAATATTCCACATTAAATGTCAATGTGAGTCTCTGGTCAAAGGAAATTTGTATACCACACATTCATCATAAAAAATATCATCAATTTTGGTTTATAAAAACCATGGTAATTACGATTACAATCGTTAAAATTAAAACACATAATTTTCAATTTTATTATTTTAAATTTTTATACCCTCCACCAAAAAAGGTATGGAGGGTATATCAAGTTCGTCATTCCGTTTGTAACTCATCGAAATAATCATTTTAGACCCAACAAAGTATATATATTATTGATCAGCGTAAAATTCTAAGACGATCTCTCTTTTGTCTGCAGGCAGGTCAAGTTCGAAGATGGGCTATATCGGTCCACGATATCGTATAGCCCCCATATAACGGTACCCCCCGATATTCGGTATTTTGATGATTTTACCCACATTTTTCAAATGAATTGTCTGAAAATCCACACAAGGAGTTCCTTGTGGGTATTTTATACCTCGGCAGAGAATTATCTATATAGGTCCACAATATCGTATAGCCCCCATATAACGGTACCTCCCGATATTCGGTATTTTATGATTTGACCCACATTTTCCATCGGAATTGTCTGAAAATCCACACAAGGAGTTCCTTGTGGGTACTTTATACCTCGGCAGAGAATTATCTATATAGATCCACGATATCGTATAGCCCTCATATAACGGTACCCCCGATATTCGGTATTTTGACGTTTTTAGCCATATTTTTCAACGGAATGGGGTTCAAGGGGTTCTTTGTGAGCACTTTACCCCCCGACAGAGAATTCTCTATATAGGTTAACGATAACGTATAGCTCCCATATAACGGTACCCCGCGATATTCGGTATTTTGATGATTTTAGCCACATTTTCCAATCGTATTGTCTGAAAATCCACACACGGAGTTCTTTGTGAGCACTTTACCCCTGAAACGGAATTGTCTATATAGGTCCACAATATCGTATATCCCCCGTATAACGGTACTGCCCTATATTCGGTATTTTGATGATTTTACCCACTTTTCCAATGGAATTATCTGAAAATCTATACAAGGAGTTCCTTGTGAGTACTTTACACGCAGACATAGATTTGTCTTTATAGGTCCACAATATCGTATATCCCCCCATATATCGGCATCTTCCTATATTAGATATTTTAAAGATTTTAAAAGAATTTTTATTGGATTTTATTCTTTTGAAAATTTTCTAATTCGTTCCAAATGGTGGAGGGTATTCAAAGTTCGGTCCGGCCGAACTTACTGCTTTTTTACTTGTTTATTTTAAATTTTATTCCATTAATTTTATCGCTAACTAACCAATAAATTTCGTAAATTATAGAAATTATAAACAATTAAAAAATTGTTGTTATCTCGAATCGCTTGCTAGTTAAAGACTCGTACTAAAGATCCATATACAAAAATAAATGTATTATTTATATAGTTCTCATTTAAACCAAGATACCTTCATTGCAATCACAATTTACTAACACCCGATTTATGGTAGTTATAAATCCATTCCCCTACTTTTGTTACAAGATTCGTATTTCCCATTAAATATGGAATAAATATTAATTTGTTTTTTTTTTTCAAATTATGCAAGAATTGCAACATGTGCGACAAACCATTAGCCATGAATAGTTTCTAGAAACAAAATATTCTACGTTTTGTAATCAAAAGGCCTGGCCGTTCGATAGACCGGTAGACACTTGTAAGTGGCCGGTACCATAAATACCAGTTTGACGAATGCCGTTAAAAAGTTTCCCCATACTTGGGGGAAATAAATAAACAAACAACTATTCTGCAAATGGCCAACTAGCATTTCTGCTACATCGGTTCACTTGTTTGTTTACAAAATTCAAGTTATGCCAAAGAGAACACATAGTGGTAGAACCACAATGTGAACGGCGTTAAGATAGGAATTGGTATGCTGCTGTAAGTGATAGTGATGGTGGCAAAAGCCGGTAGCATAATTAAAAACTGCATATACTAAGAAATAAACAACTATTAACATAAAAATCGGAAATAAAACTGACGACAACTGAGGAAATGACAAAATTGTATAAAATACTTGAAATCACTGTTGATATTTATTTAGGGACTATACCAAAATATTAACATGACCCATTTTTTTACGCCCAACGGTTAAAATAAAGTTTGTCTTGAGAATCCACAACTCTTCTTGGATTCCGATCCATGGTGCAATACTTACTATAGTCTTTGTAATGTCAAAACATAAATACAAATTAATTTTCAAATTATCAAAATCCGTTTAAATTAAAACTATGTACCTAAAACGGAAGAAATTCAATGAATCTTAATTCGAAAAGTTAAAAAAATGCAACAATTTCAAACAAGTAAGCAAAGGCTTTAGTCGTGCGGGGCCGACTATGTTATACCCTACAACACTACAATATGTTAGAAGCCCCTCATATCCAAATCCATTTTGCAAGATTTCGCTTTTGAAATTAGGATTTTGACTATGGACATTTGCCCAACATTTATGCACTCTGTCGGGCTGTTAGTTGTTGTAGTCCATTTTACAGCTAAATATAATCCAATGGTCATCCAAAATTCTAGAATTCTTCCCTGTCCTTAACTCTCTTCACAGGCGTGTCGATTGGCTTCAATTGTGTGATCGGAAAAACATTTCTGTTTTTGGTTAATTTTGCAATCATCTCCAAAAGCAAGAAGCCCCTCTGTATCTCCAAATTTAGACTCATCTATATGATTTGCTTGTCTACGATATTTGGCTATATTCGTCAACGAAATCAGCATTAAAAGCCAGAAGTTCGCCTTTTGTGTATTTCGGATATCGCCTGTAAGTAACGCTGGTATTTTTTCACAAAAAGTGGTCCATTGTACTCGCTGTCCTTAACTCTAACTTTATGCGAGTTTTCGTGTCCTTTGGTTTCTATTTGTGACCTTTATAACGGCTGCAAAATCAGGAAAATTTTTAGTTGCTGGTCCATTTCAACCCCCTAATATATTGCGAAAATCTTTGAAAACAATAGTTCTAGCCCTTCTGAGCCCAACCCTACCCTTGAGAAAATTTTCGTGAGGATCGGACGATATTTGCTATACTTATATAATATCCCCAACCTGTGTTGTAAGGTGAAAAAATATTACAAAATATTGAAAGTCAAATTGAAAAAAATCGCATGCGATAAAAAATATGAAAAAATAAAAAAAAAATGTCACAAAATACTACAAAATCTATATTAACATCATTATTGGCATATTTTTTGCGATTTTTTTAGATTTTATACTTTTATGTGAAGAGGGCATTCTGAATTGACAAAATTTGTCAAAATCGGTCCAGCCATTCTGGAGATATAAGCATTCTAACTAACATCCCCTTTCTTTGTATATACACATTGTATATATTTCGCTATATATAACCGATATATTTACTATCGGCATCTACGTAACGGTCAGAATTGACCTGTTCGTCTATTTGTGATTTCGCCGGGATTAAAAATATTCGCGGTTTAAAGGAAAATTTGACTTTTATTTATCACAAATGTTATGGTATATTTCAACCACTAAATATTACCCGATGACCATCAAAATTAGAAGGCTTCTGCCCAGCCCAAAGCTCTAGCCCCATGCTAACTTCCGCTTCGATTGGTCTATAATTGCGACCTGTAGAGCAACTGCAAAATAAGGAATTTTTTTCAGTTTTTGGTCCATTTCAACCCCTAAATATTATGCGATCATCTTTAAAAGAAATAGGGTTCTATTCTGACCCTATTTCCACCTCCATTCTAAATTTCGTGAAGATTGGGCCATAATTGCGACCTGTAGAGTGATTACAAATTAACATGGACAGACGGACGGACGGACATACATAGCTAGATCGACTCAGCTCGGCGAGATATGAAGATCCATATATACTTTCCTGTGTGGGAAACCAATATTTCGTGGTGTTACATAATTTTTGGCCCAATCAAACTTATAATACCCCCAGCACATAGTGTTGCAGGGTATAAAAACTGTTCCTCTATTAAATTACTTTGCAATGTAAACTTTCAAAACCCCTGTACCCCGCTAAGGATTTTCCTGTAAATTGCCTTAAGGAATAAATGCTTCTCAGTTTAAATATATGCTAATAAATTTTCGATATTTGTGATTTTAATTAACTGTAAAGATGTAAAAGAAGGGAAAGGATTAGAACGATATTGTTTGTCTTCGAACTAGATCTAAGCACGGGCATAATCAAAATAACGGTTTTAGACCCTAGGTCTCTTTGGACCAATATCGGTCCACTCCTTCTGGTACTACCCCACAAAAGGTCGACATTTTCAAAAAAATATTTTACTGCACTCAAAGGATAGGATAATCCGATTTTGCTCCATGTTTGCAAATCCTAATATTTGCATCAGTGCTAGGTCTGTTGCGATTATGGATAATATCGGTCCACTCCATCAAGTACCTCGCCTACAAAAGGTCAAAACAATTATAACTCTAATAAAATGTGACATAAGAGTCCAATTGTCTTCAAATTTCATGCATCACAATATTTTTATTAACCCAAGGTGAAGGTGGAAAATATCGGTCCACTCCTTCTGAGGCCTCCCCGACCAAAAGGTCAACATTTTTATACCCTACAACACTATGTGTTGGGGGTATTATAAGTTTGATTGGGCCAAAAATTATGTAACACCACGAAATATTGATTTCCCACATAGGAAAGTATATATGGATCTTCCTATCTCGCCGAGATGAGTCGATCTAGCTATGTATGTCCGTCCGTCCGTCTGTCCGTCTGTCCATGTTAATTTGTAATCACTCTACAGGTCGCAATTATGGTCTGATCTTCACGAAATTTAAAATGGAGGTGGGGCTAGGGTCAGAATAGAACTCTATTTCTTTTGGTGATGATCGCATAATATTTAGGGGTTGAAATGGACCAAAAACTGAAAAAAATCCTTATTTTGCACCTGCTCTTCAGGTCGCAATTATAGACCAATCGACGCGGAATTTCGCATGTAGCTAGAGTTTAGGGCTGGCAAGAAGCCTACCCATTTGGGTGGTCATCGGATAATATTTAGCGGGTAAAATAGACCATATATTTTTTGTTGAAAAAAATCAAAATTTTTCATTAAACCGCGAATATTTTAAATCCCGGCGAAATCGCAAAGCCATGACAAGGTTACTTCTGATCTTTACATTGATGTTAACATCCAACAAAACGGATATATAGCAAAATATGTGCGATATATATGTTTATCAAAGAAGATATGCTTGAAAAATCTCTTATATGTCGAGAACGGCTGAACTGGTTTCGACAGTTCTCATTAATTCAGAATGGCCTCTTGGCAGGAAAGAAAAAACGTCTAAAAAAATTGCATAAAAATATCTCTCTAAAGATGAAAATATTGATTTTGTAAAATTTTCTCATATTTTTTTCAATTTTGTCATATTTTTGGCATATTTTCATTTTGAATTAAACATTTGGTAATATTTCTACAGCTAACAAAACTAAGTAGTTAGGATATCCGGATATCATATACAGATCGCATTTATGGCCCGATCCTTACGAAATTTTGCATGAAGATAAGATGAGGGTCAGAATAAAAGCCTATTCTTTTTGGAGATGATCGCCATATATTTAGGGGTTGAAATGGACCAAAAAACTGCAAAATTGTCAGCAGGTCGTAATTATCGCCCGATTCTCACGCACATTTGAATGGGGGTTACCGGACATTACAAAAGCCAAGCAGTTTTGGATGGCCATCCAAAAATATTCAATGTGTGAAATTGTTTGCCAACTTTTGTAGACAAAATACGAAAATGTCCATTCCAGTGACTTTTTGGACACAAATACTGGAAAGACGCACTTCTGACTATTTCGTTAAGGCTGATTTCGTTGAAGAATATAGTCAAATGTCTGTATCTCATATAGATGCGTTTCAGTCAAAAACCAATAATAAATGTTAATCTTTTGCCACTTCTGAGAGATTATAGGTCTTTGGGAAATATTGGTTCCAGATCTAGGAAAACCATTTAAGTGCAACATCTACCAATAAATTGGAAATGAGCAAATTAGTTTAAGTTGCTATTATTCGAAAATTAGAGAACGAAACCTGATGATTTTTTTATTATTTGTCACAATATCTTGTGGAATTCTTTCGAGTATCTTGCCTATATAAACTGTATCGTTTGTTATAGTGTTGTAGGGTATTTAACGGTCGGCCCCGCTCGACTGTAGCCTTTGCTTACTTGTTAATAATTATATCTGTCATGAAATGTGATATAAGAGTCGGATTGTTTTCAAATTCACATATCACAAGATATTGTATTAATCCAAAATCTGGTGGGAGTATGGAATATATCAGTCCACTTCTTCTGGTACCTCCCCCACAAGCGGTCAAAATGTTGAATATCCATGAAGCTCATAAAACGCGAAATTAACATCCTCTTCCATTCAGACTTGGCACATCTTGGCAATATTTTTATCAACACAATAACTGTTATAAAGATGGTAGGGATCGGATCATTCCTTCCTTAAACAAAACGATTATAAAATCCGAAATAAGCATACGGTTCTCTTCATATTTTACACATTCCATTATTTCTGCTAATACAAGATCTGATACATTTCAAGCTGTTTATACCCTACACCACATAGTGGTAAAGGTATTATGTCTTTGTGCATTTGTTTGTAACATGGAGAAGGAAGCGAGATAGACCCATAGTTACTTTTGAGGATATCCATAGAATCACTTTCTGAGTTGATTTATGCATGTCAGTCCGTCTGTCCGTCCGTCCGTCCGTCTGTTCATGTATTCTTGTGAACAAAATGCAGGTCGCATTTATTATCCGATTGAGATGAAACCTATTGAAATTGGAAATAATCGGTCAAAATTTAGATATAGCTCGCATATATATGTTCGTCCGATTTGCCTTTTATTGTGCACCAAACGTGTAATATCAAGCCGAAAATTATGGGATTTGGCACATACAACCAAATTAGGCCTTAAAATAAGTATGCCAAATTTGATCGAAATCGGTTCAGATATAGCTATAGCTCCCATATATATTGTTCATCCGATTTTTTATTTTTGTCCTCCGTAGACGTAATATGCACTCTGTAACAACAAAATTTGGGGAAAAATATCAAATACAGCTCAGAAATACCTTTGCAAAATTTTATTGAGATCGGTTCCCATTTGGATATATATCCCATATATAACTTTGTCCGATTTACCTTTTATTGTGCACCAAACGTCTAATATTTGCCCAAATGTAATGAAATTTGTCACTTACGACCGAATTGAGTCTAGAAGCTAGTATGCCAAATTTGATGAAGATCGGTTCAGATATAGCTATAGCTCCCATATATATTGTTCATCCGATTTGTAGTATTTGTTACCCACAGCCGTAATATGCACTCCGTAACAACAATATTCAGAGAAGTATATCAAATTAGGCCTGAAAATAAGTATGCCAAATTTGATCGAAATCGGTTTAGATATAGCTATAGCTCCCATATATATTGTTCATCCGATTTGTTATTTTTGTCCTCCACAGCCGTAATATTCACTCTGTAACAACAATATTTGGGGAAATATATCAAATGCAGCTCAGAAATATCTTTGCCAAATTTTATCGAGATCGGTTCAGATTGAGATATATCTGCCATCTCCCGATTTCAAATTAATTGTGCACCAAATAGGCAATACAAGTCCGAATTTAAAAGACACAAATGCTTCGGTATATATACTCCTTTGAACTTTAAATTATGATTATAATCATAGCGTGTATGATTGAATTATCCCATAAAAACTTTAATTGTTATGTGGAGCTCTACTAAATAATCAAAGTGGTGTAGGGTATCAAAAAGTCGGTCGCGCCCGACTTTAGGACTTTCTTTACTGGTTTTAATTTGGTTTTTGTGACCAGTTGGTAGCCTTACTCTAGCTTGTACCATGAACCTCTACCTATTTATTATACCATGAAATGAAATATTTTTCTTAAAGTCATTTTGTATGGTCTTAACATTTTATATCTGTTTTTTAATTTGTTAATTCTTATTTTATGCATCAAGGATTGAGCCACAGGCCTTTTTCATATGCAATATGATTTCGAACATAAAATTTTTTTCAAATTTATTCACTAATCAACTTTTAATTGAAAATTTCTTTGGTGATATATTTTTTTAAAAAATTCCAAGTTTTTATTATCCACATGTCTTTTATTTTTTAAAACGATTCCAAAATAATTAGGTTTTTTAAAAATTTATTGTTATATTTTTGAGTGGAGAAATCATGTCATCTAATGTGTCTTATTATCTCAGCTGGTTTTTTTCAAAATTATTACAAAATATATAAACTCATGTGTATTTATTCACAGAAGGTATAATGGAAGTTAACAAATTATCTTATATTAATCTTCACAGTCAATTAAAATTTTTATTAACAATGAATTAGAAAAGTTAAACGACAATATTGTTTGCCCGCACTAAATTTAAAACTGATTTGCAATTAGTAGTTTTCTAAATTTTTCACAAGTAAGCAAAGGCTACAGTCGAGCGGGGCCGACCGTTGAATACCCTACAACACTATAATAAACGATACAGTTTATATATATTTCCAATTTAATTAACGAAATAGTCAGAAGTGCGTCTTTCCTGTATTTGTGAATTCTCCAAAAAGTCACTGGAATGGACATTTTCGTATTTTGTCTACAAAAGTTATCAAACTCCTTCACACATTAAATATTTTTGGATGCCCATCCAAAACTGCTTGGCTTTTGCAATTTCCGGTAACCCCCATTCAAATGTGCATGAGGATCGGGCGATAATTACAACCTCCTGACAATTTTGCAGTTTTTTGGTCTATTTCAACCCCTAAATATATGGCGATCATCTCCAAAAAGAGTAGGCTTCTATTCTGACCCTCATCTTATCCCCATGCAAAATTTCGTAAGGATCGGGCCATAAATGCGATCTGTATATGATATCCTAACTACTTAGTTTTGTTAGCTGTAGAAATATTACCAAATGTTTAATTCAAAATGAAAATATGCCAAAAATATGACAAAATTGAAAAAATATGAGAAAATTTTACAAAATCAATTTTTTCATCTTTAGAGAGATATTTTTATGCGATTTTTTAGACTTTTTTTCTTTCCTATCAAAGGCCATTTTGAATTAAGGAGAACTGTCGAAATCAGTTCTCGACATATATGAGATCTTTGAAACATATCTTCTTTGATAGACATATATATCGCACATATTTTGCTACATGTCCGATTTGTTAGATGTTAACATCAATGTAAAGATCAGAAGTAACCTTGTCATGGCTTTGTGATTTCGCCGGGATTTAAAATATTCGCGGTTTAATGAAAAATTTTGATTTTTTCAACAAAAAAGATATGGTCTATTTTACCCGCTAAATATTATCCGATGACCACCTAAATTGGTAGGCTTCTTCCCCGGCCTAAACTCTAGCTACATGCGAAATTCCGCGTCGATTGGTCTATAATTGCGACCTGTATAGCTACTGCAAAATCCGACATTTTTTCAGTATTTGGTCCATTTCAATCCCTAAACATTTGGCGATCATCTCAAAAAGAAATAGGCTTCTATTCTGACCCTAACCCCACCTTTGTGCAAAATTTCGTTAGGATCGGGCCATAATTGCGACCTGTAGCGTGATTACAAATTAACATGGACAGACGGGTAGACGGACAGACGGACGGACGGACATACATAGCTAGATCGACTCAGCTCGGCGAGCTAGAAAGATACATATATACTTTCCTATAGAAACCAATATTTCGAGGTGTTACATAAATTCTGGCCCAATCAAACTTATAATACTCCCAACACATAGTGTTGTAAGGTATAATTATTATTAAAAATTAAATATTACATCTAATAAAAATGCCAATGACCTTAGCTTTGGAATAGAAGTTCACGACAAAAAACTTCAACTGATTCGCTATTGATGTGTGCATGAATATTCAAGATTAATTTTCAATAATAACTTGGAGTC
This sequence comes from Musca domestica, assembly GCF_030504385.1. NCBI lineage: Eukaryota > Metazoa > Arthropoda > Insecta > Diptera > Muscidae > Musca > Musca domestica. The sequence continues at coordinate 8,079,411 of NW_026712334.1, read as the reverse complement.
AGACAGGTCATGGGAATAATTTTCGACATTTTATTAAGTTTCTTTTTATGCGATTTTATTTATACTTATGGGAGTAGTTTATTGTACAAACATAATATTTTATAGTCATTTATCATGGTTACATTAGAATACCTTATATTACTGTACTATAGTTAGATCCACAATAATCTCCTTAGATAAATAAATTTTGCCATTTTAAAAAAAACATAATTTCATGTTATGACTAATGTCTATTAGATACTTCTAAAACATAAATCACCATAAAATTTACCGATAGTAGAGACATAAAAAACATTTTGACCGAACTGCCAAGTTCGCAAAATTAACATAAATTCACATTTTTATATTCATATGTACATATTTATGTCGAACTTTCCGTTTCGTTTTGCAAATGGTAGTTTCGTTTTAATCAAATATTTAATAACAAAAACAGCAACAATTTTTTGCGTAAAAACATATAACCAACCTTAGGTTGTTGACATTGCCAAGAAAAAAAAAACAAAATAACTGTTTTATGTTGTACAAATCCAATCTTCTGATATTAAAATAAAGCCGACGATTGTAGTTAATATATAAATGGGATTTAGTTTTAAATTTAATGTATAATAATAAAATTAAATATTAAGGAAGATTTTGACTTTGATTGGAAGGGTATTAAATTAGCAGTAAAAAACATAACTACATAATTTTTACTAGTAATACATACATTTCGACTGTAGTTTTCTTAAAAAATATTATGCATATAAAGGGTGAGATGAAACAACTGCAACCAATTTCAGACTGCTGTCATTTCTAAGCCACTCGTCCGACAGCTGTTAAAATTATTCCAGTGACAGCTCATTATATTGTTTACAAACGAACAAAATAATTTTGTTGAGAATTTTCCAGAAAAGAAGTTATTCGTCATGGAATTCAAGCGAGATAGTGTGATTTATTTATATCTGGCTGGAAAACCACAAGTGGCTATCGTTAGAGCACTCCAGCATTTAAATGTGAAAAAACCGTCAGTGTATCGTACCATCGCTCGTTACCGTGATACTGGTAGCGTAGCCCGACGTCAAGCAAATGGACGGAAGAATACTGCAATATCAGCAGAAATGGTTCGAAAAGTCGCTTCTTTGACTTGATCGAAAAATGGCTCTTGAGCCAATATTCCATTCGGCAAATATTGAAAAAATAAGCGCGGGGTAAAGCCATTGAAATTCCAAAAACAGAAAGAAAAAAGACTCAAAGGTGCTATAGAGTTGCTTCGCTTGGCCGAAAGCGGTGAATTGCCGAATTTGGTTTTCTCCGATGAGAAAACATTCGTTGTCCAGCAGTTTGTAAACAAACAAAATGATCGTATTTACTTGCCAAAGAGGGCAGCTGAAAATGTGAACCTTCGGTTGGCCACCAGAACTCAAGCGCCGGCCATGGAGATGGTGTGGGCCGCCATAACAGCCGATGGTCGCTTTCCGCTCATATTTATTGACCGTGGCATCAGAACAAATGCCAATTATTATCGCGAAAATATTCTGCAAGGTGTGTTAAAGCATTGGACACGCAAACATTTGTACCTTGGACATTCCAACAGGACTCAGCACCATCGAGCTCAGCACGCGCCACACAAGAATGGTTACAAAATGAGTTTCCTCGCTTCATTTTCAGCGCATAGTGGCCATCAAAATCTCCGAATACCAATCCGTTGGACTATTATGTCTGGAGTATTTTGAAAAAAAAAAAATACCAAAGTGTCAATCACCTCAAGCTAAACTCCTTCTAAAAGTTAATGCTTTTTTCGGAATTTTTTGGTTTCATTCAATAAAATTAAAAAAAGAAGTAAAAAAGCTCTAATTTCGGCCGGCACGAACTTTGAATACCCTCCACCATTTGGAACGAATTTGGCAATTTTCAAAAACAGTGAAATCCGTTAAAAATTCTGCTACAATCTTAAAAATTACGAATGTAGCTGTTATATTAGGGTCTATACGAAGACATGTATACCTACATGGCCCATTTTCAATACCAAAAATCCTGCAGACATAATATACATTTGAGTAAAATTTTATCAATTCGTTCGAAAGCTAGAGTGGTTTCCACAGACGGCGGACACCAATCGACATAGAATTTTATGCTGATCAAGAATATATATGTACTTTGTGGGGTCTAAAATGTATATTTCGAGGTGTTACAAACGGAATGACAAACTCAATATACTCTCCATACTATGGTGGGTGGTATAAAAATGTAAAAAATATGGCGTTTGACCTTGTTGCAGTTTTTTTTATCTCAACCTGTATATGTAAGCTTTATTCTGCGATTTATAAGAAACTGATGTGTAGAATATTTCCCCTTTTACACTTTCGGCCTAAAATTAAAATGAATGTTACTTTTAAGCATAAACCCAAAAAAAATAATAAAAAACGAGAAAGAATTGATCAAAACCTACTGTAAAATTTGACTATTTGCGTAAACTTATAAATGGGATTCTGTTTTCATATATGCTAATAAATTTGTCGTTATTTCTAATTCATCGTCAAAAGTAATTTTATTTAAATGTACAAGATAGGAAATGAATGGGACGATATTTCTCCATTTTCGAGCTCGAATCCTCTGAAGCCATATGGCCGAAGCTATAGAAAAAAAATTTTACAACCAATAATAAAATTTCCTGTTAACAACAAATTAGAAATGACTACAACTTTATTAGCATACATTAAATTTAGAACTGAATATCATTTATTTTTTTTAACGCAAATCGTCGGCTCTATTTTAGTAACAGAAGACTTAACGTAAAATAAAGCAATTATTTTTTTAGAAATGCCAATGAACTAAGGAGTGGAATAGATTTTTACGCAAAAAATGTCGTTGTTAAACATTTGATTTAATCGCAACGAAACTGAAAGTTCAACATAATTATATACATCTGAATATACAAATTTGAATTTATGTTAATTTTTATTCTTAAGATGCGGCGGGCCAGTCAAAAAAATAATTTTGATGACGTTTTATTATGTCTCCACTGCCGGTAAACTTTATCTTGATTTATGTTTAAATGTTTGCATGGGAAATGTAATATTTTTTAGACATTGCTCATAACATAAAATGGTGACTTGATTTTTTAGAGTGCCAAAAATTATTTACATTTGTCGGAATTATTGTGGAACTAGTAATAGTACAGGAATATAAGGAAATCTAACCATGATTAATTACTATAAAATATAAGATTTATTGAAATTAAATTAAAAAACTACGCCCGTAAGTAGAAATTAAAACACATTAAAAAAAAAACTTAATAAAATGTCGAAAATTATTCAGATGACCTATGCGACACCAAGTTATAATTGAAATTTAGTCGTGAATATTCATGCATTCATATTTATGCTGAACTTTTAATTTATTTTCCTCAAAAAACAATTTCTATTTAAAACAATATCGAAAAAGTTGTTGTTTTTTTGTCGTGAATTTCTATTGCAAATCATAGGTCATTGACAGTAAATGTAAAAAGTGTTTAATTTTCACGATGCCAACTGCTATTAAAATAAACCGAGAGATTTAGATAACAAATAAATGCAATTCAGTTTCAAATTTAATGCGAACAAATAAAGTTGTCATTTAACATTTCTAATTCATTGTTAATTATAATTTTAATTGACTGTGAAGATTAATGTAGGATAATTTGTCAAATTTCGTTTGAGCTGCAGTAAATAAATGTACATGAGATTATATTTTATATATTTTGTAATAATTGAAAAAAAAATATTGTAATGTTAAACGTAAACAGGTTAATACGGCACAGTATATGACATAATTTTTCCACACAGAAATATACAAATAAATTTAAAAAAAAAAATTAATTATTTTTGAATTGCTTTTTAAAAAAGGCATTTAGATTACAAATCATTAATAATTTGGGGAAATCATTTCATTTGGGGAAAAAACTTCAAAAATTTGTTAAATGATGAAATTTTGTAATTTTTACTGTTTGGATATAGACATGTTCAGCTAAAGAGGCATTTTCGGCCACTGCGACGCGGATTTCGATCAAGTCGCTTCTTTACTTTTCGAACCATTTCAGCTGATGTTGCTGTTTTCTTCCGTCCACTTCCTTGACGTCGGGCTACGCTACCAGTATTACGGTAACGAGCGATGATACGAGACACAAAAGATTTATTCACATTTAAAAGCTGGAGTGTTCTAACGATAGCCACTTGAGGTTTTCCAGCCAAATATAAAGAAATTACACTATCACGCTTGAATTCCATCACGAATAACTTTTTTCTGGAAAATTCTCACCAAAATGCTTTTGTACGCTTGTAAACAATATAATGAGCTGTCACTGGAATAATTTTAACAGATGTCGGACGAGTCGCTTAGAAATGACAGCAGTCTGAATTTGGTTGCAGTTTTTTCATCTCACCCTGTATACATGAATATATGTCTGTGACTTAATTCTGTGAAATAACAAATTTGAAAGTTTTACTCGGTGTTCCGATAGGTCAATATCTGTCGATTTATATATGCTTAACAATGGACAATGATTTTATACTTTATGAGATTTATCGGCATTTAAGATTCACCTTTTGAGGTGTAGGCACCTGTTGTAATCACGCTATCTTTCGAACGAATTGAAATAGAAGGCTAGAATTTTGCACACATATGTGTTTTGCCAGTAGGCAGGTTAAGTTCGTAAATGGGTCATGTCGATCCACGTTTTCTTATAGGCCCCATATAACAGTACCTCCCGATATTCGATGTTTTGATAATTTTATCGATATTACCCACACGAATGGTTTCTAATTTCGTATTCCAAATTTGTAATGGGTAATACAGCCTATTCCTAAATATTTCGTATTCAGGTCCACGTCTTCGTAAAGCCCCCATATAATGCTACCTCCCGATATTCGGTATTTTTATGATTTGACACAATTCACCCGATTTGTTTCAAATTTCGTTTTGTAAGTTTGTAATGGATGCTACAGGTCTACGTCTTCGTATAGCCCCCATATAACGATAACTCCATACATTCAGAATTTTGATGATTTTTGCGACATTATTTTCTGCAATTTTTTCAATTTTCGTATATGAAAGCGTAATGGCTTATAAAAATATTGCATATGCAGGTCCGCGTCTTCGTATAGACCCCAATATAACGGTAATTTATATTTCAATAAGACTTAGGTCATTAAAATACTGAATATAGGGTATATTCAGTATTTTAAAGACCTAAGTCTTATTGAAATATAAACATGTACAAACTTAAACAATATCCAGGACTTTCCTAGCTCAATATGATATTCGAATTTTTGTGGTGATTTTGAACTATTGTGGGGAAGATACCAGAAGAAGTTGACCGACATTGTCCATCTCCTATCTCTTCGGGAAATGTTGACTTTTGATTGGAAACGTGTGTAATTACCAGTAAAGGCTCAAACACATAATTTTCAATTGTTATATATAAATTTCGAATGTAATTTTCGAATACCTTAATTGTAATATCAAAATATATGAATCCAATTAGTTATACCCTACAACACTATGTGTTGGGGGTATTATAAGTTTGATTGGGCCAAAAATTATGTAACACCTCGAAGTGTTGATTTCCCATATAGGAAAGTATATATGGATCTTCCTAGCTCGCCGAGCTGAGTCGATCTAGCTATGTATGTCCGTCCGTCCGTCTGTCCGTCTGTCCATGTTAATTTGTAATCACGCTACAGGTCGCAATTATGGCCCGATCCTTACGAAATTTTGCACGAAGATGGGGTTAAGGTCAGAATAGAAGCCTATTTCTTTTGGAGATGATCGCCAAATGTTTAGGGGTTGAAATGGACCAAATACTGAAAAAATGTCGGATTTTGCAGTAGCTATACAGGTCGCAATTATAGACCAATCAACGCGGAATTTCGCATGTAGCTAGAGTTTAGGGCGGGGAAGAAGCCTACCAATTTGGGTGGTCATCGGATAATATTTAGCGGGTAAAATAGACCATATCTTTTTTGTTGAAAAAATTCAAAATTTTTCATTAAACCGCGAATATTTTAAATCCCGGCGAAATCACAAAGCCATGACAAGGTTACTTGTGATCTTTACATTGATGTTAACATCCAACAAAACGGTCTATCCAAGAAGATATGCCTGAAAGATCTCTTATATGTCGAGAACGGCTGAACTGATTTCGACAGTTCTCATTAATTCAGAATGGTCCCTTGGCAGGAAAGAAAAAACGTCTAAAAAATCGCATAAAAATATCTCTCTAAACATGAAAATATTGATTTTGTAACTTTTTCTCATATTTTTTCCATTTTGTCATATTTTTGGCATATTTTCATTTTGAATTAAACATTTGGTAATATTTCTACAGCTAACAAAACTAAGTAGTTAGGATATCAGGATATCATATACAGATCGCATTTATGGCCCGATCTTTACGAAATTTTTCATGGGGATAAGATGAGGGTCAGAATAGAAGCCTACTCTTTTTGGAGATGATCGCCATATATTTAGGGGTTGAAATTGACCAAAAAACTGCAAAATTGTCAGGAGGTCGTAATTATCGCCCGATCCTCACGCACATTTGAATGGGGGTTACCGGACATGGCAAAAGCCAAGCAGTTTTGGATGGCCATCCAAAAATATTCAATGTGTGAAGGAGTTTGCCAACTTTTGTAGACAAATACGAAAATGTCCATTCCTGTGACTTTTTGGAGAATTCACAAATACAGGAAAGACGCACTTCTGACTATTTCGTTAACGCAGATTTCATTGAAGAATATAGTCAAATGTCTGTATCTCATATAGATGCGTTTCAGTCAAAAACCAATAATAAATGTTAATCTTTTGCCACTTCTGAGAGATTATAGGTCTTTGGGAAACATTGGTTCCAGATCTAGGAAGACCATTTAAGTCCAACATCTACCAATAAATTGGAAATGAGCAAATTAGTTTAAGTTGCTATTATTTGAACATTAGAGAACGAAACCTGATGGTTTTCTTTTATTAGTTGTCACAATATCTATATAAACTGTATCGTTTATTATAGTGTTGTAGGGTATTCAACGGTCGGCCCCGCTCGACTGTAGCCTTTGCTTACTTGTTTTAATACCTAAATATATGAATCCAATTAGTTTTAAAATAAAATGTTGTGTAGAATATCTCTTTGTTTAACCCCTTCGGCCCAAAGCGAAAATGTATTTCATTTATTCGTTTAAGGGGAGTTTTAAGTCATATTTTAAACAAAAGATAAACAATACCCTGTTGGTGGCTCGTTAGAGTTACAATTTCCTACCAAAAGAATTCTTGTATTTTTGCAAGGATTCCAAGGATAATAGATTTATAATAAATAATAATACCCACTTATCTGTTGGCCAAATAACGGAACATAAAATCTTAAATCGAAATCGTTATAGACGAATTCTAGCTAATTGGATAACGAACATGGACCAACAAGTTGGATTTTATGTTGAAGACAAAAATCGAAAATGAAAATATGTATCCTTTTTTACCAGGACCAGAGTCGTCTTGGTATTTTCTTTTTTCCTGTTTTTTTTTTTTTAATAGGACATGTTTACAGCCATGTAAATCCTTTTTAATTGTTACAGCTTGAAACGTGTTTGGCAGTTTGTTTGTTTTTTTGTAAATAATAGCTTTTTAGAAGAGACACGTTTCAAGGTCGATACCCATCAACGGTAGTCGAATTTAATTAGTGAATTATTATCGTTAATTTTGAAAATGTATTTGGTATTTTTGTGGATTTCTCGTAATGATGGCGGCAATTAATTGAAATATTCTTGTACATAAATAATGGCACTGTCTATATCCAGTTTTAATTTTTTTTTTGATTCTAAAATCGTAATTTAGATTCAAAATTTATTATATGACCAATCAATACTGTCACCCAAATGTGTGTGATTTGGATAATATCTGTATTTTAAAGTTTTTTTTAATATCAGCCGTTAAAATGGATTGACGTAACCACCACAAAAAAAAAATAATGATTAAGAAGACAACTTTCAGAACTAGTTGGGTGCAATTGTACCGAATAACAAGAGAAGGATTGGATGCAAAAAATATAGTAAAAACATATTTGTCAGCATAGGTCCTAGAATATATAAAATTCGTAATATTATTATCAAAATTAGCTCGAGTTCGGAGATGGGCAATATCGGCACCCACTTCTGCTAACTCCCCCACAAAAGGTCGACATTTGCAAAAAAATATTTTACTGCACAGAAAGAGAAAGGATAATCCGATTTTGCTCCAACTTTGCAAATCCTAATATTTCCATCAGTGGTACTAGGTAAGGTAGGATAATGGACAATGTCGGTCTACTCCATCTAGTACCACCACCACAAAGGGTCAACATTTTAAATAATAACTCTTATAAAATGTGATGTTAGAGTCCGATTGTCTTCAACTTACAAACATGACAATATTTTTATTAAAATGGAATATATCGTCCCATCCCTTTTGGTACCTTCACATAGCGTCAAAATTTTAAGTATCCATGAAGTTCATAAATCGCGAAATTAACATCCTATTCCTTTCAGTCTTGATACATCTCAATATTTCCATCAACATAAGATCTGTTATGAATATGCTAGAGATCGGACCATTTCTTCTGGTACCTCCCCCATATTGGTTTCAAGATTTTTATACCCTACAACACTATGTGTTGGGGGTATTATAAGTTTGATTGGGCCAAAAATTATGTAACACCTCGAAATATTGATTTCCCACATAGGAAAGTATATATGGATCTTCCTATCTCGCCGAGTTGAGTCGATCTAGCTATGTATGTCCGTCCGTCCGTCTGTCCGTCTGTCCGTCTGTCGATGTTAATTTGTAATCACTCTACAGGTCGCAATTATGCCCCGATCTTCAAGAAATTTAGAATGGAGGTGGGGATAGGGTCAGAATGGAACCCTAATTCTTTTGGAGATGATCGCATAATATTTAGGGGTCGAAATGGACCAAAAACTCAAAAAATGTCGGATTTTGCAGTAGCTATACAGGTCGCAATTATAGACCAATCGACGCGGAACTTCGCATGTAGCTAGAGTTTAGGGCGGGGAAGAAGCCTACCAATTTGGGTGGTCATCGGATAATATTTAACGGGTAAAATAGACCATATCTTTTGTGTTGAAAAAATTCAAAATTTTTCATTAAACCGCAAATATTTTAAATCCCGGCGAAATCACAAAGCCATGACAAGGTTACTTCTGATCTTTACATTGATGTTAACATCCAACAAATCGGATATATAGCAAAATATGTGCGATATATATGTCTATCAAAGAGGATATGCTTGAAAGATCTCTTATATGTCGAGAACGGCTGAACAGATTTCAACAGTTCTCATTAATTCAGAATGGCCTCTTGGCAGGAAAGAAAAAACCTCTGAAAAAATCGCATAAAAATATCTCTCTAAAGATGAAAATATTGATTTTGTAAAATTTTCTCATATTTTTTCAATTTTGTCATATTTTTGGCATATTTTCATTTTGAATTAAACATTTGATAATATTTCTACAGCTAACAAAACTAAGTAGTTAGGATATCAGGATATCATATACAGATCGCATTTATGGCCCGATCCTAACGAAATTTTGCATGGGGATTAGATGAGGGTCAGAATAGAAGCCTACTCTTTTTGGAGATGATCGCCATATATTTAGGGGTTGAAATGGACCAAAAACTGCAAATTTGTCAGCAGGCCGTAATTATCGTCCGATCCTCACGCACATTTGAATGGGGGTTACCGGACATTGCAAAAGCCGAGCAGTTTTAGATGGCCATCCAAAAATATTCAATGTGTGAAATAGTTTGCCAACTTTTGTAGACAAAATACGAAAATGTCCATTCCAGTGACTTTTTGGAGAATTCACAAATACAGGAAAGACACACTTATGACTATGTCGTTAACGCTGATTTCGTTTAAGAATATAATCAAATGTCTGTATCTCATATAGATAAGTTTCAGTCAAAAACCAATAATAAATGTTAATCTTTTGCCACTTCTGAGAGATTATAGGTCTTTGGGAAATATTGGTTCCAGATCTAGGAAGACCATTTACGTGCAACATCTTCCAATAAATTGGAAATGAGCAAATTAGTTAAAGTTGCTATTATTCGAAAATTAGAGAATTCTTTCGAGTATCTCGCCTATATAAACTGTAACGTTTATTATAGTGTTGTAGGGTATTCAACGGTCGACCCCGCTCGACTGTAGCCTTTGCTTACTTGTTTTGTTTGTAAAAGACGGACGAACATCGCTAGATCGACTCAAAATGTCCTGAAACAGATTTGGTCCGATGAGACCCATTTTTGCCGTATCAAATGATATATACCCTCTCTAGTTATATGGCTTATGGTACAACAAGCAAAAAAGCAGTAAGTTCGGTAGGGCAAAACTTTGGAATTTGGAACTTTTCAAAAAAACTAAAATCCGTTAAAAATTCTGTTAAAATCTTAAAAATACCGAATATAGCCGTTATATTGGGGTCTATACGAAGATGTGAACCTGCATATGCAACTTTTGTCGTAAGGAATTAGAATATTCAACTACCAAACTTGAAAAAAAAAATCCCGTGAATAATGTAGCTAAAATCATCAAAATACCTAATATAGGGATGTACCGTTATATCCGGGCTATGCGAAGTCCTGGACCTGCATAGACAATTTTCTGTAGGCAAGCTGTAGTACCTTGTAGGAACTTCAAATACGAAATTTCAAACAATTTCAGTGAATATGGTACCTAAATTCGTCAAAATATTGAATATGGGGAGGTACTCATATATGGGACCTTTATGAAGACATGCGTAAACAATTTTCTGGCATAAACTGTTTGAAATAACTCCGGTGAATAGTGTCCATAAAATCGTCAAAATATCGAATACTGGGGGGTACCGTTGTATGTGGGCTATACGATATCGTATACCTATATACAGTGTTAGATGAAAAAACTGCAACCAACTTCAGACTGCTGTCATTTCTAAGCCACTCGTCCGACACCTGTTAAAATTATTCCAGTGACAGCTCATTATATTGTTTACAAGCGAACAAAAGCATTTTGGCGAGAATTTTCCCAAAAAAATGTTATTCGTGATGGGATTCAAGCGTGATAGTGTGATTTCTTTATATTTGGCTGGAAACCAGAAGTGGCTATCGTTAGAGCACTCCAGCATTTAAATGTGAATAAATTTTTTGTGTTTCGTATTATCGCTCGTTACCGTGATACTGGTAGCGTAGCCCGACGTCAAGGAAGTGGACAGAAGAAAACAGCAACATCAGCAGAAATGGTTCGAAAAGTAAAAAAGAGACTCGATCGAAACCCGCGTCGCAGTGGCCGAAAAATGGCTTGTGAGCTGAACATATTGCAATATTCCATTCGCCAAATATTGAAAAATGAGCTCGGGGTAAAGCCATTGAAATTCCAAATAGATCAAAAACTTACACCGCAAAAGAAAGAAAATAGGTTCAAAAGAACTAATGAGTTGCTTCACTTGGCCGAAAGTGTCGAACTGCCGACCGAATTTGGTTTTCTCCGATGAGAAAACATTCGTTGTCCAGCAGTTTGTAAACAAACAAAATGATCGTGTTTACTTGCCAAAGAGATCAGCTGAAAATGTGCACCTTCGGTTGGCCACCAGAACTCAAGCGCCGGTCATGGTGATGGTGTGGGCCGCTATAACAGACGAATGTCGCTCTCCACTCGTATTAATCAACCGTGGCATCAGAATAAATGCCGAATATTATCGCGAAAATATTCTGGAGGGTGTATTAAAGCCTTGGGCACGCAAACATTTTGGCCGCAGACCTTGGACCTTCCAATAGGTCTCCGCACTCGCCACCCAAGAATGATTACACCACCCAAGAATTGTTACAAAATGAGGTTCTTCGCTTCATTTCCAGCGCACAATGACCACCAAAATCTCCGGATAACAATCCATTGGACTATTGGGCATGGAGTTTTTTGAAAAGCAAGGTTGGAACTAAAAAATACCAAAGTGTCGATCACCTCAAGCAAGCGCTTCTCGGGGAATTGGCCAAAATACATCCGGGCAGCGTGTGACGGTTTCATTGGTCGTTTGAAGGCCATAATTTTTGCCAAAGGTGACCAATTCGAACAAATCTAAATTTATTCTAATTTTTTTTCATTTTTTGCTTTCAGTCAATAAAATTAAAAAAAATGTAAAAATTATGGCGTTTGACTTTGTTGCAGTATTTTTATCTCACCATGTATAGACAATACTCTTCCAAGGGCTAATGTACTCAGAAGGAACTCCTTTTGTGGATTTTCCGACAATTTCAGTCGGTCATAAAAATACCGAATATTGGGGCCATACGATAACGTGGACCGATATCTTCGAACTTGATCTGCCTGCGAAAAAAGACAAAAGGCTGATCTGTGCAAAATTTTAGCTTCCTATCTTATACATATTGACTCTAGCGTGATTATAACAGACGGACGGACAGGGCTAAATCGTCTTAGAATTTGACGCTGATCAAGAATATATATATTTTGTTATGTCTAAAATTATTATTTCGATGAGTTACAGCGGAATGAAGAACTCAATATACCCTCCATACTATGTATGATGGAGGGTATACAAATACTGTATATAGGGACGTATCCTCCATACTATGGTGGAGAGTCTAACAAGACTGGTTATTAACACCATTAATCGCACTTCGTGGGACAAAAATTTGGTTTGACGATCTGTGATACTCTCTCTCTCTATTAGGGTGAAGGCAACCTCATTCGACATTCAATTTGCTCTAAGAGACTATCACAACAAAATTAGTTATTCTCTTCTATGAGAGGGCAATTTCGGGCAAATAATATGGTACAAAATTTATATTAAATTAATAATTTAAGAGATTTAATAAGCACTTCTATAAGAATGACAGTAATTGATTTGTGCCTAAATAATTTCAATAATTTTCAGTATTTCTAATTAAAGAAAATACAATTAGTTAAAATCGTGATAGCAAACTATCATTTGAAAACAATTTTAGTTGTTTTGTCGTGTTAAAAGTACATACATCAATTAATTGGCCTAAATTTTAGGCTTCGCGGCTATCATAAATCTCAATTAAAAATATATAATTAGAAACACATTTTAATACGAATACAAAAATATATATAAAAATCCAATCATTTGATGTCCATCAACCGAAATGGTGATAATGAACTTTCAAGTGAATGGGTCAAGAAAATTCTATCGTAATCTTCAAAACATCAACGTTGTAAACGTCTGATAATAAATGTTGTATTTGAAAAAAAAAATCCGATGACAAGACAAATATGAGTTAAAAAAAACAAACAATGGTCCACTGATGATTAATCACTTTTAATATGTTGACGTAAAGTCATGGAATTTAAATTTATTTTATTTTCTTTTTTTTCATATTTCAACTCTTTATGGAATTTATTTTTATAAATACAAATTATTTATGATTTTTTTTGTAAAATAATTAATATAATTAAGTATACTTTCTAAATGGTATTGTAAATATTTGCGGTTAATATTTGGTATTTTACGTTTATATTTCGCGCTTTAATAACAATAACAAAACAAAAAATAACATTAACATTAATAATGAATGAATGTGGGGTATGCCTACAACATTATTCTCGCGCCTTAAGAGCTTTGGCCTGATTTTTTTTTTTTTTTTTTTTTTTGTTAAATTATATAATAATAAAAAAGTAAACGTTTACGTTTACATTAAAACCATTTGTCATGCGTTTTTTGACATTTTAATATAAACGTCAAATGGCGTAATATTTACATTAAATTTATGAACGAAATTTATACATTCTTCTGGAACTTTTCATTGTAAATATTAAGATATTTTACTAATCAATTTTGGGGCAAATATATACCCTACCCCATTATTAATTTAAAAAATATTGAAAAATTGTGATGGCCTATGAAAAGTTGGTAGAAACATAATATAATATCTTTTTTCATCAATATTATTAATGAAAACTGTTATACATACAGGATGAGATAAAAAAAACTGCAACAAAGTCAAAAGCCATCATTTTTACTTTTCTTTTAAATTTTATTGAATGGAAGCAAAAAATGTCGGAAATAGCATCAAATTTTAGAACAACTTTAGATTTGTTGAATTTGTCACCTTTGACACGAATCATGGTCTTCAAACTGCCCAAGAAACCATCACACGCTGCCCGAATGTTGCTCTGCTGAATTTTGGCCCATTCCCGGCGAAGCGCTTGCTTGAGGTGATCGACACTTTGAAATTTTTTTCTGATGCCACAGTCGATTAATACGAGCGGAGATCGACCATCGGTTGTTATGGCGGCCCACACCATCACCACTGTCGGCGCTTGAGTTCTGGTGGCCAACAGAAGGTGCACATTTTCAGCTGACCTCTTTGGCAAGTAAACACGATCACTTTATTTGTTTACAAACTGCTGGACAACGAATGTTTTCTCATCGGAAAAAACCTACTTCGGCATTTCACCACTTTCGGCCATGCGAAGCAACTCTTTAGCTCCTTTGAGTCTATTTTCTTTCTGTTGCGGTGTAAGATCTTGCACTTTTTGTAATTTCAATGGCTTGCCCCGAGCTCATTTTTCAATATTTGCCGAGTGGCCATTTTTGGCCACGGCGGCGCGTTTTCAATGAAATCGCCTCTTTACTTTTCGAAGCATTTCTGCTGATATTGCTGTTTTCTTCCGTCCACTTTCTTGACGTCGGGCTTAGCTACCAGTATCTCGGTAACGAGCGATGGTAGGAGACACAAAAGATTTATTCACATTTAAATGGTGGAGTGCTCTAACGATATCCACTTGTGGTTTTCCAGCCAAATATAAGGAAATCACACCATCGCGCTTGAATTCAATCACGAATATCATTTTTTCTGGAAAATTTTCACTAAAATGCATTTGTAAGCTTGTAAACAATATAATGAGATGTCACTGGAATAATTTTAAAAGCTGTCGGATGAGTGGCTTAGAAATGACAGCAGTCCGAAGTTGTTTTTTCATCTCACCCTGTAAATATTTGTTGTTCTTTGTTTATGGCCAAGGATATGTAAGAGCTTTATAAAAGTTTGTTATAAGAACGCGAAACTCTTTTGGAGTTTTGATCTACAAACCATTTACTTTTAATCCGCTTGGCATTTTTTAAAGCCCAGAGTGGCTATTATACTGTGAAATTATAAGAAAATTTGCATAAAATTCGGAAAAAGAAATAGTTATGAATTCCTGACGTTTAGGTATGATATAGAGCTGAATTGTTTTCTGAGAACTATAGTAGAATTTCGTGAAGAGAGTTATTAAGGAAAATTTTACCATATTTTGGAATAAAAATGATAGAAATTTTGACCAAATAAATCTTTGTATTGTCAGAGAGAGCATATGCCTAAAATGCAAAAATTCCAACGAATCTTAGTCCGAAAATTTGAAAATGTGTGGAATAGGGGGGAATTTGCCGTTTTTTGTGGGTTTATGTTAAAGCTTTTTTCTATGAGACGCAGTCGCGTTCAACATTTGAAAGAAATAATCTTTAAACATTTATTACATATATGAACCGTACTATGAACTCGAATAAAGATTTCCTATATATTTCCTGTAGCTCTTAAAAAATCACTCATTAAAGTAGGATCCCCCCAATGCACACATATGTAAAAACATGTGGGTTATATATATTTTGATATGTTTATTTATTGGTTTGCCACACATCGAAACAACAACAGAAAAACAGTAGCCACCAACAAAGCGCGATATCAGTTACAAATAAATCAATTATTTGCCTTTATTACCTTACAATAAAACAAGGTTGTCCGGCAAATTGTGGCAAAAAGCGAAATGGCAAAATTTTAATGCAAAATTAATTTCCATGCAAAATGGCAATTCACTTCGATTCGATCCAATACGATTCAATGTAAATGCCAAACGGCAACTGTTGTAAAGTCACAGCAACAACCCGCCATTGATCACTTGGTCACTGTTGTAGCTCTTAATGGCCAAGTGAATGAATGTCTCGAGCATTGTAATTATACAATTAACTTGATTCGGACAACAACAACAACAACAAACAATCAACTACAACTACACAACATTCGCTTTTTATTAACTGTTGTTTTATTTTTCTTCTTCTTCTCTTCTTTTTTGCAGACATTGATTTCGCGCTGGGGCGAATGTTTACCGGCCTCCTGCAGTAGCTCGGATGTTGCAATTTTCTTGCACCATATTCTGCAGCGCAATGTGACGGTCAGCGATAAAATGTGCCAATTGTCAACGTCGAACGGAAGCCGAACCATATCGATTGGAATGTTTGCCTATGCGTAAGTTGTATTCTTGTCAGATTTCCATTTTTATGGCGGTGGGTGAGTTATGGTCATTGTAGTGTGAAGCGGGGTTATGGGAGGGGAAATGGAGAACTTTGTTTGGATGTTAAGTAATAGACATCCAAGGATTGTGTAATAACTGTAAATGCAGAAAACATTTTTGTTATGTCTAACTGAGACGTGGTCTCTAAAATTAAAAAAAAATGGAATATATATTTTTGGGAGGTCATATTGGTTTAAGTACTCCCATTCGACAAAAAAAAAAACTAAAAGAGGCCTATATTATTTTCTATAAAAAAATTGACTCAACTAACTGAGAATCAGACGCACTGACTACGAGATTTATTTTAGAAAACCAAAATGCCTCAGGCATTCTGAATTTTGGATTTTTTCTATGGAAGCCTGGATTTTTTTCTTGTAGAAGCCTATTTTTTATAGAAAAATTCATCTCAGCTCACTTTTTTATATAAAAAATGCCTCAGGCTTTTTTCTGAAGTTCGAAGAGGTAAGATTTTTTCAATCGAAAAAAAATCGTAGTCATAGGGGACTGATTTTTTACAGGAACAAATTGTCAGTTCCTAGGCATTAATTTATCTATATTTATAAAAGAGTAGTGAAAAAGTAATCTACGCTCAGACAAGAGTCAGTCTCAATGCGAAGGCTTGTGATCGGACTAAGTTTTTGGAAATTCTTACTAAAATGAGACGCAATGTACTCAAATGTACTAAGAATTTAATACTTTGTGTAGGACAAACGAAATGAACTAGAGTTCTGAAATTTTGAATGAGAGTCACTGATGGATTGCAGAATAGATGTACCAAAGGATATTTGAACTTTAAGTTTACGAAATGTTCTAAAATTGTACAAATCTTCTAAAATTGTACCATTTCGTATTATGTGAACCGAAAGGGCTAAATTTGGTATGAGAATCAAGGTTAGAAAGTAAGTCTGATATATAAAGGTGGTTTCTGAAAATATGTACAAGGTGTACGAACTGTACTAAATGGTACTACATTTGCGTGAACGGATGAAGCTGAAATTTTGAAATTTTGTATTTGTATTCCCGCTGGTCGTTGATTTGTGTGGTGGTTTCGGAAATGTGTACTATATTTGTATGAAAAGTATTACGTAGTACTAAATTGGTTATTGGGTAAACGGATAGAGACACAATTCTGAAATTTGACATTTAGATTACTGATATCTGGTTTTTGAGAATTGGCGGTGGTTTGGAAACGTGTCCTATATTTGTACGAAGAGGACTAAATGGTACTAAATTTGGTATTGGGTGAAGAAGTAGGGCTGAAATCCTCAAAATTTTATATTGAGGTCTTTGTTGGTATCTGAATTCGAGATATGGATGTGGTTTTGGAAATGTGTACTAAAACTTTACGAAAAGTACAAAATTGCACTATATTTGATATTGTGTGAAGGGATATAGCTGGAATCCCGAGTTTTGAAATTCAGCTCTCTATTGGTATCTGAGATTGAGAAATGGAACTGGTTTTGGAAATCTGTACTATAATTATAACAAAATAACTAAAGAGTCCTAAATATGGTATTGGGTAAAGGGATAGAGCTGGAATCCTGAAATTTAATATGGATATCACGGTTGGTGTCCGTGGTTAAGATATGTAGGTGGTTTTGAAATTGCGTACTATAATTGTACTAAATAGTACTAAATTTGGCAATGAGAGAAATTAAATTAAGAAAACAAAAAAATTGATATTGAGGTCACTGTTGGTATCTGAAATGGAGAACTCTACTATATTTGGTACTGGGTGAGGGTACAAAAGTAAAATACTGAAATTTGATCAAGATATCACTGTTAGCGTCTGTGGTTAAGATATGGAAGTTGTTTTAGAAGTGTGTACTACAATTGTTCGAATAGTACCAAGTGGAACTACATTGGATATTGGTTGATATTTGATATTGGTATCTGGGAGGGAGATATTGAGGCGGTTTTTTAAATACGTACTATAACTGTACGAAAAGTACTAAGTAGTACTACATTTGGTTCACTGTTGATGTCTAGGATGGATATATGTAGATTGTTTTGGATATACGTAATAAATGTTACTAAATTTGTTATCGGGTTAAGGCTGAAATTCTGAGATTTAATATTGAGGTCACTGTTGGTTTCTAGGGTTCACATATGGAGACGTTGAAATATTTTTGAACAGGAAAATCGTATGTGCGTCCATTGTGGAATGATTTTGCTCATAACCTCCTCGGTAAAATTCAAAATGATTGAAGAATTTTTGGCATAAATAATGTATTTGAATAATATATAAAACCTTGAAAGTCTGAAAATTTGGTACGTTGTATGCATTTTATCAAACTGAACAAATTGTGCATTTTTAGCACTAAAAAGGCCTAATACGTACCGTGGGAACGAATCTAAAATTTTAAGATGGACTTTACGCTGACGATGTAGCACTAGCTAGTTTTTTATATAGGGAAGTATTACTTAGTCCCAGGGGACTAATTATGTTCCAGGAAAAAAATCTTCAGTCTCAGGGAACTGATTTTTTCTGCAGAGAAAGATCTCATAATCTTAGAACGAATTTGTTTTTTTTTTTTTTTTTGAAAAAAATTGCAGTCTCTGAGGACTTTTTTCAAAAATTACTAATTTTTAACATTTTTTTATTTTTTTATTTATTTTTAGTTCCATTGTGATATTCTTTGCATTCTTTACGATTTTTTGCACCGGCTATCACATTTATTTGAAAAAATCCACAGCAAGTCAAGATGATCTAAAGAAGGCAATGAACAACAATGACATCTGGAAGACTGCCTTATTATCCTTTTCGGTAATTGGTAAGTAAATATTCTTCTACTCACTACTCTTTGCAATTACTTGGAAACGGATCCATTTTTTTTAATTTAATATTTATACATTTTTAGAAAACACCAAGAAACTCTTTCAACCCAGCAGCGATAAGAATGGACTGAATCCATTGAATGGCGTTAAAGCTCTGGCAATGATTCTGATACTGTTTGGGCATGCAGGTATATTCATATACGGTAGCCCATCGTACAACGTTGATTTTATGTCAGAGGTAAGGATATGAGACGGTTTCTATCGTGCAAGCACACACATTTAGTATTTTTTGAAGACACATAATTTATTTATTTTTTAATTTTCTTTCAGAATCTAAAAAATCCCTTGGTTGGTTTCGTTGTCAATTCTTTGCTTTTTGTCGATGTATATTTACTGCTGAGTGGTTATCTCTTCTTCCGGATAGCATTTGTGGAGGTGGAGAAACGTAAGGGACGTTTGAATCCTTTATTTTTATATTTCGGACGTTACATACGTTTGACACCACCCTATATGGTGGTAATTGGTTTCTATATGACATGGTTTCTGAATATTGGCAGTGGACCCATTTGGCAGGAACGTATTGAGCCACAACAAGAACGTTGTATCTCCTCGTGGTGGTTGAATATTTTGTATGTTAATAACTACATTAACACCGATAAATTGGTAAGTTAGTCAAATAAAATTTTAAATCAAATATTGAAATTTAATTTAAAAAAAAACCCTACTCCTAATTTTATTCCAGTGCATGTTCCAATCGTGGTATCTATCGGCAGATACTCAACTTTTCATGATAGCCCCCTTCATTTTGTTGTTGATTTATAAATTCCGCAGATTTGGCTTAACTGTTTTGGCTGGTCTCGTTGGCCTTACATCGGCCATACCCTTTGTGGTCACCTACATGAAGGAGGCACAACCCACATTTATGGTCACCAGGAAGTAGGTTCATGTTTGAATTTTTTTTTTCAAGGGAATTGTATTTGTAATCTACTTTTTTTTATCTTAAAGGGAGGCTGAGGATGTGTCTCTAAGCGAATATTACCATGACACCTACATCAAGACCCACATGAGGGCTTCGGCCTACTTCATTGGTCTGGGTATTGGTTATTTGGCACATTTGATACATTGTAAAAGGTAAGGTAATTTTTTTATAAATCTGACTGAAATTTTGCACGAGGGTCAGTATTTGTGCGTAGGCGTGTAATAAACCTGTTTTTTTTAATTCGTACTAAAAGGATATAAAAAGTAATAACATGTACTAAAAATTGAATATTTTGTATTGAACAAATGAAATGAGCTAGAATTCAGAAATTTGGAATGAGAGTCACTGATGGAGTGCAGGATGTACCAAAGGGATTTTAGAAATTCGAACTTAAAGCTTACGAAAAGTTCTAAAATGGTACTAAATTCCTAAAATTGTACTATTTAGTATTATGTGAGCGGATAGAACTAAAAACCTGAAATGTGTACCAAGTGTGCGAACTGTTCTATATGGTGCTGAATTTGGAACTGTTTGGTTTAGGGGGAACAAATAAAGCAGTAATTTTGTATTGGGGCCTCTGTTGGTGGTAGATTTGTTATGAACTGGTGGTTTTGGAAATGTGTACTACAAGTTCACGAAAAGTACTAAATAGTTCTATATTTGTACAATTTGGTATAAGGTGAACAGATAATGCTTGATATATAAATTTTAGGGTCGTCGTTAATGTGTAACCTAGACATATGGAGGTGTTTTCGGAAATGTGTACTATAATTGTACGAAAATTACTGAATTGTACTACATTTAGAGGTGGTTTGGAAATGGATTATGTATTTGTACGAAGTGGGCTAAATGGTAATAAATTTGGTCTTGGCCAAAGAGGTAGGTCTGGAATCCTTAAATCTGATATTGAGGTCTTTGTTTGTATATGGAATTGAGATATGTGTGCTATAAATGTACAAAAAGTACTAAATCGTACTAAGTTTGGTATTGGGTGAAAATATAGATCTGAATTCCTAAAATTTGATATGGACATGGGTGATATGGGTATGGTATCAGTGGTTGAGAAAAGGATATACGTACTATAATTGTACTAAAGGGTCCTCCGATTTGTCTTTTTTGGAGCACCAAATGTTTAATATTATTCCAAATAGGAATTTGGAACATACCACCAAATTGAGCCTAGAAACAAGTATGTCAAATTTGATTGAAATCTGCTCAGATATAGCCAAATCTCCCATATATACTGTTCCTCCAATTTGTTATTTGATTCCCCCACAGACGTAATATGCACTCTATATCAACGATATGCATTAAAAAACGACCATAGTTGACATGACTTGCTTCACATAATTTCACAATATAAACATTTATTTGTTACTCGAAGCTCTACTAAATATGCATAGAGGTGTAGGGCATCATAAAGTCGGCCCACCCAACTTTTGGCCTTTTTTACTGGTTTAATATTTTTAACCCTTCATTTTCAGCATAAAATTACCAAAATCTCTGGTGCGTACCATGTGGACCTTAGGCGTCATTATGGGTGTTGGTTCCATGTTTTCCCTTAGCCGTTTCTATACATCATCGTATACGAACATGGAAAGCACCATCTATGCTGGTCTACACAAATTGGCCTGGAATTTGGCAAGTGGTTGGTTGGTGTTAGCCGTGACAACAGGGCATGGCGGATGGGTACAGCGAATGTTAAGCAGTCGGGTGTTTGTACCATTCTCGCGATTGACATACTGTGCATATTTATGTAATGGCATTGTCGAGCTGTACAATACATCGAGTCAAAGGACTGTAGAGCGGTCGGGCTACATAGAAATGGTAAGTTGTCAAAAAATATGAATGTTAGTATGCTTATGTTTATTTTATGAAATATATTTGTTCGATTTTTTTTTGCGCAGACAAATTACATGCTGAACCATACGCTGAACACATTTGCATTGGCTTTCATCTTGTGTCTGATCTTCGAATCGCCTTTACATGCCGTAGAACGAGTGCTAATGCGTCACTTTGGTGTTCGAGGCGGTGCGCCGCAGAAACGCGATAGCAGCAGTTCAAATGATGCAACGCCCTCTACATCTGAGGAACAAGTAGCCTAAGTCCTTGTTTTCCGATTAAGATTTACATGCATACATCTGTGATAGCTTTTAAGAGAATTCATTCGGGTATATTGTTGTAATGTGTGACACAAAAATATTTGATTTTCACTTCATTTCAAGATACTCAATCTTTCGTCATTGTTAATTTATAAAGTATATATATTTTAATTTACTTATTTTTACTTGCCCCCCATTATTGTTGGTAATAAAGGCCAAAGTGTTTTTTTTATAATTTCCTTTGAGGTTTTTATTTTATTTCAGGGGTTTAAAATTATTTTAGTATAAGACATTTGCTATTCCCAGGGTTGGTTTAAGGGATCTCAGCTTTGATTATTCAATTTCATCTATTATACTACTTGTTTAAATTTACCTTTTTAAAACAGGAAAAATTAACAGCTGCATTTTCTACTAGATACCATGGTACAATAAAGAGGTAGAACACCTTCGAATAACTATGTGTAGAAATACTGCTAGACCCGCTTCCTGTCCAATCTTTATTTTTGAAAAGTTATAAGTTTGATTGGGCCAAAAATTATGTAACACCTCGAAATGTTGGTTTCCCACATAGGAAAGTATATATGGATCTTCCGAGCTGAGTCGATCTAGCTATGTATGTCCGTCCGTCTGTCCATGTTAGTTTGTAATCACGCTACAGGTCGCAATTATGGCCCGATCCTCACGAAATTTTACATGGAGGTGGGGTTATAGTCAGAATAGAAGTCTATTGCTTTAAGAGATGATCGCATAATATTCAGGTGTTGAAATGGACCAAAAAACTATTTCCTGATTTTGCATTTGCCTACAAAAAGGCTACAAAAGCGGAATTTCAATATTTTCTGAGCATTTTTTTATCATTGAAAAGAAAACACCCTCATAAAACAATAAAGTTGACATATTAAGCCAAGAAAAAAAACATGGTATCATAGCCTTACCTTGTTTTTATTGTACCATGGTAGATATAGGAGCGCCATCTTGATTTTAATTTAATGTGGACGAGTAGTATTCGAAGAAACATAATTTTTAAGCATACTTTTAGGCGTGTATTTACATAAATAACAGCGACAAAATTCTATTGTTTCCAACACCCAATATATTATGAACATAAAATTTAAACTAAGACTCTGGTATCGGCGTTTAGAAAGTTTACATCGCAATATAACCTAAATACAGAGAGCAATTTCCCCCCTTTAGTTTTTGCCATTTTTCGGATGACGATTTCCAAAAACCTTGCATTTTAGGTATATAGCGCCCTCGGTAATATTACTAATAACTTTACGACGATTACGAGTATTGTGGTTGAAAATTTTAACCCTTAAGCGAGCCACCAAATGTGTTTTTTTTTTTTGGTCCTCTTACCATGGTAGATACTATAAGGAGCGCCATATTGATTTTAATTTAATGTGGACGAGTAGTATTCGAAGAAACATAAATATTTTAGCATACTTTTAGGCGTGTATTTACATAAATAACAGCGACAAAACTCTATTGTTTCCAACACCCAATATATTATGAACATAAAATTTAAACTAAGACTCTGGTATCGGCGTTTAGAAAGTTTACAACGCAATATAACCTAAATAGAGGGGGCAATTTCCCCCCATTTCCATTTTTCGGATGACGATTTCCAAAAACCTTGCATTTTAGGTATATAGCGCCCTCGGTAATATTACTAATAACTTTACGACGATTACGAGTATTGTGGTCGAAAATTTTAACCCTTAAGCGAGCCACCAAATGTGTTTTTTTTTGGTCCTCTTATCAAAAAAGGGTTGAAACTCCCTTGAAACGGGATCCTAGAAAGTTAAAATATTCTTGAAAATTATTTGTCATAAAATTCTACTATAAGTTCCTGAATACACCGAAAACCAAAATATTATTTAATATTAAAACACATTTTGGGTTTAAATCCGTATCTCAATTATATATCAAAAGAAATATTTAGATTTAACCAATAATAAATAAATAAATAAAACTTTTTTCATGTAAGTGGATGCATAAAAATAGCATAACACTTCATTTTGGCCAGAAAGTATTAAAAGAGGACGAATTCCACGTCATATTTCACTATAGGTCTTAAAATATACTATATTAAAATATACTATACTATTCTGTCCAAAATTATTTCAACATATCCTAGAAAGCATCAGTAATCTAAATATCAAATTTCAGAATTCAGTACTTTCGTGCAATTATAGTACACATTTTCACCTCTATATGTCCAGGCTACTCATGACCAGCGATCCTAATACAAAATTTCAGAGTTCAAGCCGTTTTTATTCATACGTTTCCAAAACCATCTTCATATCTTAACCGCAGACACCAACATCTATATAAAATTTCAGGATTTCAGCTATACCCCTTTACCCAATACCAAATTTGGTACTTTTCGTACAATTATAGTACACATTTGCAAAACATCCTCCAACCCGAACAACAGATACCAACAGAGACCTCAATAGCAAATTTGAGGATTCCAGCCGTATTCCTTCACCCAATACCATATTTAGTAACATTTCTAACAAATAAAGGACACATTTCCAAACCACCGCTAAACTTCAAACACAGATACCATCAGTAATCAAAATATCTATCCCTTCATCCAATCCCAAATGTAGTGTCATTCAGTACTTTTTGTATAGTTTTAGTACACATTTCTGAAACCACCTCCACCAACAGAAAAAACCTACCCCAAAACCAAACCTAAGAAAAACTGCTCCAAATTAAGGACCATGTTGTAATTCGCAAACTTAGTACACATGGACAAAAGAAATTTGATTTGAAGCACCTCCAAAATATATCATAAATTCTAGTTAATATAAAACCTCT
The DNA here is from genome assembly GCF_030504385.1 of Musca domestica. Taxonomy (NCBI): domain Eukaryota; kingdom Metazoa; phylum Arthropoda; class Insecta; order Diptera; family Muscidae; genus Musca; species Musca domestica. The sequence goes on along the minus strand of NW_026712334.1, from coordinate 8,054,378 downwards.
TTAAGTTTTGAAAAATTTTAGCTTTTTTGAGTTCCCTTTAAATTCTCACTACATTTCATTCATTACAGGAAGCTCCAATTTGAGGTTTAATAAATATTAGTTCATAGTATTCGCTGTGAAAATCAAAGAAACGAAAAAGTTTTGGATTCACAAGATAACCATTCTATTTTTGCTCTACTGTAATAATCCACTGGGTCTTTTTCGTAATTAATTATTTATTTTTTATTCAATTTTTTTGTTGCACAGTGAAATTTTCCAGCTCTACTTTGTGCTGTAAGCAATGAACAGCGTCATCTTGATTTTAATACCATACAAACGAGAAGTAATGTAAGAAACCAAATTAATGAGCATACTTTTAGGGGCATGAAATTAATATATTCAAAAATAATTTACACAGGACTACAAAAGGGAAGATTAACAAGTAAAAAGGCAGCTAAGTACCACCAGGTCGAATTTTTAATAACGTCCACCATTTGTAAGGAACTAAAGACAGACGGACATACGCTAAATCGTCTTAGAATTGTACGCTGGTCCAGAAAATATATATACTTTGTGGGGTCTATCATAAATATTTCGAGGAGTTACAAACTGAATGACAAAGCTAATATACCATTCATAGAATGGTGGAGGATATATTTAAAAAGAGTGGTAGGTCAAACAATTTAAATACTGCAAAACACCACCAATCAAGAGGAATCTCTGCTCACAGTACCAATATATGTTAGGATGAAATAAACTTTATAATTCCAAGGGGTTTACTTAAAACGTATACTTTCCATTTCAAATCACAAAATCACATTTATAATGTGTTGCAAAAATCTTCACGAATCTAAATATTTTTTTTTTTCGAAAAATCAAATTCGAAATCCCACCATTGCATCTGCATTCAATTTTGACAATAATTTTCATTTTGACATGTGCAACAAGTGCAGCTATCTGTGGTTTGCCGTGGCAAACCACTGCCAGCCACACAGCATTTAGTTGCAGCTGTATTTTCGAATTGAACGGTCGGTCGCGTGAGAGGCCATAGGCAGGCACTCAGCCTCCTGGTGAAGGGAAAGACGAAACGGAACATTTGAATATATAAAATTTTCAAACGAAACAAGTGCATATTTTTAGAAATTCTTTGCTGAAAAATTATACGACAAGGAACAAATTCATTCATAAATTTACGAAAAAATAATTATGAAAAATCAAAAGAAAACTTGGGAAATTAATTGAAAATATCAGAGAAAAATGAAATATTGATATTAATTTATATAATCAGCAGAGAAAAATCACAACAACCCGAACCCAAAAATTGCCAAGTGAAATCGAAGGGAAGGCCCTTCGACACAAACCCACGAACAAATGAAAGTGAATTAACTGAGTGAAAAAAAAAATAAAACGAAAGAAAAAACAGAAACAACAATAAGCAAGCAAAACGATTAGAATGTCCCGGGAAACGTTCGGATATAAGAAGTGGTCTTGGTGTTTGGTGATTCTTTTGCTGGTCCTAACTTTTTTGCCACCCTCACAGGAATTTTCCTTTGGCTGGGGTAATGGCGACGACGATGGCAAATCCAGGGAGGCAGCTGGCACTTCGGCCAGCAGGGAAGGCCGCAAGCAGCCAAAACGCCACTTGGTCGAAAAGAAACATAAATTTCATAAAATTGAACGCATTATACCCGAAGGCTATGATGAAGAGGCAGATGAGGACGATGATACAGGAGGTGATGAAAATGCCTCCACCAATGTTGAGGAGGATAGGACAGAGGAAAACAATGGTGGTGGTGAGGATGTAGATGAAGATGAGGCAACCAATGAAAATGACGGAGAAGAGGAGGAGGAAGAAGACGTCTCTCGCAAAGAACGCGCTGCATCTATCAACAGTGCAAACAATGATGATGAAGAAGAAGAGTATCGTTTCAAAAAGGCGCGCAGAGCTGAAAAACCAGCACGATCTTCAAAAAACAAAGCGGCCAGTACTGAAAGTCAAGAAAAATCAGGATCATGGTTTTCCTCTCTCTTTGGTGGCGGTGGTGGCAAATCGAACAAAGAAGAGTCAAGCAAACAACAGGAATCTGCCGAAGAATCCGCAACAGCAACTTCGAAATCAAATGGCATTATTGATTGGATTTTATGGTTGGGTGAACGAACTGGACGTCTGAGACCTGATTCCACAGAAGACACCTCAGCTCCAGCTGATAGCAGTGGCGAAACATGGATGGATTATTTAAATCGTTGGCCCTTCAATAGTCTCTTCCCAATTGGCAAGCCTCCGAAACCCATAAAAATTCCCAAAGTCGCCAAGAAACGTAGTAAAGATGTTTCACATGATGAGGCTGCATCCACCGAGCCGCCAATGAGTCAAGAGTCCTTTGATAATTTACTTTATAGTTTACCGAATTTCATTGTCAAACCTCAGGATATTGAAAATGGCGAGTGTCGCGAACAGTTACAGATCTTCCAGCGCCAACTGAGAGGTCATAAGTTGTGGACTCTACAGAGTAAGTTCGAAAAGTAAACAAGTGAAAAAGAGTAATTTTTTATACCCTCCACAGAAAATAAATTAAAATAGAATGGAAAACTCGCTAACATTTTGGTACTGTTAAGTCCCTTAAAGTGCAAATTTCCGGTAATTACGCAATAGCACACACAAAAGTGAACCCACCCGAATATTCAAAGCTAAATCTTATAATCTTAAAATAAAGATGTACCATTCATTAGCCAATAATAGCATAATTTGGTACTTCATCACTCAGCGCCAAGCTCGATTTGCTTTAAAAAGTTACAACTCTGCCAATCTTAAATTTAAACCTTTTAGTACACCTCATACCCTTAAACACACATTTGCAATTTCAAGTTTTCAATTTCCGTCCGTCAGTCTGGCTGGTCCTGCGACAAGTCTCGAAGGGAGTATCCGATTTAATCAAAACTTCGTACATCGTAATATTATTACGAAACATAGATCGAGTTCTGAGATGGGCAATTTCGGTCCACTCCTTCTGGTACTTCCCCCACAAAAGGTCGACATTTTCAAAAAAAATATATATTTTACTGCACAGAAAGAGAAAGGATAATCCGATTTTACTCCAACAATATCGTTTAACTCCAACATGTACCTCCCACACAAAGGGTCAAATTTTGAATAATTATAACTCTTATAAAATGTTTCGGTTCACTCCTTCTTGTACCTCCTCCCACAAAGGGTCAAAATTTTGTAGATCCATGAAGCTCATAAAACGCGAAATTAACATCGGATTCCATTTAGACTTGGTACATCTTAATAATACCATCAACACAATATCTGTTTTAAAGATGGTGGATAACGGACCTTTTCTTCTGGTACCTTCCAAAACATAGGTTTCAAGATTCTGAAAAACATAACGCCCAATGGAAGCGAAATGAGCATTCAATTCTCTTCAAGTTTCAATACGACATCACAAACAATTTCGGTGAGTTTTGTACCTAAAATCGTCAAAATACCGAAAATAGACCTGCACAGACAATTTTCTGTCTTAGGCGGTATAGGTACTACTACGAACTTCAAAAACCAAATTTGAAACAATTCCGGTGAATAATGTCGCCAAAATCATCAAATTACCGAATATCGGGAGGTACCGTTATATGGAGGCTATATGAAAACGTGGACCTGCATGACCCATTTACGAACCTGCCCACTGGCAAAATAAACATGTGTGCAAAATTTTAGCCTTCTATCTCAATTCGTTCGAAAGATAGCGTGATTACAACAGACAGACAGACGGACATCACTAAATCGACTTAGAATTTTACGCTGATCAAGAATATATATACTTTGTTGGGTGTGACATGAGTATTTCGAGAAGATACTAACGGAATGACAAAGTTAATATACCCCCTATAGTATGATGGAGGGTATAAAAATTGAATAATTCGGTCACCTCATATAAAGTGAAGGAAGTAACCGATATAGTCTAAACCTGACACGTCGCAATATTTATAGCATATTGATTTAGGTCCGATACGAAATGGACAATATTGGCCCATTCCTTCAGAACCTACTCCATAGAGGGTCAACAATTTGAATAATCATAACAGAAGTCAACATATATTTAAATAGTCGAACATTGGCTTAAGGTATACATCTGTCGGCAAAATCGACTGAAACATTTTAACTTGTTGCTTTAGAATTACTTCACATTTTCTTGTTTTTCCCGATGTGACTCACAAAATTTTGAGAAAACCAAAAAGTTTGGGCCCCGTTTTTCATCTATGGAGGTTTCGTTGATTGCATGGGGTTAAAATCGCTTTAAGTTTAATAAAAGTTATACCATAAATACCTATACCTATTTTATACCTAAAATTGGGTTATGAATTTTCTCGTATGTTTCTTATTGTATACCTTTGTTTATATTTAATCAATTTTTTGTACTTTTTATTAAAATATTATTGTAAACAAATTTCAAATTTCATTGCAGTGCTGGATGCCACAGGCAAGGTTGGACCTGGACTATTGCGTGGCAATATCAATCAATTTGGTGACTTTAATATGTGCACCGATATCAAGACAATTGTTAAAGTTACCTCAAATCATCCGGTGAGGATACGTGGTAAATATTGCCTGGCCCACATTGAGACACAAACTTCGGTGAGTGAGCTGAAGATTCCAGTGCACATGCTGCACGGTCGAGGTCTCTTCAACAGTCATTTGGGAAATGTAAGTAGGTGAAATATTTGTTTTAAAAAATATTTAATGAATATATTTTTATAGCCCTACCATTTCATACCACGTTATGGTGTAGCCAATTGGGGTATATGTGTTCCAAATGCCTGTGACGGTGATGTTGTACGTCAAATGCTCCAATCAAGTCTGCAGGGTTACAATAACACTGGCGTCGAGTTACATGTCGAGGTCGATGATAATGATTGTTATGTCAAGCAGAATCGGAAATTTTTAAAAATTCTGCAGAAGGATAAAAAGTTTTGTGCCACAGTGTAAGTAAATATTTTTTGGTTTTTTATTTTGTTTCTAATGGAGGGAATCTAATCGATTAGGCTAGGCTAAATATATATACTAGCATTTTTTGAAAAGTGAGAAAGGGGGTTTCAGGCTCGGATATTTCAATTTTCACTTGGGTTTTGTCCTTAAAAAGAGATACAGGTCTGAGGACCAATTTGTTCTTTAAAAGTAACTTATCGTGTGTTTGAAAGCTTCGGAAAAGTGATTTGTTACATGAAAATATGTGTACATTTTTTAAAATTGATTTTCACCTAATTTTTACGTAGCTTATATATCTTTGGTCTTATCCTTATCTCTTTCTCTACGATGGCCTGGGAGAACTGGTCACGTATACAACCAATGCTGGAACGTGTAATATCCCTAATAAAAATTGTGGTAGATGCCATTAAAACTATGATAAAGAAAATATCAGAATTGCTCAAAGGTTTAATGGAGAAACTCAAGAAGAAACCAGAAAGTGGAGAGGAAGAAGATAACAAGGATTCGAACGAAGATGAAACTAAAAGTGATGGTGAGAAAAAGGATAAAGAAGAAAATGAAACAAAAGAAGCAGATGAGCAGGAAGAAGAGGCTAAACCTGAAGAGAAGGAAGAAGAATCTGAACCAAAGGTGGAGGGACAGGCCGAAGCTGAGGAAGGAGATCCAACAAGTGGTAATATTTTTCTAAACATATCAAATTCTTTTCAAATAAATATATTGTGCATATTTACAATACACTTCCCTGGCCCTTTTCAGATGATCTCTCTTTCAATACGCTGGCTTTGGAGATTTTCAAATCATTTTCACCGAAACGTAGCCTTGACATACTCTTGGCCGATGACGATACGCACGATATACCATTTCCCTTATTTCACGTGCTAAAAGTGGTTGCCACTTTGATGCTTTATTTATGTTTGAAATTTCTGATGATTGGCCATTTGCCAATAACAAATCGTGATCAACTTGTTCGCACATTTGATAATCCCCTGAGTATTTTGATACGTTCTCCGATGATTTATGCCGATATTTTACTATTGATCAGTGGCTTCCTGACGGCCTATCAACTTTCCGAAGAAATGGAACAGAAATCCTATATACAGCTGCTGAAACGTCTGGCCCTGAAAATAAGTCGGTGGGTGGAAAAAATGTTAACAATTGTTTTTAGCAATTTCTAAAAAGTATTTTTTTTTTTCAGTTATTTACCCACAGTTTATCTGTTGATATGTTTTCAAACTTGGATTCTACCTCATTTGAATTCTGGCCCATTGTGGGAAAATTTAGTGGGGCACAATTCTCGATTGTGCGATGATCAATGGTGGCGCAATATATTAAGTCTACAGAATGCCATCGATTTTGAAGAGACGGTAAGTGGCGAGGAACTGTATATTTACACCCTCAGCCTACAGAGGCTACAGAGGGTATGTAGCAATTGATACGGCCTTATCCAACTAAAAGTGTTAGACCTCAGTATTCTTGGACGAAATTCTTTTCAGGATATTAGAAATTAATATAGTCATGTGGGCACTATAAATCTCTACGCACTGAAAAATAATGATTTTAAAATATCGCGATGTTACTTTTTGGCCCAATCAATCATATAATACGTATAACACATAGTGATGTAGGGTACAAAAATATAAATAAATGTTCTGTATCAGAATCTGCAAGAATCAACCAGTTTTGAAATTTTTTTTCGATATCATAAAGGGAAAATTGGTCGTAGTAAAAACTTTCACATTCTTGAAGTCCTGCAACAGAGCAAAAATGTAACAAATATTCGAGACAGAGTTTACTCTTATATACCAAAATACGAATTAATGGAACCATTTTTTAAACCAGTGATTTTGAACTTCAAAGCTCTAAAATTTTTTTGAATATTACAAATATATCTCAAAATATTGTTATTTCTTAGTGTACGGTTAAAACCACATAAAGTATGGCCTGAGAGCCCTAAACCCCGTTGTAGTTTGAAGATAATGTCCTAGATTTAGATCAGATTTAGAGCAGTTACACTTCAGCTCTCATGCTTTTTTCCGTCTTGAATCCAATATCAACACCAAAATCGCATAGCCCCAATGTGCAGCATATTAAGTTTCGATAGTCCCAACGTACCTCGCTCAGCATTCAAATATAATTTGCACGAAGGAAACTTTGCTCGAACTTTCAGGAATTGTATTCTATTTCGTTTTTTTTAATAAGGTACTTTTCTTGTTTCGATTAGTGTTCACCATCCACCATTCAACTTGCCTTGGAGGTGCAATTATATCTGGTGGGCCCGCTTGTAGTATGGCTTTATTATACCGATTCCGATGCATCCTTTTTCGTATATGGAGCTCTGCATGCCATGTCAGTTGCGGCACGGTATGCCCGGACCAATAAGGAGCATCTGTCGATGACGCTATTTCATGGTATCAAGTAAGAATCATTATAAAAAATTTAGAATCGAGTAACTAATTGTTATGGCTTTATTTCAGTGTCAGTAAATTCTATCGAACTGCCAACATATTGTATTCCTCGCCCATAAGTCGTGCCACTACCTATCTGTTGGGTATAGGAGCTGGTATATTTCAACGTTCCAATAATGGTGTTTTGGATTTGACACCGGAAATGATGAAATTCGGTTGGGCCCTGTCTAGTTTGGGTTTATTTTGGTGTTTTTGGTCACCGGCTTCGAGTATGCGTACCGATTTTATTTATACCTCCTCGGATGCAGCCTCATATGCGTCATGGTGTCCTTTGGTGTTTGGTCTTAGTTTGTGTTGGTTTATTTTTATGCTGCCGAAAGATAGTGAAAATGCAGTGCTAAAATTTTTAACAACATCCAAAGTGTTTCTGGTACTATCCCGCCTTATATTCCCCATACAAATGGTAATGTACATTGTGGTCCTCTATGGTACGGCAAAGGTCAAGGAAACGGATAAATTTCATTTAACTGATTTGGTAAGGAGGAGTGAAATATTTATTTTCTAATAAAATATTGTAAATCAAATTTCTTTTCTTAGTTTAATATTCAAGAGATTGCCATAATCCTACTGGGTGCCCTGGCTGTGTCTTTTCTCATCGATATACCCTCTCAAAATATACGTCGCTTAATAATTAATCGCATTTTCATCGAAAGACCCCATTTGGAGGGTGATGACCATGCAACGAGTGAAGGCGAACCAATGTCAGAGGCTTCCGAAGAAAATAGTGAACAAGTACCGACCAGTGATACACCTGAACCACCCGACACCGTATGGGGTTCAGATCCTGAGGAAGAAGAACAAAAATATATACAAAGAAGACGTAGCTCATTGGTGGAAAGTGATGCTAAAAAAGTAGCCGAGTCTAAGAAGGAAGAAGCCGAAGAGGAAGAAGAGGAGGAGGAGGAAGAGGAAGAAGAGTAGGAAATTAGTGAAAAGGAAGAGGTCAAGAAGCATCCATAGATAGATTCCCTATATCTTCGTTGCGTCAATGATTTGAAATCAAAATCAAATCCCAAAAATATTTTCCAATTCCCACAAAAGACATACAAAACTTAAAATACCGTTTTTTTCTTTATAAGGCCACAATAACGAGTATTTCCTTAGATTGAATGTCCTTCCAAATCTCTTTAGAACCATTTCCATATTTTATTAGAATCAAAGAATTATATTTCCTTTACAATCGCCAATTATCAATCCTGATATTTTATAGTTTTAATTTTAAATGTTATTTTATACAAGTGTTCATGCATAATATTGTTAAATATTATATTATTTATTTAGGCAATTAATAAAAATTGAAAACTTAATACTTCATCGATTGCTTCTAAACCCCGTCATTAATTCTTAGATATAGACAAACAAAAAAAATATTTACGCCTTATAGAAAAGCGAATAACAACTTTTTTGGTTAAAAATAAGTTTTTTTAAATGTAAAATTACAGCTGCTTTGCTCGAATATCGGAACTAGAATCTTCTGCGAATCTATGGCCACAGCTATTAGGAGGTTACACATATTGCATATTTTGGGAGTCATATTGCATATTTTTTGAGATGAATTTACCTAATTACGAAATGACAAATTAAATCGGCTTTTGTTGGAAACTGGGTCCTTGTCCTTGAAAATACGGAAAATCCGCAGAAATAAGTAAAGAGCGTTAGAAAAACAAGTAAAAAATATTAAGTTCAACCGCGCCAAACTTTAAATACCCTCCACCATTGGGTAAAGAAAACATTTTTATATAAAAGCATGTCAGTTCGAGCGTGTTCCACTTTAAACTACATATACCGTTTGGATAATGCAGTTAAACTTATCAAAAAACCATAAAACGAGTGAGGCCGTTATGTGGGGTCCATACCAACTAGGGGTACCTATATAGACAACTTTATACTACAACGATTGTTATCTATTGCGAGTCTTAAATTCCAAATTTGAAAAATTTCGTTGGTAAATGTGACTAGGATTAACAAAATAACGAATATCGGTGGATACCGTTATATGTGCGCCATAGGAAAACGTGGACCTATACATACAATGTTCCGCCACCGGGTCTAGAACACATTCGGCCCTATTACAGTTGTCGTCGTCGTCGCAAAATTAAGTCGAGGCGACAATAATGATATTAGGGTTGTCGTTTTTTGTCGATAGCGACAAATGATTGCTATTAACATTGTCGATACAACAGTCAACGTGAAGTCGATTTTGGAGAATATCTGTCGCCGTAAAAAATTGTGACGACATAGTATTTTTTAGTCGACGTTGATATTGTAACCATTTTGTATTTGATATTTGACCATGAAAATAACAACAGCAAAACAATTTGAAATGTTGGTTTTCGAATTGGAAAAAAACCTATGCTTTGCAAAAGGGTTTACCAAAGGTCATGTTCCAACTAATTTTAAATCAGATTGGGAATCCATTGCTACAAAATTAAATATAAACGGGCCTCCGATGGCTGGCAAAAAGTATGTTAAATCAAAATTATTTTTGTATGTTTTTATTAGTTGGTTTTCGAAAAATTCTTCTAGATTTGGAAAGATTTAAAACTAAATCAAATTGTGCACAATAAGGGTGAAGTCAGCAGCACTAGAGGTGGCATTTTTAAGCAAATGATTTTGTCGCCTTGGAAGAAGTCTGTCGCGACCATATTTGAATCGAAGCGACGGCGAGAGCGACTTGCACATAAAGTCGACGACGATCTACAAACACAATTTTTAAACAAATCCGTGGAAAAATTTGGCAAAAATCATCAAAATACAGCTATATGTGGGGTTACATACAATGTTCCGCCAACGGAGCTAGAACCTATTATGACCCAAAATAAAAGCAATTTTTGACAAATCCGTGAAAAAATGTGGCCGAATATCTGGAGGTGTCGTTATATGGGATCTATACGAAACCTATGAAACATATAACCTATAAAAACAATGTTCCGCCACAGGAGATAGAACCCATTTTAACCCACAAATGCCAATTTTTAGACAAATCAGTGAAAAAATACAGAATATCGGTATATCTAATTTTTTATACCAACCCATCCTAGACACAATACAAATTGTTGTGCCAAATGTTGAAGCTCTACGTCAAATTATGTGGGCTTAATCGCGATTTCAACAGACAGGCTGACTGACTGGCAGACAGATGGACATCGTTAAATCCACTTAGAAGTTTATGCTGATCATGAATATATGTGCTTCATGGGGTCTACGACGAATATTTAGGAATGTTATCAACGGATTGACAGAGGTTAAATACCCTCATTTTCAAGGTGGAGGGTATAACAAGAGCATTGTGGAAGGTAATTGTTTGCTTTGTAGACTACCCTAATGGGGTCTTTAGAGATTTCGGGAGGTTTTTATAAAAAAGGCCGATTCAAAAAAGTGATAATTTTAATATAACTCCCTATACATTTGAAATATTTCGTACACTTGTTGAACGGGTATTTTCATAGGCTTTCAAAGCATACCCATACTGTCTATATAACTTTAGTAGATCCAGGTCTTGAACCCGGACTTTTAGGGCAAATATCTAGATAACCGTGCGTCCCCAAGAAAAACTACTTTCCGGAATCAACGTACAAATATCTATCTCAATAAAAAAATCGGAGAGTTTTTACTAAAGTTAAGTCTGGACCTATCTTGACTAACTCATTTGAAAAAAATGTTTTCAACCTACTTCATTTCGTTATCTAAACAGCTGACTGAAATGAACGGCGTTGATTAACATAACGGTAATTTAGACAACAGAAAAAATCATCAATTCGGTTGAACTAAATTGCGTCAAGTTTTAACAGCGGATATATACCAAAGAAAGATAGTCGAATCAATGAAAAAATAATATTGCTTCCTCTTAGTAGACAGTAATCCATACCACAGAAAAGTATTGAAAGCCAATATAAATTTTTCAATAATAATATCTATTTAATATAGATAAGTATTAAAAGCTGAAATTAGTTAAATTAACTTGTACACAGGCGAATAAAATAAAAAGAATTTTTTTTACAAGCGTAAAGGAAGTTCAAGTGTAACATAAAAACAATAAAATATTTTAAAACATTCTTTCAATGATAAAACTTGTTAAAAACTGCAAGTTATAAGAAGACAAACAATGATATCAAAAAACATGCAAAATTTAAAAATTCAAAACTCATGAATTACAAAAAAGATAAATTAAAAAAATATACGCACTTATTTTCCATCTAAAATACGATTTATGGAGGAGCATAACCATTTGCCGGCTGAGATACTGAGGCATTTGGAAAAGAAGAAGCTGGAGGTGGTGTGGAAATGTTGGGCGAAACAATAGTTTTGGATGTGTTAATAACGTTAGATGTGTTAATGATGTTATTAAAAACAGGTTGAGTGTACTGAGCAGTTATGAAGGTTCCTGGTAGCTGTGCCCCGTGTTGTGGTGTTGGAGTTGATGACTGCTGTGGAAAAAATCGTATTGGCATTTGTTGCTCACTGTTCTTAATACTTATGGAATTTGATTCTTCCTTTTTTGCTTCACAGTTATTCGGCTGTTTAATCGATTCTGCATACGAACAACCTGTAATCCATAATGGTGGCATCATAATACGTTGCGATGGATGATAGTATTGAGTACCGCCATACAAAACATGATTTAAAACATGTGACACTGCAAATCGTGATTGCGTTAAGGCCACTGGCAACAAGTTGAGCGAAACATAACGTAAACCCTCATAACCTTGATCAAAGTTACAAACCCGAAAGCCAATATATTGACGGTTGGGCAAAGCTGCATTTGTGCCGGTTGCCGTAAAGCACAGAGCCATTACGATTTGTGTATCATTAAGATTATATTTTAGCGGTGGCTTATTACGATATTTTGGCATAATGGTGGCAAATATACGATGTCCAATCAGCGGCCAATTTCTTAGATATGTGCAATCGTTTTGTGTTCGAAAACTTTCTTTATAGGCCGCCAAAAGAACTTCGTCAGAGCAATATGATAGAGATATTACGGCAGAGCTTAGGTCAATTAGTTCGTTTAAATCAAAATGGAAATCATGGGGCACCCCACAGGCGGCCACAAAGTCCGGAGAAAACGGATTAAACATAATCATGCCCACTGAAAGGAAAATGTAAGTTTTTCATTAATTTTAAATGTGAAATTCAGAAGAGTTTTATAATAATTATTAATTCCCACTTACATAGATGTGCCGAATCCTTTTCCACCATGAACACATAATTATAATCGGGAAATGTCCCAATAGTTTCAATCAGTGCACATACCACTTCACACATACGTGAATGTATATCGACCAATTCGGTGGTATTCATTATGCAAAATGTTGCCCGTACCGTACCGTGGGCATCACGCAATACCACAACACAATATTGTACATGTTCCTGTTCATAATGGCAACCAAAAATTATTATTGGAATATGCCAACCATTGGCAATACATTTGAGCCGCAGTACAGCATCGAAATCAGTGCCGCGCATGCGATGTAATGATTGTCTGAATCAAGTTAAAGTAAAATTTGAATAGAACAACATAAATAATAATTGAAATGATTAAACTTACTGTTCAGATGGTTTTGCCCATTCCACATCCAAACGTCTGCCTCTTAGTTCTACACCTTGAAGTTGTTTAAGGCAAATTTCCGCTGCTTCACGTGTGGTAAAATCAAAAAATGCTGTAGTTCGAACTTTGGATATTTTGCAGACAGCAGTACGTGGAACATATTTGACAAGCAATTCGATAATGTCCCGATTATTTACAGTGAAGTCCACATTTCGAACGAAGAGAGTTTTTGACTAAAAAAAACATATATAATTATTTGGTTAAAAGATACACATTTGAATCAAAATAATAAACAATACCACGTATTTTCTTTTTAATTTGATGTACATTTTCATCAATGGATCGAGCAGAAAATATGGATTTCCAACAATATTTCCCCAAGTACAAAACATAGATTTTTAATATTTTCGTAAGGACTACATTTGGATTTTGAGTATATTTTGTAGCTATCCTTTATCAAGGACTAAATTTAGATTTTTTAATGTTTTTTTTTCCAAATTTTAGATATGGTGCCTTAATTTCATAATCAAAATTTAACAAAAACTTCTAGTTTTTAATTAAATTTTCTAAAATCTAGTAGAAAAAAGAATATTTTTAAATTAATAAACTTACCGCCTTTGTTGCATTATTCTCACGGTCAGTATGGGCCCAGACAACTTTCAAATCCTTATCCCACATACGAATCAAACCGGGTGTAATCTTCTTCTTTGCTTCCAAAGCATGTAAATGGGATGGAAAATGGACAAAAACATGACCACGATTGCCAGTAACTTGATCAGACGTTGTAGCATCACCACAACCACCACTATGATTGACATCATTCGAACTCGATGGTCGTGTATATATCCTCTCCATAGTGGGAAATATTTTACGAAATTCCCTTTCAATCTCCTGTTCATCCAAATGTTTTGGGATATTGGTAACAAAGAGACGACACTTCTCATATGAATGCAAAATTTCCAACTTGCGGCCCTTTTGCACATAATAGTGATTCAATACTTCCATGGCACATGCAGCGTCCTCTTCATTGGTATATTTAACATAAGCATAACCCCGATAGGATTGATTAAAATCCATTGGAAGGCGTATTTCATAAATACGTCCAAACCTCAAGAAGGGACCAAGTAGTTTATGTTCATTCAGATCCCTTGGGATGCGACGCACAAAAAGCTCACAAACACTGCTCGGCGGAGGGCCAACCCAATCTTCGGGAGGGCCCAGCACTTTACGTCCATTCATATGCATCAATTCCATGCTGGGAGCATGCTGCCACTGCGGCGGTGATTCACTTGATGTTGGCGACGACGATGCAGCAGCCGCATTATCATATTCAGGTGAATTAAGCGGTCGAGTTGAAAGCATATCACCAGCATTATTCATGTTATTATTAGTGGTAACAACATAATTCTGTACCATTATATTAGAAGTTACAGGAACCGGCATGTACTCCATTTCTAGAAGCACTGACCCAGTTTTTCCTTTTCAAGATATGATATTCTCCAGGAAAATGTTGTCCGATGAAGAAGCTCTGTTGAATGAAAAAAACCGTTGACTAACAGTAATGCCAAGTTTTTGGCTCAATGTGATATGGCGGCTGTGAACATTTTTAACGCCGTCGACAACAAAAGTAAGAAATTCGTTGAGTTGACGTCCACAGGTGTCACAAGATATTTGAATTCTCAACTTGAGTTTATACTCGAAGTTGGATGAATGTAAAACCACTTATTACATAATTTATAATAAAAGTTATTCTGTCAAAACAGTGTGTATATATGAGTGTAGTATTTAAAATAATAAAATCAATCTAAAATTCCGTTCCGAATTTTGTTAAAAAATGAAAAATAAACAAAACCAACTGTAGCGTATTTAAAAGTCTATTTAACACTATAAGGCTCCAACACAGAGTTGCATTTTTCTAGTTTATTTGAAGTTGGGCAACCTTTCTTATTGAGCCACGAACAAAAGCAATTGTTAAATGCTTTTAAATTCTTTTTAAAGTTGAGTGTAAACGCCGGCAGGATTCGAGGACGGTCCTGGCATCCCTTTATGATATGTCTCAATATATGCCATGTGAAGACTTCAAGCTGCTTACGCGTCATCACATTGACCTAATAAGGCTGATTTGTTTTTATTTGACTCAACTTAACTTTATTCTTGAACCATGATTACAACGATATGTTGGAATGAAACAAGCATTAGGAAAAAATCAAGTGCTTTATTATTACACATTCTCATTTATTTAACGCCATATATAGTGTGAACATATCAGTTTAAAATTTTTTGACAGGAAATGGGACTCGGCATTGTATTTTTGTGGCTTTTGTGAATCTGCTTTACTTTTATAATTATACCACGCTTACACATATAAATCTATGTAAACATAACACAAATATGAACAACATTACTTGACTTGATACGTTTCAAAAGGTCGACCATTTTTCTTTACCCTTTGCTATTTTTTTTAATTCTCTCAAATTTCTTTTTCTATTCAAGAATTAAGAAGGTAAAGTCATTTTAAATAAGCATATCCATCTCTGCATTTTCTGTAAATCACTATGTCAAATTTCACTGAATAAAAATCAGGTTCCCACCTCTGATTTCTATTTATGCAATGGATTTATAAATATAAAATTCGACAATAAGAAGTTATCAAATGTATAATTTTGAAAAAATTGTAAACATATGATTGCATGACTTTACCTTCTCAATTCTACTATGATTTAAACGTAATTTGAATTACTCAAATAATAACAGGCGTCTCAAGGCCGTCATTACACTACTGACAACTTGGCATTACTTTTAAGTCTTGCCATCACTGGTACCGAGAATTGATAAATGACGCTGTCATCTCTGAATCACCCTGTTTATGTTCTTACATAAAGTACCGTTGCTTTAAATGAAAAAAAGTAATTGAGCTCGCAATTTGTGGAATTCATTCATAGTGGAAAAAACAAAGATGGTTTAATTGAAATGGTTAAGATTCGTTGAATTGTCTTAAAAACCTCGATACCCTTGGAAGTCTTCGGAGACTGAAAATATATTTACTTTAAAACACTAAGATTTTCTAAAAAAATCTATGGAAAGTAGAAGCTCGGACATATTTAATGGCAAAATAAGCAATTCGATTGGATATTTTTGGTGAATGCCAGAGCAAAAATGATCAGCAACAGTGAACGCAATAATGGTGGTGCAATGGTCAAAGGCAATTTTGAACCATTACCGGTAATATTGGAAAATGGGCGTAAAGTCTATGGACCACCATCAAACTATACGGATCCACCACCAACTTACCAATGTGAATTATATGTTACTCGCATTCCAACTCATTTGGATGAATTGACATTCCTAATGTGGTTACATCGCATCGGTCGAGTGTATGAATTCCGTCTAATGATGGATTCAGGTAGTTCTACACGTGGTTATGCTTTTATTCGGTTTTGCAGCGAAAGTGAAGCTTTGGCTGCGTTCGAACTCCTTAAACACCTATTTGTGAGCGGCAGCGATGATCGTCTTGGTGTTTATCGTTCTCAGGGTAAAAACCGCCTATACATTAGTGGCATACCACGGTCCATACCACTGAATATGTTGCAGGAACAATTTAAGTTGTGCTTCCCACAAATGCATAATTGCACAGCTTATGCGCCAGTAAGAAATATGAAAACCAAGCCGCTGCCGTCTTTTACGGCAATGAACTTTGTGGGTGCCGCTGAGAAGGAGGAAAATCGTGGATTTGCTTTTATCGAATTTAAAGATCATGAAATGGCATTGGAGGCAAAGAAACGTTTAACGCCGGGCCGTGTTCGCATGTGGGGTGTTGATTTGAAAGTTCAATGGGCCAAGCCAAAAGAGGAATTGCAAGGTGGCATGAAGGTAGGTGGAAATTTTCTTGTCCTGATATCATTTTGCAATTAATTTTGTTCTCTCTATCTGCAGAATATGAATGGATATCCATATAACCGGTAATTATATAAGTTAAGAATTTATGGATTATAATGTGAATTTCTTTGGAGTACTATTTAGAAGATCTATGAGTACTATTGCCTAGATAGAACTCCTTCTAAGTCTTCTCAGTTATTGATGAAATACGATCCACAGGACTTCCAAATAACGGGAAGTCGCGGATAATATCTAGAAAATAGCCTTGTCTTGGGATAGAGCCCGGATACCATTGTTACCGCTTAGCAGATATAGGTAATATAGACATCATTTGAAAGCTTATTTACCAATCTGTTAGGGTTATCTATCGGTTCGATATGTGAAGAAAATAATTGAATACGTTCAAAAAAAATCGAAATAAAATTTCAGCTAACATTGGGAACCTTTCCAAAATGCAAAAAATATGTATTATTATCTTTCCTGCTGCAGAGATATATGTCCTGACATGGGTGTCTTGTGCCAACTATCAGTATACATTCTAAAAAACAATTACCTCTGTTTAAAAAAATAAGAGTTTTACTAAACTAGAACTAAACATTGCTTATTTTTCCCAACTCTAGGCTTTCTGGCCATCCCTTCATTCCAAATGATTTCTGTGCCAAATTGCGTCTTTATTGTTTGGCCAATAACTTGTGCATTCCCATTGTTGTCTATGGGCCAATTAGTCCGGTTTATTATCTGCAATATGCAGGGGTAAGTATTCTCGGCTTGGACTTACCGGCCAAAATACTCTTTAACACATTTTCTCATTTCCATGCCTCTAGATTTTAATCAAAGACAGTACATCCGGGCGATATTCCATGATGATTTTCGAAATATTATTCGATCGCATGTCGGACATACACTTGGCCATGTGTGAATTGGCTGTTAAAATGATTGAACGTAATGTGGGCCAGATATTTGACCATTCCCTGTTTAGGATTGTTAGTGACACGAAAGCCGAATTGGGTAGGTTATATAGACAGTTTTTACGTTTTACTATTGTAGTGTTGGAATCTTTTCTTCTTCCAGTGTACACCTTTAAAAGTCATGAAGAACTTTGCAACGAAAGATCTTTGTACGGGGAATTTCTACAATTCAAAACAATTCTAAATTTGGCATACTCTTTGAAATTATTGGCCGAACACAATTCGGAAAAACTTTTAATTCTGTATAAACGTTCTTTTCTCACATCCCAGCAGGTGGCATCATTTGAATTGGACAACGAGAATACGTTTTCAAAATTTTACTCAATTTTACCAACATTTCGTAATAACCAAAAATTAAATAATAATTTTAATAACATGGAAATTAATTTACTACAAAATCCCGAAATTGAACATCTGCCAATAAGATGTAATACCGATTTATTTAAATTTCCAAAATATGGAAACGAGAGAACATTCGGGAAAAAATCCATAACAGAACATTTTAATTTAAAATCTCAACATGGCTATGGCGTGAAGTATATCCTTGCCTATGTTGACTATAATAGTTTGGCTCAGCGTACATGTTATCATGTAGAGCAACGTGTCAATTCAAATCCAATATGGATTGCTGGACAATCATATCAGAAATCGATTTATAATTAAGACGTATCACAACAAGATGAAAGTTATTTATAACTGAAAACATAATTAAGTAACTTGATCACCTACCTACCAAAATGTGTAAAACATTTATTTTATGTTTAGTTTTTTCTTTTTCATTGAAAAGTTGAAAGTGGACTTTTTGCTTTTGTTTTAAGTAAATACTACATATTTTTTTTATTAAATTTTATTTAATTATGTATGTTTCTTGCTGCTATATATTTGTGTGTAATTTCCCCCTTTTTGTGTATCACGCCTATATTTTATATATTAAGCTATAATTTTACAGAGAAGTAACAGTTTGGTTTATTTAAATAGTATTAATTATTGTCCTCTTATTACGATAAGTCTTTACTACTTTTCTATATACGCTGCTATTAAGTTTAAGTTCTCCTCAAGCATATTTGCCTAGGCCTTAATCTCATTTCGAAGAAAATATTTAATGGCCATTTAATTTAGCTACCTACATACACATAATATGTATAAATAAAGTTAATTACTTCAGATAATCCACTTGCTGTTTTGATTTTGATTATTCATGTAGGATTTCGATTAGCTCTATATTAGGATGCTGTTTTGTAGCCTTTTCGGATCGGGCCTTTTTAACCCACTTACATCATTTCCCCCCACTAATCCTAGAACTCACTGTCGACATTCGATTTGCGTACTATTTATAAATCTAGCTTAGTACCCTCCTCGTTATCCTTGAAACAATAAAACTAAAATATATATTTTTTTGATCAGAAAAATTATTTTATTATTTCGAATTAAGTAATTTCTTTTTTATTTTAAATAAATTTATAATTTCAAAAAAGTTTTCTAATATTTACAATTTCTGTTGAGAGTTTCTATGATGTTTTTTTTTTTGTTTTAAAAAAAGTCTTTTTAAAGGTATTTATAATAAATTGGATTTTCTTGCATTCAATTGTAAGTTTATGGTATTAGTTTGACAAAAAAATATTGGACTTATGATTAAATGATGAATAAATGCATTAAAGTTTAAATATATAAAAATTAAATCGTATTTCAACTGCGAAAAAACATTAGACCTTAACACAGAGCCCGATATTAAGGTTAACAGTTTTGCAGCCGACGAAAAAGGGGCGACTCTTAAAACTAGGTTATAAAAAACACATTTCGTAAAAGTATGATCATTTCGAACATGTGAGGAAGTAACAAAAATTGTTTGGTTTTAAATATACGTTGTATTTTAAGAAATATAAACAAAAATAGCTGAATATTGTTGATGTTCTTGTGTTTTTTTTTCTTTCTTAAAATTTAAAATTGAATCAAATTCCTCAGTGCTTGCAGTGCAGTATTTTATCATTAATTTTAATTTTATTTTAAGTTCTGTAATATTGTTTTAAATGTCGTTTGCATGTTTTTATGATAAATTCTGTATTATATATATATATATATATATATATATATATATATATATATATATATATATATATATATATATATATATATATATATATATATATTTTTTTTTTTTTTAATTTCTAAAAATTAAAGTTATTGAATATTTCGTTTACATGTTAGTTTTCCTCGTGTGTTTGTGTGTGTTTTTATTTTTATTTTGTTTTAATTTACATATATATCATATTAAAATATTTGTCTTGTTATGTTTTGTTTTGAGTCATTTCTAATGGCTAGAGTTTTTCGGAAAGCAAATAGTTTCGTTTAATTTGTTATTGTTGTTTAAGAAATATAATATATATTTACAATAATATTGTTATTGGTTTCTCTCGTATTGTTGTTGCTTCAATTCTTAGTATTTAGTTTTAGAGGTGAATAGTTTTGGTTTCAATTTTTGTAGGTTTGTTTTGTCATCTAAATTTTTTTAGTTATTTTCTTTTCTAAGTAGTCAGACTTAAGTAATTTCTTAAAATGAAATTTAATATTTTTTTATTTAAATAAAAACAGGGATAAAAGCTTGTATAAAACGTTTATGCTGAAAAAAGAAAAACAAATAAGTTTACGAAAATATTAAAAATATTGACTATGAATATTAAAATTAAATCAATAAATATTAATTACACTAGGTTTTCTGTCTATTGAAGACCTGTAGGTGACCTAGAGAATGTCTAAATAAGGATTTCTATAGATAATTGCTCTGTTCCTGATCCTGCAAGAATCTACTATTTTTACATTTTTTCTGATAGAGATAAAGGGGATAGAGATAAAGGGAAAATCGGTAGCAAAAAGTTGTACATTCTTGCAGTTCTGGAACAGACCAAATGTTTGCAATCTATTAGAAAACTTTAGAAGCTTTTCTATTTATGAAAGAACTTTGAGGCTTTAGTATGTTTAGGAAAACAATAAATGTGTGATTTCTTTATATTTGGGTGGATAACCACAAGTGGCTATCGTTAGAGTACTCCAGCATTTAAATGTGAATAAATCTTTTGTGTCTCGTACCATCGCTCATTACCGTGATACTGGTAGCGTAGCCCGAGGTCAAGGAAGTGGACGGAAGAAAACAGCAACATCAGCTGAAATGGTCCGAAAAGTATAGATGCGACTTGATCAAAACCCGCGACGCAGTGGCTGAAAAATGGCTCGCGAGCTGAACATATCGCAATATTCCATTCACCAAATATTGAAAAATGAGCTCGGTGTAAAGCCATTGAAATTCCAAAAAAATGAAGAACTTACACCGCAACAGAAAGAAAATAGACTCAAAAGAGCTTGGCCGGCCATGGTGATGGTGAAACCGGCCATGGTGATGGTGTGGGCCGCCATAACCGTAGATGTTCACTCTCCGCTCGTATTAATCGACCGCGGCATCAGAATAAATGGCGAATATTATCGCGAAAATATTTTGGAGGGTGTATTAAAGCCTTGGGTACTCAAACATTTTGGTCGCAGACCTTGGACTTTTCAACAGGACTCAGCACCATCGCACTCAGCACGCGCCACCCAAGAATGGTTACAAAATGAGGTTCCTCGCTTCATTTTCAGCGCACAATGGCCACCAAAATCTCCGGATACCAATCCGTTGGACTATTGTGTCTGGAGTATTTTGGAAAGCAAGGTCGATCATTCGAGCCATAATTCGTGGCAAAGATAACCAATTCGAACCAATCTAAACTTATTCTAAAATTTGATGCTATTTCCTATATTTTTTTCTTTCATTCAATTAATTTAAAAAAATGTAAAAATTATGGCGTTTGACTTTGTTGCAGTTTTTTTTATCTCCAAGGTATCCATATACGAGATTTATGAGCAACATTCTACATGTGGAGGGTATTTCGTCGTGTATGCCTTCTTTTAGTCGCGGATTTAAAAAATGGAGGAAAGCGTGCAGTCACCACTCAGTCCCGGTGGCATTTTGAAGGTGGTGGAATAGAGTATCTATCTAAATCTCTAAAAATGTCGAATTATTCCCAATTTCTCGAATCTGGGTGGTCCCACTAACACTGAATCCATGCAAGGATGCCAGCTAAGATAATTCAAATATGTCCTAAGGAAAGGTGACCACAATAGGAGAATGCTGCCAAGTTGTTAATCATTAACTGGGATTCGAACCTCGCTCGACCTTAACAAGTATAGTCCTGGAATTGGAATTAGGTACGCAAAATGGCATTTCTAATTGTTAATTCTATTTTCACTTCCTTTTCTTTCCAGCAATAGGAATCCGCCCTATAAGAGAAAATTAGTATGAAGTGTTTTTTCGCGGCGGTGGTCGTAGGTAGATTTCCCATGCAATGCATGGTTAGGAAAGATCCTCTTGATTTAGAGTACAGTGATGGTAGTCCTAAACTCTTAAACTCTACGCAATAAAAACAAATCAGTGCTGACCTATCGAAGGTCTTATCAGTGCATCTTTAAACCATGATTGTGTGAAATTCTATAACTCATTTAGCGACAAAAGTTTGTTAATTGACGAAATTTGCCGATAAGTTAGCGATGACATCAAAGTAGTCGCTAAGACCCATGTTGTCAACATTACCTACTTTTTGTATCAAATTTTTGGGTTTCAAAGATGCCGATTTTTGTCGGTAGCTTAACCTCTTTATGGATAAATTCAAAACAGGCTGTCTCCTCTTAAAATTTGTAAAGTGATATGAAACCAGTTTAATTAGACGACAAAATGTTCAATGCCAATGATACTACTACTGGTTGCCGTGGTTTTTGGCACTTGTACCCCTTTTTAAAAGAGATAATATTATTCTGTAAAACCTATTAAAAAAAGTATATATAAAATAAGTTGAAAGTGCAAACTAAAGTGGTAGAAAACGAAAAAAAATAATAAAACACAATTTTGAAATTTTTGTCGAATTTCATTGAAATTGTAAATAATTTATTAAGAATTAAGCATATTATTATTTTTCAAAATAAATAATTATAAATAATAAATACAATTTTAAAGAACTATTTACAATACACCATTTTTATACGCAGTAATTATGTGTCTACAACAGATCCATAGATTTTTTTCAGCCATAAATTAATAATAATATTAAAATATTTAACTAAAAATTACCAAAAAAAATGATTGCTTTTAAGAGAAGAAACATAAATAATGGACGTCATAGATTGTAAATTATTATAATTTGTTTGTTTTTTTTTTTTTTTTTTTCAAAACTAATAATATACATGAATGGTGTTCTTAACCTCTAAGAATCATAAGACTTTCGTTACAAATGTGTTTTTATATTTTTTGTATTAATTTTTATAATTTTATTAGTTTTATTTTTGCCAAAACAAGTATGCTTCATTCATTTTAATAAAGCAAACTTCAAATAGTTGTTTTTTTTAAATGTGGAGCAAAAAATTTGTTGTTTTTGGAAAATTTACTAACATATAGTACGAGTTAAATGTAGATTGACAGAGGAGTTTATTTCATGAGGAGATAAATTATTCGAAAAGAATTAAATGAAATAGTCATTAAGGTCCGATTAGATGTACATTTGGAGTCAAATGTGAAGCTACTAGTCCATTTTCACCTCTACCATTTCAAAGCATACTTTTAGGTGATGATCAGAAGTGTTAATGTGATGAGACACTTTCCAGTGTAGCATAAATGTACCTATCATATAAAAACCATACTATAAAAAATTAAATTTTAAAAAATTAACTTAACATATGGCTCTAAAATGATATGTAATCGGGCTTTTAGCAGGTTTATGAAATATGAAGCATTTTCTAAATTTTTTCCAAGATATCATTTTTATATATACACTGGTGGCCAAAACTAAAGCAACTGAAATTACAAGGAGAATGAATGTCCTATAACATTTTTTAAAAATTGAGAAACATAAAACAAAAAACCTAAAATTAATTTTTATATAAAAAATAATGTATGGTAAAGTCAATTAACCCGATTTTGGCTTGGACAAAACAAAAGCAACTCTTGTACATTCATATGATCGCTGCAATTTCAGTTGTTTTTACAGTCATATTTATCGCTTTTTGCTTTCTTCAACAATTTGGCAAATAAATCATTTTTGAGAAGTTTTTTCAAACGGAACTGTCCAAAAAAGTTTACAAATGGCTAGAAGCAAATACAGTATAAGAATAAAACAGCAAATTATCAGTGGCTATGAAAACAAGCTATCGCTGAAAATTATTTCCGAGGAATATTTCATAAACTTTTCTGGGATTTCTCGTATATTAAGGCGGTTTTATGAAACTGGATCAGTAGTAACAGTCTTTAACGGATGAAGGCCGTGAAAAACTTCAGATCGTACTGATCAACAAATTGTGAGATAAATAAAAAAAACAACCATTTAAGAGTTCAACTGAATTGGTGAGAGAGCCATAATTGGTTATAAACTCGAGATCAGTGCGTACACGAGTAGTGGCAGCTGGTCTGCGTGCCCCTAAGCCATCAAAAAAGCCATTTGTATTTGAAAAAATCGGGCAGCCAGGATGGCTTTCGGAAACGATAATATTAATTGGAATCCAGCTCAATGGAAAAATATTTTATTCTGCGATGAGTCTAAGTTTAATATTAAAGGCTCAGATACGGAATGGGTGTTTCAGCATGACAATGATCACAAACATGCATCAAATCTTATCAAAGATTGATTGCGGGAATCAACAATCGGTGTTTTGTCATGGGCGGCACAATCACCTGACCTAAACCCCATAGAAAACCTTTGGAGTATCGTAGACAGGAAGATCAAGCCAGATTCGGAAACAAATAAACGCAACATTTTCCAAAGAATTCAGGGAAAGCATACCCAAGGATCAAATTGAGCGTGTTACAGATTCAGTGCCTCGTAGGTGTGCCGCTGCTTTTAAAAATAATGGTTATGCTATCGACTACTAGTCAAAATTTAATTATTTTAAAACAAAAAAAAAAAAAAAAGTTCTTTTGGTTTTGACCAAGCAAAAAATGTGTTATTTTAGTTTTCCATATATTTTTTTCATTTTAAATTATTTTAGTATTTTTATTTTTAGTTTTTTTTTTAAAGTCATTTAAAACTGTAAAAATAATTACGATTTGTTTATTTTTGAAAAAGTTAACTTTGACATTTTATAGCATACTTCTAGACGCTCACATGAATTTTTAAATTAGAAAGAAATTTCATGTAGATTTCTAGTATAAGTGTTTTGTCATAGAATATATATAATATATAGAATTGTATATCATATATTTCCTTTTTGTTGGGAATTGTAGAGAGCACCTAAAAGTATGCTATATAAATTTTAAATATAACATATGAAAAGGTCATTGTTTTGTTTATTCTGATCTCAAAGCAAATGCTAGTTGTTATCAAAATTCAATATTTTGAAAACAATCGAAAAATGTCCTTGTAAAAGCTAGAATGAATTGTTAATCTACTTCCAGATTTTGTGAGGAAATTCTTAAAGCATTTTCCCTTGCTCATATATCTAACTCGTACTATTTATAGATGTTTTTATATATTTTTTTCAAATCATATGAGAACTATATTTGCTCATCATAAATGGTCCAGATAGTCATCATAAAGAGCCCAGATTAAAAAAATAATTGTAACTTTGAAAGAATCTCCCGATTTCCAATATTATTCTTTTCAATTAAAAAATCCGGTGTAATATTAGCATCAAAATTTGAAAATTAAGTGAGTTTCGGATTTCGTTAAAAAGTCGCGCAATGTAATATTTGCATAAGTATTGAGTCTAGCACGACACGTTTGGTTGGTGTCTCACTCACAACGGGTTCGAATTCTGATTACTTCACTTCCAATTTTTTTTTTTTATCCGAATTTTTTTATATTTTTGCGAATCCCATTTGATTCATAGAAAATGTTTTCATTGAGAACATTTTTATTGAGTTAAATGATCTGTGTGCAAAGTAAGGGTTCGAATTGTTATTAAACGCAACTTTCCTAAAATGACAAATTTCCAATTTTTAATTTTTTTATCGATATTTTTTATATCTTAGCGAAGATTATTTGAAAATAGAAAATGTTTTGATTGAGGAAATTTTTATGCAGTTAAATAATCGAAAATATAATTCTCATTTGATTAAAAAAAAAAATGTTTTCATATTGATGCATATTTTTAGGGATTCTTTTAACGAAATCACAAACTTATTTTCAAAGTTTTTTTTTCCAAGAATTATTTTTAGGTTCTTCATGTAAATTTGGGTTTTTTATGATTCTTCTTTACTTAGTTGTTTTTGTTTGTTAAAATAGTTTTTAGTTCCTTGGACCCGGTTAAACTCCGAACAAGTGTTTTGTTTTTCTTTATAATTAGTTTAGGTGTTCGATTTTGGAAAAATAAATATTTATTCAAGGTGCTTGTTAATGTATGTATGTATGTATATATAAAAAGTCATAGATATTTTTATTTTGTTTTATTGTTATTACTTAAGAAATTCATTTGTTTTTGTTTTTCGTTTAGATTAAGTTAGCTTATTTAGAAAGGGTCTTTTAGGAAGTTGTGATGTTTTTTTTTTATTTCACCTTAACATTTATAAAATTTTTGTTTGACAAATTTCGTTCCTTGAAATAATTAAATACTAAATTGCTTTTCTTGGTTGTAGTTTTTTTCCAATTTTTTTCTGTTTCTTCTTCTTTTTTCATTAAAAAGTATTAAGTATGTATAGCAAACTGTTTATACAAATTGTCTTTTGTTTTAGAGTTTTTATAAAAAAAAAACCGCAACAGAAGAAATCGCGTAATGCAGTTTCTTTGAAATATCGTCGTTTTGTAGTTAATCTATATTGGGATATTTGTTTTTGTTGTTCTTTTTTTTTCTCTAATAAAGATTGTCTTCGTCTTCTACAAATATGATTTGGTTTTTACAATTTTTTTGGACATAATTTGCAATTGAAATTAAGATCTCCATTTTTAGTTTTTTTTTTTTAATTTTACTTTCAAAAACAATGTATTGCCAAACTTTTAGGGGCTACAAAATTTGCAATAGATTGTTTTTTTTTTCTAATTTAAGTTTTTTTTATAAGCAAAAAATACCTTAAATTATATGGTAAGTAATTATAATTCAATTTTTGATTTTTTTCTAAGAAAGTCAAATTTTAAAAAATGTACTTTTTTAAAATTTCAGTTTCTTACCACTGTTTTCTAATTAATTTTGGTGAATTAATTTTTTTTATGAAATAATTTATTATTGCAAAATTGTTTTTGATTTAAATTTTTATATATTTTTTTAATAAAAATGTATATGTGTGTGGTATTAAGTTTAAAATTTTGTGAATTATATTACAAAAAGTTTTTATTTCAATAATTTGGTCTTTGTTAAACAATTATTTTAATGTTTTTTTTTTCAGCAAGATAGACAATAGAATTATTTTTTTTTAAATTAGAAGAAATTTGGAAAAATTATGTATTTTAATTCTCTGCAAGACATCTTCTAAAACAAATTAAATTTGTTCTCTATTTGTTGGACTAAAGGACCTACAATTTGTTGACTACTTTTAAAAATTTGTTATTATTCATTATATAGTCCTCAACTTTTCTTTGTTCAATACTTCCCACGTTGGGCGCCACTGAATTATTTTTTTCAGGAAATTTGTTGTAAATTTGTTCTCTTGTTCCAAAGGACCTACAATTTATCGGTTAGTTTTAAAATTTGTTATTATTCATTATAGTCAAACCTCTAGTCCTCAACTTTTCTTTGTTCAATACTTCCCACGTTGGGCGCCAATGAATTATTTTTTTTTTTCAGTAAAACAGACAATCTTAATGTTATTTATCCAAATTCGTTGCAGGAAATCTTCCCGCTAGAATTTTTCATAAAAAGCATTGATCGAAAATACTGCTCAATGAAACAAAACAAAAATAATAAAATTGTTGTTAAGTCGTTCTCAAAGAAAATAAATATTTTTTCAATACATTTTTTAATTATTTTTCTACATTGGGTAGCACTGAATTTTATTTTTTTCGAAACAATAACATTTTGAGACAAAACTGGAATTATAAATGTTGCCAAAAAGTATACAAATTTTTTAGGTCGAATGGTGGCAAGGGCAATGATTTGATTTAGATTATCCATTGCCATTACCCACTTTGGATTCACCCACCGCATTTATAAATGTATATGTGTAGACCTTAGTACTCAAACTTGTTTTTATTTAATATTCCCCACGTTGGGCGCCATTGAGTTATAATTTTTGGCAAGAAAGTTAAAAATAAATCTGAATAAAATTATGTCAAAATTGAAAACATCTTTTTCAAACATTTTCCTAGAAATCTTCCATAAAAATACCACAAACTCTAGAATAGTATTATTTTTTTTGAAAATTGCAGTTAAAATGGCAAAAATCCAAGAATTGTCTATTGTTCAAAGATTTGCTATGGTTATGATTTAATTGGATTGGCTAAGTATATCATTCACCACGTTGGGCGCCAATAAATATGTGCTGTTCCCCAAATATTTGTTTAAGTATATTATTATTATTGACGCACAATAAAGGGAGGACAAGTAAGAGAAAGTCACAAAGGAACCAGGTGTTTGAAGTTGGAGTAAAACAAAATGCCAAGACGCTTGTGTGGTAAAAAATTTCAAACATGAACGTTCTGTGATTAATAGCAAAAAAGCATAATCTTTTCAATTTCTTGAAAATGTTTTTTTAAGTTCCTCATAGGTTTTTTTTTTAAATCCAAATAAAGTCTAAGACAAGTAATTTAAATAGAAACAATAATTCAAATTTTTTTGATTTTACTTGCAAACGGGAGTGCTTGATAAATAGAAGTTTTACACAAATCTTACTATCCACTCGAATAGGAAACATTATTTTCTTGGGTACGAGTTTGTACTTCGGAGTAATAATTAAACTCGATAGTTTGACAATATTAACAGTAACTAAAAGTATGTAAATAATCCTATCCCATAAAATTGAAAAATTGCGTCAGACTGAATTCTGAATTCGATGTTGGATTTATCCGAATTTTAAGAATTTTTTTAAATGAATAAACATATGAACATATTTCTGCAGATTTTCTTAAAAGAATCTGTAGATATTTTTCATATCTTCTCAGAGAAAATTTACGAAGTTTTTATATAGAATTTTGGTTTTTCTCGCAGCCCTGACCTAGACCTTTTTCTTTAGTAAGATATTTATGCAAAATATATATGGATTTTAAATTTGTAGCTAATTTTTACTAAACTATTCTTACAGAAAATCATCTTCTTACCAGAAGAGGTAAAATATGTGTGCCTCCACTTTGAGGAAATCTGTATATATTTTTGTGGGAGATTTAGAATCGTTCAAAAATCTACTTCTAGAACCTCTTTAGATTTTTTATAGACAGAAATATCCAGCATTTAATATAACTTTGGCAGGATTTGTTATACGTTTTTAATTTGAGAACTTTTTGGAAGATGTCTTGCCATATAAATTAATTTTTTAATACAATAAACATATTTTTTTTTTAATTTTCGGATTAAAAAAAAACATTTTTTTATTTAAAACTTAGAATGAATGTCAAATAATGTCAAAATTAAAATATATATTTTTAATTTCTGTAATTTATTACTAATTTAATTTTTTTATTGTAATATTAATTTTATAATGTTACCCTTCAATTTAAAATTAGAAAAACATTTTTTCAATTAGAGTCTCTGATAATCTCATATTATCAAAAAATATGTCAAATTCGAAAATTAATTATTTCTTATTTTTTTTTATAAAATAAAATCCTATATGTCTTTATAATTTTAGTTACATTTCATTGTTATTTATTCAATTATTTTGTTTTTTTGTTTTTAATTTTATATCACAATAATGGTTTCCAAAAAATATTTTTTTCAACTGTAATTTGGGTCTTTTTTTAATAAGGGAAATTCTTAAAGAATTATTTGAAAATATATAGATTGGGAGTTCTGTCTTTAATTTTGAATTTAGTAATTTTTTGTTTTTATAATTTTTATTAGACCGTTAACCTCGTTTTTAAAGAAGTATTTCCTTTATACCCTAAATTCTAGTTTTTTTTTTTAACTTAACAACTATTCAAAAGAAGATCATGAATTGTAATTATCATAAATATTATTTAAAAAAAAGATTTATTTCTTTATTTTACGCTTTATTAAATTAATGAAATTTTTGCTTCATTTATTTTTTCTTCAAGTTCATATTATCTCCCATATGTAAAAATCTTTCTTGGCCTTAAATTAATTAATTAAAAAAGAGAAATAATTTATATTTAAGAATTATCATTATTATTTCAAATTATAATGAATGGAATGTTTTTTTTTTGTTTTTTTTTTTTAAATAATTTTATAAATGTTATAATCAAATTTCAGTATTGTGTTGGTGTCATAAGAATTTTGTTGTGAAAAAATACATCCAAATAAATAAATCGTGTGCATTATTGGAAAAAAATAGAAAAAAATGTTGTCATTAGTTTAAATATTTTTTATAAATATATTCTTTACAGTTCTTTTGTATTTTACTTCATCTAGCATCTACGGTGAATTGAAATTATTTTGTGTTTTTTTTTAGTTTTTATGGGACTACTTTCTCAAAAAACTACAGAGACACAACTATTATTAATAATTGAAAAAAAAAAAATTAAGGAAAAAAATTATTACTATTTTTTTCTGCTTAAACTATTTTAGAAATTAAGAAGCTAATGATTGTTGTTCTTGTTGATTTTCTATGTATGAGTATATTAATGTATTTTTGTTTTGTTGAATAAGTGGTCTTTTTAGTTGTTGTTGTTGCGCTGGCATCAGTTGCGTTAAGATTTTTTGTTTTTGAAATTATTTTTGAAAGCTCTTACTTTCCAAATAGGAGGCAATTTCAGTGTAGTTTTTATTGAATGCCACCATCATCGCTGTATTCCCATTCATGTCTCGTAGCTCGACATTAGCTCCGACTGCAACTAATATTACGCACAGATCGCGTCTGCCATGCTGGGCTGCTACATGCAAGGCTGTTTGTCCCCTGGAAGTAAAGCAAACATCAAAGAAAAGAACAAAATTAAAATTTTTAAATTTCGAATTTGGGAGGAAAGATCATCTGTGACCATCTTGGACAGACGTTTTGTAGATTATAACTCTAAAGTTATAAATCTTCTTACTGAAGATCTGTAAAACAATTTTATTAGAAGATCTGCAGATCTTTTCATAGAAGATCTGTAGATCTTCTCATAGAAGATCTGTAGATCTTCTCATAGAAGATCTGTAGATCTTCTCATAGAAGATCTCTAGATCTTCTCATAGAAGATCTCTAGATCTTTTCTGTAGATCTTCTTATAGAAGATCTTTAGATCTTTTCATGGAAGAAAACCCCCTTCAATCGGTCTATACAGACTTCCATGAGTGGGTCTATGAAGACAACTTAAGGTCGTCTTTAAAGACTCACTTTCTGTCATCTATTAGTACTCGTTATTACAGGGTGAGATAAAAAAAACAGCAACAAGGTAAACGCAACAATTTTTACATTTTTTTAAATTTTATTGAATGAAAGCAAAAAATGTCGGAAATAGCATCAAATTTTAGAATAATTTTAGATTTGTTCGAATTGGTCGCCTTTGGCCAATGAAACCGTCACACGCTGCCCGAATGTTGCTCTGCCGTATTTTGGCCCATTCCCGGTGAAGAGCTTGCTTGAGGTGATCGACACTTTGATATTTTTTAGTACCAACTTTGCTTTCCAAAATGCTCCAGGCACAATAGTCCAACGGATTGGTATCGGGAGATTTTGGTGGTCATTGTGCGCTGGAAATGAAGCGAGGAACCTCATTTTGTAACTATTCTTGGGTTGCGCTTGCTGAGTGCGATGGTGCCGAGTCCTGTTGGAATGTCCAAGGTGTGCGGCCAAAATGTTTGCGTGCTCAAGGCTTTAATACACCCTCCAGAATAATTTTGTGATTATATTCGGCATATATTCTGATGGCACGGTCGATTAATACGAGCTGAGAGTGACCTTCGGCTGTTATGGCGACCCACACCATCACCATGGCCGGCGCTTGAGTTCTGTTGGCCAACCGAAAGTACACATTTTCAGCTGACCTCTTTGGCAAGTAAACACGAATATTTTCTCATCGGAGAAAACCAAATTCGGCAGTTCACCACTTTCGGCCAAGCGAAGCAACTCTTTAGCTCTTTTGAGTTTATTTTCTTTCTGTTGCGGTATAAGTTCTTGCACTTTTTGGAATTTCAATGGCTTTACCCCGAGCTCATTTTTCAATATTTGCCGAATGGAATATTGCGATGTTTTCAGCTCACGAGCCATCTTTCGGCCACTGCGACGCTGGTTTCAAGTCGCTTCATTATTTTTCGAAACATTTCTGCTGATTTTGCTGTTTTCTTCCGTCCACTTCCCTGACGTCGGGCTACGCTACCAGTATCACGGTAACGAGCGAAGGTACGAGACACAAAAGATCTATTCACATTCAAATGCTGGAATGCTCTAACGATAGCCACTAGTGATTTTCCAGCCAAATATATAGAAATCACACTATCTCGCTCGAGTTCCATCTCGAATAGCTTTTTTTCAGGAAAATTCTCACCAAATTGCTATTGTACGCTTGTAAACAATATAGTGAGCTGTCACTGAAACAATTTTAACAGCTCTCGGACGAGTGGCTTATACATGACAGCAGTCTGAGGTTGGTTGCAGTTTTTTCATCTCACCCTGTATGTATTCTCTCATAGTTGCTTTAACAGACTCTATTCTCCTTGCTCTCTACAGAGACTGCTTTTCGAAATCTATTAATGTTCTTGGAAAAGTGTGTGATGTTAATAGAATATCCCATGTGATAAATATAGCTCGTATGATCGATATTATTTTGTAAACAAAGGTGGCGTATGATTAATGGTGTTACTCATACATACCAGTGGCTAATTTCAATTTTTAAAGTGAAATAATGTATTTCACATTGTCATTATCTTTTCGATTAGTTTGGAATTTAATTAAAATGTCTCAGTAATTTATTTTGATCATCCCTTTGTTTCTTTTTTAAAATTTTTTTCTCACAGCTACTTACATTTCTCTATCTTTGATATTAATTAAGCGGCGTGATGCACACGATACAATATATTTAAGAATATCCTTATGATTATATTTGCAAGCGAAATGTAAAGCAGTTTGTCCGCTGCGATTAACTGATTGCAATGAGTATCCTTGTTCATGTAGTGCACGTAACTGAAAAATGTGTAGAGAAAAAGAACAAGAACAAAGTAAGAAAAATTAAAAAAATAACTAAAAAATTAGAGAAAAATTTATACAGTAAAAAAAAATTAAAAATAATTAAGTAAAACATAAATAAATA
The DNA here is from genome assembly GCF_030504385.1 of Musca domestica. Classification (NCBI taxonomy): domain Eukaryota; kingdom Metazoa; phylum Arthropoda; class Insecta; order Diptera; family Muscidae; genus Musca; species Musca domestica. Next base: position 8,021,220 of record NW_026712334.1, on the reverse strand, counting down.
AAATCAATAAACTTTAAGGACAAACAAACGGATAACAAATACCAAATCACAAAATCACAATAATGGGGAAAGGATAAAAGTACACTTTTTTTGTTTTTTTATATTTCCTTCGAAACAATACACAACAACATTTACAAAGGACAAATAAAGGACTTTGGAAAAACGTTTTTTTTTCTGGCATACATTTGTTATAATTTGGTAAACAATTAGGATAACATATAATAGGGAACTCTGAATAGAATACCATCAATAAATCGCCACTTTGAGCAGCTAATAGTATGGCATCGGAAGTTTGCTCCAATATAGCACTGTAGGATATTGAGGGGTTGGTTTTTTTTTGTTTAACACAACACATGTTTGATTTTTATAAAAATAGAAAAAAATAAATAAAAATCATTATTATAAAATATTTTTTAAATAAGACTTAAGATAAAAGTAAAATTTATTTTAAAATTAAAGAAAATATATACGAAAGTGCATGAGAGGAGTATTTATTTTGTATTCGAAGCCTATACTAAATATTGTTTGTAATTGTCTAATATTAAAAAAAAAAAATAATCCTGAGATCCTATTTAGACTCCCTTCAGTTCCCTTTGCATAGATTTCCTTGCATGTCCTGTTCAGTCTTTAAATACTCCCTACTTCAGTTTGGTCTATAAAAACCGCCAGCTTAAGCTCTGTCTATAAAGACTGCCTGCTTTGTCTCACTTAATAAATACTCCCTGCTTAAGGTCGGTTTGTAGCTTCAGTTCCCCTATAAAGGTTTCCGTCAGCTGATCTATAAAAACTTAAACTTAAAACTTAATACAAAGATGTCGTCAGAAAAGACTATCTTTCGCTCGTCTGTAAATCTCTCTTTTGCTCCTCTGTAGGGAAACATTTGTTCTGCTTTTAAGTCTTGCTTCAGTTTGTCTGTAAGGATTCACTTTAGCCCTTTCGATCCTATTTAATGATTCCTTCTAACTTTTTCAAGATCATCCTTCAGCTCCATTTTAAGGACTCCTTTCAACTTGTGTATTGAGTCCCTTTTCTGTCCAAATATAAGAACTTTCTTTTGTTTCTCAATAATGACTTCCTGTAGCCAAACAAAGAATTTCCCTCCGACTTCTATAAACAATCACTTTAGATTCTCTATACAGACTAGTCTGCAAAGTTCCATTGTTGCAGTTCTTCTACTTCATTTCACTCCATTCCTGTCACTATTTATACATTCTTCAATTTTCTTTGAGGGTCTGTCTTTCATTTTTTAACTGTCATACTCATACTGAACTTGTGGATTTTGTAAACATTTTTAACAATGATAGGCACGATTTTTTCTCATTATTTCTGAAAAAAAAAACTTAACTGTTATACCGAAATATTTAACTGTTATACTGCAACTATAAACTGTTATACCAAAACTTTGATACGGATCCCGATACTTTTTTTATATTAATACTTATTAGAGTCTATACAAAAGTATAGATGCCTTTAAGATCATAAAATGAGACTATTTTCTATCCAACTATAATAATAGGTGGATGGAAAGGTCTTCTTGATCAACCAATCAATGAAGACGATAAAGTTTATACCATCATCTTGTCTATAAAAATTCCTTCAGCTGCTTTATAGGAACTGTATGTCCTTTCAGGGCATTTTTAAACTGTTATATCTATATTGAAGCTGTGAACTCTACAATTTTTTTCTAGTATTTTTTCTCATTATTTCAAAACAAAACTTAACTGTTATACTGAGACATTTAACTATTATACTCCAATTATCACTGTTATACTGTAACTAAAAACAGTTATACGACATATTTTGTTATGGATCAACACATTTCCATATCAAACCTGCTATTTTTAAACAAAACTTAAATATTATCCTGAATCCTTTTCTGCTACACTGCAACTCTAAACTGTTATACAAGAAATTTTTATAAGGAACGATAGATTTTGGTCGTGAAACCAGTTATTTGATATTGTACAAAAGTATCGGCTATCTTTTTTTGGATTGGATATCAATTTTTGATATGTATCGACAGGTTTTCTTAAAAACCAACTTTTGTACTGCAATAACTGTTAACTGTTATACGTCAACTCTTATACGACAGATTTTCTTATAAAAGCATTCATTTCTAAACAAAACTTAGCTGTGACACTAAAACAACAGTATACAAAAGTAGCGATTCACTCTTTTTTTGATTTCTAACTGTTATACTGGTTTTCATAGCTCGTATACTAAGTTTTTTGAGGTTTTAAACTATTTTTGTATTGCAATAATGGAAAGATTTTTTTTAATAAACCAGTTATTTGGGATCAAAACATAACTGTTATACTGAAACATTTAACTGTTATACTAGTATTCTTAACTGTTATACGAAAAAAATTGGTATGGGACGAGAAATTTTGGTTATAAAACGCTTGATTTAACAATGTACAAAAGTATCGATTCACTCTTCTTTTGATTTTAAACTGTTATACTGGTTTCATAACTCGTATACTAAGCTTTTTTGAGGTTATATATCAAATTTTGACTGTTATATATCAAATTTTGATATGGTGGTAAGATTTTTCAATAAGACCAGTTATTTCTGATCAAAACTTAAATTTTATACTGAAAGATTTAACTGTCATACAGGCCTTCAAAACTGTTATACTAGAGATTTTAATATGGAACGATAGATTTTGGTCATAAAACCAATTATTTAACAGTCTACACAAGTATCGATTCATCCTTCTTTTGATTTCTAACTGTTACACTATTTTTTATAACTCTTATACTGAATGTTTTTGAGGTTTCAAGATAGTAGTGGTCTGCAGTAACGGTTATACGTCAAATTTTAATATGGATCCACAGATGTTCTTATACAACCACCATTGTTTTCAAAACTTAACTGTTGTGCTGAAACTTGTAAGTGTTATACTGACCTCATAACCTGTTATACGAGATATGGAACGATAGATTTTGGTCATAAAACAAGTTATTTAACAGTATACAATAGTATCGACTCACTCTTCTTTCGATATCTAAGAGTTATACTATTTTTCTTAACTCTTATACTGAATATTTTTGAGGGTTTAAGCTATTATTGCAGTGCTTGGTGTTTGAAGTCTATTTTTGCACGAAAATATTTGTATAGTTTTTTTTTTCGATGAATTTGTTATAATTGTGGTTATATGTATATTTGTTTAATATTTTTAATTAAAAAAAAAAAAAAAAAACTATACCTGAATCCATAACCAAATACATCTTCATTGAAACTGAAGAGACGATCATGTGGGCTGCAGCACAAAATTGTAAGTTATTTATTTTAAAATAATTAATTTAAAAACCACATCAAATGTGTACTACATGGAAGCATATTTCGTAGCGATATTACAAAATTCTAGCCAACGTTTGCAGCAAGAAGCATTATTTGAATCTTGAAAAGTTTACCTCTTAAATTTAATGACTTTAATGGGTCTCGAACCAATGGTTAAGTCATCATCTTTATTTTTTTTTTTGTACCGGACCAAAAACAAAAAAGCAAAATAATTGAAATATCAGAAATTGCTTTTGAAAAAAGTTGTTTGATTTTCCAAATTGACAAATGTAACTGTGTGGGTGTGTGAGAGAGAAATATAGAAAATGCTTTGCAATACATTTTCCGGGTGAGGTCTGAGATTTGTTATTCTACACCATTCTGGGAAGGGCAATTAACAAAAGCTTTCAAAATTTTGTGATGAAATAAAATCCAGGAAAATACTATTTTTCTATTATCTGCCCTTCGAATGGTGTAGCATAGTAGCTCGCTCATGTGAAACATTTTCTAGCAATAATTATAGTTCAGAAGAACCTACCTATAATTGGAGTTAAGGAGATAAGTAGAGGTTGTTTGGTAGGTTGGTTGGTTGGTTGGTGGTGGTGTGGTTTATGAGGTATTGTTTTTTTTTGTGGTGGTTTTTTGGTTACGAGGAAGGATCTCGGTATACGGTTTAGCCTTTGCTGTCAAGATGTGATGTTAGTTTATCGCTCTCTTTCTTTCTCTCCGGTTTCGATACACTTATAATAACGCGCACTCTCTTTCACCAAAACGAACATACTCAATTCAGCAAGGACTAAGCTGTATGCTGAAATCTCATCAAAGATGATCAGCAAATGGTTGAGAGATTTGCAACTTACAAATTACATTATTTAAATATATAAAAAATATAATAAACTAAAATTGTGTGTTTTTTGCTTTTGTAGAGGATTTGTTGGGTACTTTCGAAAAAAAATTTGTGGGATTTCCCCATATGTTTTTTGGCGGCTAATTTGGGATATTTTTTTTTTTTTTGGTTTGGTTTGCTGTTGATTGTTCTGTTCGGTTCGCCTTAAACTTGTATTGGTTTCTTACGATAATAATAATGGCAAAACATTCGTTTATAGATATAGGGTGGATTCGTACCGGTTGCTGTACCCTGCTGATCCATTTGACGGCTATCGTTTTGGGCCTGACGCTGGGAATAGGCGGCAAATGAACGCTCCTGATCGGGCGTCTGGGGCATTGTGGCTGCCTCATGATCCAAAATGTACAGCTCGTCGACAGCAATGTCACAAATGTAATGGAGATGCTCTTGGGCACGATCGATGCGGAAATAATGTTCGGCGGTGCAGGCTGTAAATAATGAGAGATTTAAAATTATTCACTTCCATTTTGTTTTCGAATATCCTCGATTTACTTACAATCAATGAAACACCAATCCTGTGACACCTTCGGATATTGTATGGACTCTTCAAATTTCTGTGTCAGTATATTTCTAACATGTTCGAGATCACATTGGGACTCAATTTCCATTTTACCCAATTTATTGGCCAACTTCCGCAGCATGTCCTTTTCGTAGTGATACTTTTCATACTGGTCCATGGTGATGCGTAAAACGGTCAAATGCAAAACTTCCAAGGGATTTACTCTGTAAATAATATTTTATAAAAAAAACAAATTTCAAAATTAGGTTTTTAAAAAATTATAATTATTACAATACAACTAAAACAAATACGTTTTCAAAATTTTTTGAATTCCTAAAAAAATTGCAAAAAATATATATTTTTTCAATATTTTTTACATTGTTTTCAAAAATCACATATTTGATTTTTCCATTTTTTAAAAGGCCTGAATTTCTTTTGGTCCTCTTTAGATTTCAATTATTAAAGAATTTCCAATAGTAGTTCACATTGCCCCACCAACACCCTCAGCAACAACAAATAGGTAATAAATTGTCAATGACTTGTTCTTCGAAAATCGCATTATATCATTGCGAACGCCAGGTCGTAAATGGAAATTTATTCTTAGCTATGATATGATTGATACTTTGTTGTTCGCCTAAAAGTAGACGATGACTCTTATGTGTAAATCTATTTTCTGCAGGAGAGTTGTGTACTTCAATTTGGAAGCAAATTTCCATTTTATTGCCACAGAAGAGGTTTTTTGAGGTAACGGAGTGGAGGTTAATTTCGAAGGCTGTTTTGAAAATATATTTTTTAAAAGACAAAGCTCTATCATTGACGACAATTCGATACTTCCGAACTAAAGACATAATTTTAATAAAAACAAGTAAAACAACTTTAAGTTCACCACAGGCGCTAGAGCCCATTACGAACTACAAATACGAATTTAAAAAAAAAATGGCGAAAATCATCAAAATACCGAATATCGGGAGGTACCGTTCTTTGGGTGCTATAGAAAACGTGTTTCGCCACAACAGCTAGAACCCATTACGAACTACAAATACAAATATCCGTGAAAAAATGTGGAGAAAATCATCAAAATGCCGAATATCGGGAGGTACGGTTGTATGGGTACTATACAAAACGTGGACCTATACCAACAATGTTTCGCCACAGGAGCTACAACCCATTACGACCAACAAATACCATTTTTAGAAAAATCCGTAAAAAATGTAAAACGCCGAATATGGGGAGGTACCGTTATATGGCGGCTATTCTAAAACGTGGACCGATGTACTGCATTTTCGATACCAACCATTCTAGTCACAATACAAATTGTCCTGCTCTTGTTTTTAAGCTCTGCGTCAAATAATGTGGGCTGTGGTGTGGTGGAGGATATAAAAACCGAGGAGGGTATTAGTAAAACCATTGCACAATAAACCAATATTCACTTTTTCTGTCCAAAACTATTTCAACGTCTCTATACGTAAAGACTAGAAACCAACATTGGCCTCAATATCAAATTTGAGAATTTCAGATCTATCCCTACACCCAATATCAAATTTAGTACGCATATCCAAAACAATCTATATCTCTCCATCCTAGACTCCAATAGTGATCCAAATCTCGTCCTATAAAGCACTTTTCGTACAATTATAGTACGCAATTAAAAACCACTATCAGATCTCAACTTAAGAATCAACAGAGATCTCAACCACTGACACTAACAGTGACACCTATATCCAATTTCAGGATTTCAGTTCAATCCCTTTATCCATTACCAAATTTAGTATTTTTCGTACAATTACATTTCCAAACTCACCTCCAAAGACCAATCTCAACAAACACCTCAAGATAAAATTTCGGGATTCCAAATCAATTCCTCAATCACCCCACACCCCAATCTCTAACACAGATACCGTCAGTAATTGAAATATCAAAATTTCAGAATTTTTTCTCTATACCTTTACAAAATTCCGAAGTACTTTCGTGCAAATCTAGCACACATTTCCGAAACTACATCCATTTGTCCAGGCTACACATGAACAGGGACAAAGTTTCAGATTTCAAAACTATCTGTTCATCCAATACCAAATTGTACCAAATATAGTACAATTTAGTACGTTTCGGGCACTTGTAGTACACATTTACAAAACCACCTGTTTATCACAAAATTATCACCTCAGGGACCCTAAAACAAAATTTCAGCTTCATACACCCTAAACGAAACTTAGTACCATTTAGTACAGTTCGCAAATTTAGCACTCATCTCGAAAACCACCTTCATATATCAAACTTACTTTCCAACCTTGATTGTCATACCAAATTTCAAGTTTTTAACTCTATCCGTTCACATAACACCAAATGGTACTACATTTTAGAAGTTTGGTACAATTTTAGAACTTTTTGTAACCTCAACGTTCGAATTTCAGAAAACTTGCGCCCCATCAATGACTCTAGTTCCAAATTTCAGAATCCTAACTCATTCCGTATTTACTCAGTACGAATTTACAATACCCAGCCTTACTACACGCCTATACAAAGCCCGCAGCCCAACAAAAATGAAAAATAATTTTGTACCTATTAGTACTTTTTCTACCCTTAATTATACAAGTTTCCTAAAATCGCGTCTTATCTCAGCCCTGTACACCAAGTGTGCTCTTACTGATTGTTCCAATAAAAATATTTTAGAATTTTGTACACTTTTTCTGACCTTGAAGTACAAAGATATGAAAAACTTAAAGTCCCGACACTTCTCAATTAAATATTCGGAATAAATCCTCTCTTAGCTACTGACCTATATTATCAGAGATCGCCATTTCACTAAAGACTTATATCTGTCTGCCAATAAATTCAATAATGTCACTTTGACAAATGCTAATGAAATATCCTTATTCGAAATTGTAGTTAACGTCTCCGATATCGAAACTCCTTTCTGGCAAGAATGACAACAATGTATGTATGGCACAACTTCTATTACAAAACTATCAGACATGCCTCCACCACCACACATACATGCATGCCCAAACAACGTGAAAGTATGTGTCCGTTTTAATTAAGTTTTTGAAATTGATGGTGCTGGAGGGAATATATATTGCATGTCAAAGTCCTTAGGTCGTTCTCCAATATAAAACAGATATTGGCTGTCGAGGGAGGTGCAGAAAGGGGACGAGCGCCATATGAAGGCTGAAGATTGAGGATGTAAACATCTACAAGTCATCTAACTGTGGGATAACAGTTTTATTGCATGTTTTCACACACAGACAAGCACACACACATTCACACTCATATATGATTTACCAATGCTGCAATGTCTTGAAAATTGACCTGAATTAAGAGACTTCTCTTGCAGGCAAGACACCACCACCACAACACCAGTAGTCATCCATAGACTTGACACATTTCAAATGCAAGGACGACGACAACAAGTAGTTCTTCCCTATTTTTGGCATGAAAAGCAATGACTTTTTCCTGGGTGGATGGGAATTACACACACACACACCCATACCCACTCAAATATTTATGCCACCTCCTCGCTCACTCTTCTCCACATCCATCCTTTGAGTATGACTATTATATTTGTGTACTTACTGGACATCGGCAGGATGACGACTCTTACGTTTGGCCAACATAATGGCCTTATTCAACAATTCCATTTCTATGATGGAGGGTTTCACCCGGCACGCCTCCCCGTCCACTTGCATCGGTATGGTCTTTCTAGTGGTTATACGTGCCGTACGGCACTGGCATATGCATGTGCCATGGAGACCGGCCTGCAGCATGGGCAATTGATAGGTTGTGAGGCCAACAACTTCGATGAGACCATCATCAATGGCCGGTTTTGATTGACCAAATGAGTCGTTCCAAGGATGAGTGCCACCGCCGTAGCTGTAATTGAACACAAACACACACACACATTTTTTATTAAAACCATAAATTTGTCTGATATTTCCAAAATTTTTGTGACACGCTTCCTTACCTTGGAATATTGAGGAATAACACAGCATGACAACCGGCATCCTTCAATTTGGCCGTATAGTCTTGGCCATCACATTCCAATGTCACCCATTGTGACAGATTACGATATTGACGCAATATCAAATCCTTACCGCCCATTTGTCCGTAATACATTTTATTACGTAGACGAGAATTGAAACGTTCCGGATGGGCTTCACGTGCCTCATGGAATTCCAAGGCAATATGGGCATCCACGCCGAAGGAGAAGTAATTATTGATCACATTCAAAGGGACATTGTCTTTACTCTTATCGACATTGTCATCGGGCACATCCTCGTTGGGCGAGACTTTCAGACGCCAACGGTCCATGAGCACACATTGTGACATACCGATTTCTTTGAGGATTTTACCAATCGGTTCGTCGGTATAACCCTGTTGAGAAATAATATTAGTTTTATGGTATTTTTTGGAATATTTTTTCAGTACTTACACCACCCCATCCCAGGGCCCGAGCCAAATCATTTCCTGTACCTAAAGGTAGCACACCAACAGCAGGCGGGGGTTGTATGGGAGGATTTAGCTGATCCAAAACGGAGAGTACCCAACCGACTGTACCATCACCACCGCAGGCCAGGATTCGCAAATTGGGGGCTTTACGGAACAATTCCAAGCTGAAATATACAAATATTCGTAAATTAAAGACAGGATTTTGAAATTAAAGACGACAACTTCAAGACTAATTCAGGGACTGAGATATTGTCAAAAAAAAACTAAAATTTTACGTCAAAGGATTAAATTTTTAATCTCTGGAGACTCAATAATCTTACCGAAGGCTGACTCTGCGAAAAAAATTATAGCTTTTATGAGAGAAATAGGCATTTTATGAGTGAAAAGGGATCCACATACAAAATTTATGGCTCTTACTAATAGCTCTAGTACGAAACACAGTGCATTTTACGGACTTACTGGCCAAGATTTTTTGGAGTTTTTTTATTTTAATTTAACGACCTTCAGAAAAAATCTTGATTCTTTTAGAAATATTTTTTAAAATTTCTTACCAATAATATTGCTCTCTGTTTTTTATTGCAAATATTTTAAGGACACTTTTGCTAAGGACATTATTTTAGAGACTATTGTGGTCTAGTACTGAAGGACTTATTTATTATATATTATATATTTTAAATTATATATTATATATTTTAAGGATTCCTGATCACAAATCAAGCTCTTGTAAAAAACATGGGGTTCTAAGATTATTTTTTAAGGATTTCCTGGCGAAAATTGAGTGTTTTCTGTCCAAAAATAGTGGATTTAAAAAAAATAAAATTTCTCATGTCCTTCACAAGGTCAGTTATATTTTCTTGATTTGTATTGAAGGATCGGTAAGAGCTGGAATTGTTAAAATTTCAATAAAGATTGTTATAAGACCGGATTTTGGACCAGGAAGTACTAACAGGTACATAATGATGCATCATTATTATGGATCGATCAATAATACCTATAACCTTAAGAAAATTGAAAATCGTTAAGGGGGTGGCATATTTTGGAAATAGTTCTTTAAGAAAATTAAAAATTTCTTAATGGTATAAAAATTATACAAAATTGTTATTGAGCTCTAGATAATAGCTAAAACTTTGAATTCTGTATTTCAAGGCTACGAAAAGTGTTTAGGCCAATTAAAAAATAGGTAGAACTTTGACAATTTCTATGAGTGTCACCCGTGATGCATAAGCCAGATTTTTTGAGACACGAAATAGTTGTACGAAAAGGAGAAATAATTCTATTGAAAAGTCAAAATAGCCAAAATAATAAATTTTGCTCAAGTGTTACTCTTGGGCTAGGTAAGGCGTGATTTTCGGAAATTCATATTTTAAGGTTGCGATTGGTATTAATAGTTAGCAATGTATAGTATTATTATGGATCAATTAGTCTGGCCTATAACTTTAAAATGTTGAACTTGGGCTGAGATGAGCTGTATTTTCCAAAATTCTCATTAAATGTTAGAAAATAAACAAACATCGTAATTGAGCGATCTAATATAGAATAGTCCAATTTTGCACGACGCTCAATCACTCTTTATGTAGACAGGGAAAATATTTTGAAATTGTTAATTTGTGATATGTTAATTTGAATATGTTAAACTTTTGTATATATTACACTGTGCAACACAAAAAATATGTAAAAACACATTAAGTTCGACCGGCCGAAATGTTAATACCCTCCACCATTGGGTAAAGAAAATATTTTAAAAAAATAAAATATTAAAATATTAATATTTTAAAAATATCTGAATTCAAACGTTTTCCATTTTAAACTACAAATGCCAGTAAGACTGTTTGGATAATGCTGTTAAACTTAAACAGTGGGTGAGGCCATTGTGTGGGGGCCATACCAAAACGGCAACCTCCATAGCAAAATTTATACATCAAGGATTGTCATCCACCAAATCTTCTTAAATAAATATTAAATTTCGAAACAAATTCGTGGATAAACGTGACTAGGATTATCAAAATACCGAACATCGGTGGGTATCGTTATATGTTCTGCCGCTGTTTATGACCGCCCATTATGACCAACAAATACAATTTTTAGACAAATCCGTGAAAAAATGGGGCAAAAATCATTAATCATGGCGGCTACACCAAAACTCATCTCATTTTCAAAACCAACCATCCTAGACACAATACAAATTGTTATGCCAAATTTTGATATAATGTGGGCTGTATCGTGATTTTAACAGACAGATAGACAGACGGACCTCCTTGTATACCCTACTTTTCAAGGTGGATGGCATGATAATTACCGAGAATACTCAATAAATATTGAAAGTAGAGCTAACAAATAAAATAACAGCGAAGTACGGCCGGGCCTAGCTTTTAATACCCTTCACCATTTGAAAAGAACTTAAAAATTTTGAAAAAAAATTCTGTAAAAAAATATCGTCTACGAAGACGAGAACCTGTGTAAGTTTTTGTGTCTGAACTTCAATTACTTAATTTGAAACGATTCCGGTCCGGTAATATCACTAATATCATAAAAATACCGAATATTTGGAGGTACCGTTATATAGGGTCTATACGAAGATGTGGGCCTGTATTAGGCTGTAGTACCCATTACGAACTTTTACGAAAATTTGAAACAGTTCCGATAAATAATGTCGCCAAAATTTTCAAAATACTGAATATCGGGAGGCATCGTTGTATGGGAGCTATACAAAAACGTGGATCTGCATACGCCGTGTTTTGTCATAGGCTGTACTTCAAATTTGAAACAATTCTGGTTTAGAATGTCTTTGGAATCCTTAAAATACCGAATATTGACAAGCACCGTTATATGGGGACCACACGAGAACATGGACCGGCATGGACCATTTACAAAATTTGTCTGCTAGCAAAATACACATGTGTGCAAAAATTTAGCCTCCTATATCTATTCCTTCGAAAGATTACAACAGACAGATGGACATCAGTAAATCACCTTGGAATTTCTCGTTGAACCAGAATAACGGAATGACAATGTTAATATACTCTCCAGAGAATGTTGGAGTGTGTATAACTAGCATTCACGTGTATCGGCATTTGAATGTGTGTTTTTTGGTCAACATTACAAATAACAATACGATTTTTTTGTCTAATAGTTTAAACCTCAAGCAAGTATCAAAGACGTGTCTTTGGCCCCTTTTTCGAAAAATTTTTAAAGGCAGTCTTTAAACGGGATTGCAGAAAGTCAAAATATTCTACAAAATTATTTCTCATAAAATTATACTATGGGTCAGAGAATACATTAAAATTTTAGATTTTACCCAAACTCCAGGAATTAACAAATATTAAAAACTCATTTTGGCCTAAAGCCATACTCCATGTGAGCTTATGCAAACACCTCCACGTGAGCCTAAAAAACACCATTTCAGAAGGATGTTATATACAATATAATTCAGATTCGTTGTAAATGTTCTTAGAATTGCACTGCAAATAACCAATATAGGACCGTGTTTTGATATGATCCTCATCTGATCTTAGTTTTTTCCAAAGGGACGCATAATGAAATTTTACGTTATCCTTTTTAAAATATGTCTTGTCGAAGGAAATTAACTTAAAATCATATGAAAAACGACTTTAACCCTTAAATGTGCTTTTAAATTCCTGGCGTTAAATTGAGGTGAAAAGTTTTTTTTTTTCAAGACAAATAATATTTTGAATTGATATGATGCCGAAATAATTAACAATTTTTTTTAATTAAATGGCGATTCATTCATTCCTTTTTATACCCTCCTCCATACTATGGGGGTATATTAACTTTGTCATTCCGTCTGTAACTCCTCGAAATACTCATGTCAGACACAACAAAGTATATTCTTGATCAGCGTAAAATTCTAAGTCGATTTAGCGATGTCCGTCTGTCTGCCCGTCTGTCTGTCTTTCGAACGAATTGAGATACAAGGCAAAAAATTTGCACACAGGTTAATTTTTACAGTAGGCAGGCTAAGTTCGTAAATGGGCCATGTAGGTCCACGTTTTCATATAGCTCCCATATAACGGTACCTCCCGATATTCAGTATTTTGATGATTTTACCGACATTATTCACCGAAATTGTTTCAAATTTGGTATTTGAAGTTCGAAAATAATACTACAGCCTAAGACAGAAAATTGTCTGTGCAGGTCCACGTCTTCGTATAGCCCCCATATAATGGTACCTCCCGATATTCGGTATTTCGATGATTTTAGCGACATTATTCACCGGAATAGTTTCAAATTTAGTATTTGAGGTTCGAAATAGATACTTCAGCCTAAGACAGAAAATTGTCTGTGCAGGTCCACGTCTTCGTATAGCCCCCATATAACTGTACCTCCCGATATTTGGTATTTTGATGATTTCAGGGACATTATTCACCGGAATTGTTTCAAATTTAGTATTTGAAGTTCGCAATGGATACTACAGCCTAAGGCAGAAAATAGCCTGTTCAGGTCCACGTCTTCGTATAGCCCCCATATAACGGTACCTCCCTATATTCGGTATTTTGGTGATTTTAGCGTCTTTATTCACCAAAATTTTTTCAAATGACGCATTTAGAGTTCGTAATGGAAATTCCAGTCTGTGACAGAAAATTGTCTATGCAGGTCCAGGTCTTCGTATAGGCCCCATATACCAGTACCTACCTATATTCGGTATTTTGATGAGTTTAGGTACAATACTCATCGAAGTTGTTTGAAATGTCGTATGGATGCTACAGAATATGACAAAAAATTGTCTACGGAGGTTCAGGTCTTCGTACAGCTCCGATATAACGGTACCTCCCTATATTCTATACTTTGATTTTATCTACATTATTCGCGTTTATTTTAAGTTCCGAATTTGAATTTGGTAATGACTCATGACAAATAATGCCTGTGTGGGTCCACGTCGTATAGGCACCAATATAACGGCAATATTCGGTATTTTTAAAATTTTACCAAATTTTTTTCAGGATTTTATTTCCAAATTCGTTCCAAATGGTGGAGGGTATTCAATTTTAATTTGTTATCACTACTTTTATAATCTACTTAATTTTTCCTACAATTATTGAAACAAAATGGAATTTTTGTCGCACAGTGTAATTTTTAACAAATTTTTTCTTTATTTCGAATAATATTTCTAGATACCATTTTGTTATATTTTAAACTCCTTTAAACTCTCTCACTCTCTCTCTCTCTCTCTCTCTCTCTCTCTCACACACACACTAACCAATTTCCGTAAAAGCTTTCAATTGTTTTCGATGCCATTTTTTGTGTCTTGACAAGCCGGCCGATTGTTGATAGGCTTTGTTACAAATTCCACACTTGTATTTCTTTTCCTTGGAGTGTGACTCCTGGTGATGTCCCAGGGTTTTGAGGTCGGGAAATGTTTCCCCGCAAATAATGCAGCAGTGACGTCGCCCTTCTCTCGAATGAATATCTCGGTGAGCATTCAGCTGATACGAGGATGGAAAACTCAGGGCACAAAATTCACAATAATAGGGTTTTTCGCCGGTATGCCGGCGTTGGTGTACCACCAAATTACATTTGATCTTTGTCCTATAGCCACAATATTCACACATATAGGACTCACGATCCAGGTGATAGCGTCGTTTGTGTTCACTCAAACGTTTGGGATTTTTAAATTGGCGATTGCATTCGGACACCGGGCAGATATATTTTCCTGGCCCCTTGGTATGTTGTGAAAGTAAGTGATATTTCAGATTAGCCCGAGATTGGAAAATTTTACCGCACTGTTCACAGCTATAGGAGATCTTTGGAGAAAAGGCAGGAGATTATTATTTTAAGTGTTTATTTTCTCTCGATTTTTATTATTAGATTATTATTTTAGATGTTAAGATTTTGTCTATATTTTTTCCGGCTTTACCTTTCCTATCATTTCTCGGGTGAGCAGTAGTAATTTGTGGTCTTCTCTTAAGTAAATGCTAAATTAAATTGAATCGATAGAAATTTGGTCGACCGAAGCGTGTAATGGCCAAAGTTATTCGTTCAAATGAGATGTGTATTCTTGAAAAGTTGCATTGTTTTTTTTTTTTTCTTGGTTTCGTTGCTGTTCGAAGAGTAGCAGCAGCAACAGCAAAAAGTACAAATAAATTGTGAAGGTCTAAATTTAACAATAAAAACATTTATTTGCCATTCTAGTGCGACTCTCTGCGACTGATACTAAATGCAATGAAATTAATCAATTCACTTTCGGTGAAAAAAGAAATAAATTAACTGAGAGTGGTGACGATTAAAATATGTGTGTGTGGCATCCAAAGTCACACTTGAGGGCAAAAGTGGGTACTTAATTTAAAATATTTAAAATAAATGAAATTAAAGAAATATTCATTCCACCTCCATTACTTGAAACTAATATTTATACCCTACACCACATAGTGGTAAGGGTATCATGTCTTTGTGCAGTTGTTTGTAACATGGAGAAGGATGCGGGATAGACCCATAGTTACTTTTGAGGATCTTCATAGAATCACTTTCTGAGTCAATTTATGCATGCCTGTACTTTTGTGAATTCATGTACTTTGTGAACAAAATGCAGGCCGAATTTATTATCCGTTTGAGATGACATTTTACAAAAAAATATCTGTTTGACCCAAGGATGGAAATTTAGATATCTCTCCCTTATATCTGTTCAACCGATTTCGGGTTAATTGTGCACCAAATGGACAACATCAGTCCAAATGACCTGAATTTTCTGCACATCCAACCGGATTCAGTCTAGAAGCAGGTACATCAAATTTGGTGAAAATCGGTTCAGATCTAGCTCCCATATATGTTTCATCCGATTTGGTTTTAAAGTCCCTCATATGCGTAATATGCGCTTCACAACAATGGTATTTGACACCAGTCATCAAATACTGGTCGAAAATACCTCTGCGAAATTTTATCGAGATCGGTTCAGTTTTTTATATAACTTCGATTTTACGGTTATGCCCATATATGTAATATCAGCCCCGAATTGAATAGATTTTTTCATATTCAACCGAATTTTACCATTTGGTAAAAATCGTAAGAAAAAAGTAAGAAAGCAAAGTCGGCACGATATACTGTCTAGTTGGCATATACGAAATTTGTCGAAAATTTATAACCGGTTTCACATTTCACTACAGTTATTATTACTTAAAAGTTTTTCCTTTTGGGAGGAGGTGCGAGTAGGGGTGTACCGACATTGGGCATCTCCAAAGTCGATCTAAGTTCGGCAAAAATATTACGATGTTCTAAGTATGCACCAAATCGGATGATGCCTTTGAGAGCAATGGACAGACGGGCGTGGCTAGATCGGGTTGATCGACTATAAATGTTCAATAACGTATTTCGTTTCAAGAGATCCTAGATCTCTAAGACAGTTATATCGATGAGTTATATTATGCCCGTATGTTAAACATGTTAAGAGTTGTATCATTTTGTCAGCTAAAAATGTGCACCTTCGGTTGACCACAATAACTCAAGAGCCGGCCATGGTGAGGGTGTGGGCCGCCATAACAGCCGATGTTCGCTCGCCGCTCGTATTAATCGACCGTGGCATCAGAATAAATGCTGAACGTTATCGCGAAAATATTCTGGACGGTGTATTAAAGCCCTGGGCACGCAAACATTTTGGCCGCAGACCTTAGACTTTCCAACAAAACGCAGCATGCGTCACCCAAGAATGGTTTCAAAACGAGGTTCCTCGCTTCATTTCTATCGCACAATGGCCACCAAAATCTCCGGATACCAATCCGATGGACTATTGTGTTAGGAGTATTTTGGAAAGCAAGGTTGGCACTAAAAAGTGTCGATCACCTTAAGCAAGCGCTTCGCCGGGAATGGGCCAAAATACCGCAGAGCAACATTCGATCAGTGTGTGACGGTTTCATTTGCCGTTTAAAAGCCATAATTCGTGCCAAAGGTGACCAATTCGAATAAATCTAAACTTATTCTAAAATTTGATGCTATTTCCGACATTTTTTGCTTTCATTCAATAAAATTAAAAAAAAAATGTAAAAATTATGGCATTTGACTTTGTTGCAGTTTTTTTTATCTCACGCCTAATTGTCCTCATGAATTTTTTCTGAGTGTAACATTTTCTGCTCTTGAAAAATTTGTCAACACCAACCGCATGAATATGTTTGATGAGTATTGTCATATATTTGGTACAATGTTTTCGGGTTTTTTACAAAATAAATTAAGCACTTTTGTTGCGGGACGTTTGAAATGTGTGGCGTTCTCTTTGTAAGCAGAAACCTTTTGTTTTTTGCTTTTTAAGGTTTGGCAGTGAAAATATTGTAATTTTATTGGTGTTTTTTTTTTCAACATATGTATACGCATGTGGTATGGCCTCATATAACGGTACCTTCCAGGTCCAAGTTCCCAACAAATATTGCCTGATGATTGAGAAATTCTAAGTGGAGGTACACTCAAATATACACCTTTGTTACATTTTTTCTTTTAAATGGTTCTATACCCTCAAAGTAGCCTAAAAATAAATTTTTAGCCAAATCGATTGGAAAATTTAGTCAAGACCCTGGAAATAGGTAAAATCAGGAGGTATCTTGGTAAAATCAGGAGGTATCTTAGGAAAGTCAAACATTTATTTCCAATGTTATGTGTATGATTTTTAAGCAACATTTCAAACTTCTATGGGGAGGACTGGAAGGAGTGACACGATAAATTTCATACGCACATCAGGTCTATGATTGAGAGAAAGTTATGAGAGATATAAGTATTGAATATTTTGACCGTTCGTTGGGGAGATACCAGAAGAGGTGGACCGATATCTATCATTTTCTCTACAGATTTTGTGTTTGTAAAAATATTGAGAATAAATCGAATGCTTATTTCGCATTATTCAACATTTTTGTGGGGTAAGTACCCGAAGGAACGGCTCGATGCATCCCATCACCATCACACCAGATCTTGTGTCATAGGAATTATTTGGATATGTGAAATTTGAAGAGAATTGGATTTTTATTTCGCATTTTATGAGTTTCATAATAATTGAAAATTTTGACCAGATGTTAGTCCGACATATCCCATATCTTCACGCCAGATCTTGTGTTGTCAAAAATGTAGGTATGTGTAAAATTTATAGAGAATCTGATGTTTATTTAGCTTTTTATGAGGGATATAATTATGTATATCATACATGTGTGTGCCAACTCGATCTAAGTTTGACAATAATATTACGATGTACCAAATTTGGATCAAACCGGATACTTGCTTCGAGAGTTCTCGTGTCCACCAATCAGCCAGTCAGACAGACAGAACGATGTACGGACGGGCACCTTCGGCCCGTTTTGGCCGTATCAAATGATATATACCCTCTCTAGCCATGTGGCTGAAGGTATAAGGGCGCTACTCCTAAAACATTGACCTACTCTGAAAAGGCTTTTTATCCCTTAGAAACCAAGATGCCAAATAATGTCCAAATCAATTGAAAATGCGTTTTGGAGGAAATACATGGCGAGGTAAGGCCATTGAAATGAAGCGAAGGACCCCATCTTGTAACCATTCTTGAGTGGGGCGTGCTGAGTGCGATGGTGCTGAGTCCTGTTGGAATGTCCAAGGTCTGCGGCAAATTTTTTTTGCGTGCCCAAGGCTTTATTACACCCTCTAGAATATTTTCGCCATAATATTCGCCATTTATTCTGATGCCACGGTCGATTAATACGAGCGGAGAGCGACCATTGGTTGTTATGGCGGCCCACACCATCACCATGACCGGCGCTTGAGTTCTGGTGGCCAACCGAAGGTGCACATTTTTCGCTGACCTCTTTGTTTGTTTACAAACTGCTTCTCATCGGCGAAAACCAAATTCGGCAGTTCACCACTTTCGGCCAAGCTCTTTTGAGTCCATTTTCTTTCGGTTGCGGTGTAAGTTCTTGCATTTTTTGAAATTTCAATGGCTTTACCCCGAGCTCATTTCTCAATATTTGCCGAATGGAATATTACGATATGTTCAGCTCACGAGCCATTTTTCGGTCACTGCGACGCGAGTTTCGATCAAGTCGCATTTTTTACTTTTCGAACCATTTCCGCTGATGTTTCTGTTCTTCCTTCCGTCCATCTGCTTGAAGATTTATTCACATTTAAATGCTGGAGTGTTCTAACGATAGCCACTTGTGGTTTTCCAGCCAAATACAAAGAAATCACACTATAACGCTTGAATTCCATCACGAATAACTTTTTTTCTGGAAAATTCTGACCAAAATGCTTTTGTCGATGGTTTACGCAAAAATAAATGAAATACCGCAGCATTTATAGAAAATGTCATTACGAGATCGCTTGTGTGCCAGCAAAGCCGCTGCGGCCATCTGCACGATATCTTGTTCCATACATAACCTCATTCTATCTTGTTTATGATATAATAAAGAGGCACGATTTTTTTTTAATATCTATGTTTTATTAAAAAAATTGAAAATGACGTTCGAGTTTGAAAGTTTAGAATTTCTTAGAATTTCCCCGCCCAGGTTGGCTGTTGCATTTTTTTTATAAGGCAACTCCTCTAAGATTTAAATTTTATTAATTTTCAAATGTTTTCTTTACAATAGAGTTTTCATTTTAGGTATAAAATGAATTATACAAAATAGTCACTCCAGTCCCCGAAGAAAGGAAAATAAATCCGCATATTCATATAATTTAGAACAAAGTTCCCATGGATTTTTTACTTACCCAAATTTCGGTCCACCCTGCGTCAAGTCGAACACCTGCCGGGGATTCAAGATGTGCTGGAATTTTCCCAATAATTTTACACCTTGATTTCCACCCGATTTCGGATTAATATACACAATGACGGGGATGACCTCCGTCGATGGTATTGGTTTGACAATGAAGGCTCGTTGCTCCTTCTTTTCATCCTTTTTGCCACGTTTACTGGCCGCGCGGGTTTTCTTATCCTTGGCATTCGGTTGACCCTTGTTGTTGACACGAATCGATGATTTGAAATTACCCTTGGTGGGTAATTTGACGATCCATGAAGGTGGCACAATGATGGGGGCATAATTACCTACAAGAGAAAAGCAAATAAATTATTTAATATTTTCGATTAGAGGAGGAGGGGGGGGGGGGGGGTTAATATGAAGAAACATTATTTTCTATTTTTGTAATGCTCTTCAGTGTTGCTTCTTATTCTATTTTTAGGGTGCCGAGTACCCGACACATTGATGATGTTGTCATTTCGATATTGAATCTTAACGATTTGTCGTCCATGCAACATTTTATTATTATTGTCTGAAGTGCAGAAGCAGAACTGCACTTTGCCCGGCACGGCAAGTGTATGTGTGTGGCAGTTTGATTGGCATTAAGTGTCAACTCATGCAGTTTGAAGTAGTTTGGTAGCCATAGAAAACAGTTGCCAAGCCAATGCAATAAGTACCTCTACCAGGAGCACCAAGACCACCACCATCAGACATCACATTGAGATTGTAAATGATTATGATGTTGCTCCATTTTGTCACACCATAACAATCAACATCACATCAAATGTCCTTTGCAATCGCCAGGATATTGAGAACTTGGAATAAATGAATGCCTGTCATGGCTATTTGTACGTCGACGCCTTGGCAGGCAGCAGTGGGTAGGAAAGTGGCATTTGAAAATCTTGAGAGAAAATCTTTTAACCATTTCGAATATTGGAAATCCATTAAGAAGTGGTATGGTGCATTGTTAGATAACCGTATAACATTTTAAAGATACACTTTCGAGGTTGAGATACTGCGATTAAAGGATGAAGTGGAAAAATTACTGCCTCTCAATATTTTGGGAAGATTAATAATTTTTTTTTTCATACACTCAGCCATGAATATTAAGCACCTCGAAAGGAGTATCCGATTTGATGGAAGGTTCGCATGGCAAAGATTTATATAAAGCATGTGCCAATAGGAAGAAATCGGCATTATCGGTCAATTTCTTAATGTACCTCCCCATTAAGCATCAAAATCTTGAATAATACTCGTCGAAAAAATTTAAATTTTCCAATAATTAAAGGAAAACCCTAGTAGATTTTAAAAGTCTACACAAGTCTAATTTTTATACCCTACAACACTTTGTGTTGGGGGTATTATAAGTTTGATTGGGCCAAAAATTATGTAACACCTCGAAATATTGGTTTCCCACATAGGAAAGTAGATATGGATCTTCCTATCTCGCCGAGATGAGTCGATCTAGCTATGTGTGTCCGTCCGTCCGTCTGTCCATGTTAATTTGTAATCAAGCTACAGGTCGCAATTATGAACCGATCCTCACGAATTTGAAAACGGAGGTTGGGTTATGGTCAGATTAGAACTATATTGTTTTTGGAGATGATCGCACGATATTTAGAAGTTGAAATGGACCAAAAACAGAAAAATTTCCTGATTTTGCAGTTGCTCTATAGGTCACAATTATGAACCAATCGACGCGAAAATTTATATGGAGTTAGAGTTTGGGAGTGGGCAGAAACCTACCAATTTCAGACGGCCATCGGACAATAATTAGCGGGTAAAATAGATCCTAACTTTTATGTAAGAAAATTGGAAAATTTCCACTAAACCGCGAATATTTTAAACCCTAGCCAAATCACAAATGCATTAAAAGATCACTTCTGACCATTACAGTGATGCTAATAGCCAAGGAATCGGATATATAGCAAGATAGGTGCAATATATGTAAAAGAATTGATCTTATTTATTCTGCTTATAAATCAGGAACAGCTGGGCCGATTTTCACAATTCCCATCAATTCGGAATGGTCTTTTGCTAGAAAAGCAGAAAATCGCGGAAAATATACCAGCAAAAAAGTGAATATTTTTTGTTCCATTTTTTTTACAATTTTTGTCATTTTTTTATTGCATGCGATTTTTTTCAATTTGACTTACAATTTTGAATTGTAAATTTCCTAAATGTTTACACCCTTCAACACTACATTTTAAGGGTATTATGTGCATGTCGTAATTATCATCCGATCCTCACGAAATTTTGCATGAGGGTAAAAAAAACTTAAATTTTCCTAATTGTGTAATCGCTCGACACGGAATTTCGCATCAGAAGAGATTTAAGGACAGGAAAGAAGCCTAGCATTTTGGATGACCATTGGATTATATTTAGCTGTAAAATGGACCACAACCTTCGTGTGCGTAAATATTGCCCAAATTCTCCGGGTCAAAAACTAAGGGTAAGCTCTGGGCGGGGCTCTTTGACCTTATTTCAAAAACGAAATTTTCTAAAATGGATTTGGATATAAAGGGACAATATCGGTCCTCTCCATCAAGTATCTCCCTCATAAAGGTTCAGTATTTTGAATTGAGTCCGATTTTCTCCAAATTACACAGATAATTTTTATTAATCCAAGGTCTGATGTGAAGAAGGAATATATCGGTTGACTCCTTCTGGTACCTCCCCTACAAAGTTTCAAAATTTTGACATATCCATGAAGCTCATAAAACGTGAAATTAACATTCGATTCAGACTTGGTACATCTCGATATTTCCATCAACATAAGATCTTTTATAAAGATGGTAGAGATCGCCCATTCCTTCTGTTACTTCCCCCACAAAGGCTCAACATTTTGAATAACCAAAACGATTATAAAATCCGAAATAAACATCCGATTCTCTTCATATTTCACACATTCCATTATTTCTACTAACACAATATCTGCTGTGAATATGGGATATATCGGCCTACTCCTTCTGGTACACCCCCCCCCCCTTTCCCCAAAAGGGGTTAAACTTTTGAACAACCATGACGCTCATAAAACTCGAAATTAGCATCTGATTCCATTCAAACTTGGTACATCTCAAGAAATCCATCAATTTTAACTGTTATAACTTGCGAAACAAGTCAGCGATTCTTTACAACTTACTATATATAAATATATTTAAATAATCGATCATTGGCTGAAATCGCTAAAAACACAATATTTAAGGAATTATGGTCATTTTAAAGTTTTCAATTATTCATGCCTTAAAAAGTTATCACAAATAATAGCTATAATCGTCGAAAACTCAATATTTAAGGAGTTATGGCCATTTTAAAGTTTTCAATAATTCATGCCTTAAAGAGTGATCACAAATAATAGCTAAAATCGCTAAAAACTCAATATTTAAGGAGTAATGGTCATTTTAAAGTTCTCAATAATTCATGCTTTAAAAAATGATCACAAATAATAGCTGAAATCGCCGAAAACTCAATATTTAAGGAGTTATGGCCATTTTAAAGTTTTCAATAATTCATGCCTTAAAGAGTGATCACAAATAATAGCTTAAATCGCTGAAAACTCAATATTTATGGAGTTATGACCATTTTAAAGTTTTCAATAATTCATGCTAGGGGTATGGGTATATATATTTTTAACTTGTTTTTTTTTATGGACAAATTCTAAATTTTGGACCTAAATTCATCAGCTCATTCTAAATTCAAAAGAAATAAATACATGTTCCTTTAGTGCGTATGGCTTACAGCAAACGTCATACGCCACCCCTTGTCATATTAATATTAATTATACGTATCAGTTAAGTCAACCAAACCCCATCCATGCTCATTTTAATAACTTTATTTTATAAACAAAAAAATCAAAAATGCATAACGAAATCACTTTTATTTTTTGCATATAAATGCATTTTTCTCTCATTCCCTCGCATATGTATGTATGTGTGTGTTTGGAAACTTGTTTAGTTTATTCATAGAATATGTAAACATGGTTCACCAAATTTTTGTCACTTTTAATCAATTCCGTCATTGAGTGAAGCCAGCTAGAAGTGATGTGTGTTGGTGGAGGACCAAAAAAAAAAAAAAAAACTCGCCCATGCATTTTGACATGTTATCTCATAGAATTTAAATATCAAATTAAGTTAGAAGCATCATGGTGTCATCATATTCACACACACACACACCCGCACACATCAACACATTAATTTAGTTTGATTAGCTTTCTGACATCCTGTGAATCTTTTCAGTTTTCCATTTAAATCTAAGAGTGGTGGTGGTAATCAACAGAACTACAGGACGCCACAAGCATTGGATGTGGTCGGAGGAGATCTCACCGACTGCATGGCATGCATTAGAGTCGTTATTATTATTGTCATAACATGTCATCACTAGTTTTCATTTTGAAAAAATAAACCAAACACAAACTTTAGATTTATGTGCATACATACATATGTATATTTAGCTTTGGATGTTCTACGCACATACACACACAACAAATCGGGATATAATTCCAATGTGATATGACTTTGTTGTGTGGTCAGTCTTTCCCTCCTCGTTTTCCTCTATTGAGTGAGAAAATAATGGCGTCAAACGCATTCTTTAACACTTGATTAAATCAAATGTCATTTGTTGAGATTTCATCATTGGCCACATGCTGGGTTTCAAGTAATGGAAATTGTTTTGAAGTGAAAAGGAAATTTATTTCGAAACACTTGGGAATATTAATTTAACTTGCAAAGGACATTCTAAAAATATTTATAATTTGAATTAGAGAATTTTAATTACAAAATATTGAAGATAGATATTTTCCAAAGACGCAATCATTGGTATGTAAGGGCTCTGCAGTACGAGAGACTTCAATAAGCGCTTAGGTCAGGAAATAAAAGGATTCCACTCTTAGGTAGCTTTATAAGAATTTAAGAAAGACTCCGAGAAATGACCCTTATAATTACACAAGCGAGGAGAAGGACACACATAAATTACTACAAGAGATCTCAATAAGTCCACAATCAAGGCTTTAATAATTACTCAAATGAGAATGATTTCTACAAGAGAAAGCATTTATAACTTCTCAAACGGGAAAAAGTGGGAGTTTCTAAGGATATACAAGGATTTAGCTTTGGAAGACCTAAACAAATACTACTGCAAGAATTGGGATTGAGTTCTACTTGCAGATACCATTAAAGTACTCATTTAATAATGAGAATGGATTCTATTTCGAGATACAATAAAAAATACTAATAGAAGGGTAACAAGTAAGCAAAGGCTACAGTCGAGCGGGGCCGACCGTTACCCTACAACACTATAATAAACGATACAGTTTATATAGGCGAGATACTCGAAAGAATTTCACAAGATATTGTGACAAATAATAAAAGAAAACAATCAGGTTTCGTTCTCTAATTTTCGAATAATAGCAACTTAAACTTATTTGCTCATTTCCAATTTATTGGTAGATGTTGAACGTAAATGGTCTTTCTAGATCTGGAACCAATATTTCCCAAAGACCTATAATCCCTCAGACGTGGCAAAAGATTAGCATTTATTATTGGTTTTTGACTGAAACGCAACGAAATCAGCGTTAACGAAATAGTCAGAAGTGCGTCTTTCCTGTATTTGTGAATTCTCCAAAAAGTCACTGGAATAGACATTTTCGTATTTTGTCTACAAAAGTTGGCAAACTCCTTTACACATTGAATATTTTTGGATGGCCATCCAAAACTGCTTGGCTTTTGCAATGTCCGGTAACCCCCATCCAAATGTGCGTCAGGATCGGGCAATAATTACGACCTGTTGACAAATTTTGCAGTTTTTTGGTCCATTTCAACCCCTAAATATATGGCGATCATCACCAAAAAGAGTAGGCTTCTATTCTGACCCTCATCTTATCCCCATGCAAAATTTCGTAAGGATCGGGCCATAAATGCGATCTGTATATGATATCCTGATATCCTAACTGCTTAGTTTTGTTAGCTGTAGAAATTTTACCAAATGTTTAATTCAAAATGAAAATATGCCAAAAATATGACAAAATTGAAAAAATATGAGAAAACTTTAAAAAATCAATATTTTCATCTTTAGAGAGATGTTTTTATGCGATTTTTTTAGACGTTTTTTCTTTCCTGCCAAGAGGCCATTCTGAATTAATGAGAACTGTCGAAATCAGTTCAGCCGTTCTCGACATATAAGAGATCTTTCAAGCATATCCTCTTTGATAGACATATATATCGCACATATTTTGCTATATATCCGATTTGTTGGATCTTAACATCAATGTAAAGATCAGAAGTAACCTTGTCATGGCTTTGAGATTTCGCCGGGATTTAAAATATTCGCGGTTTAATGAAAAATTTTGAATTTTTTCAACAAAAAAATATGGTCTATTTTAGCCGCTAAATATTATCCGATGACCACCCAAATTGGTAGGCTTCTTCCTCGCCCTAAACTCTAGCTACATGCGAAATTCCGCGTCGATTGGTCTATAATTGCGACCAGTATAGCTACTGCAAAATCCGACATTTTTTCAGTATTTGGTGCATTTCAACCCCTAAACATTTGGCGATCATCTCCAAAAGAAATAGGGTTCTATTCCGACCTTAACCCCACCTACATTTTAAATTTCGTGAAGATCGGGCCATAATTACGACCTGTAGAGTGATTACAAATTAACATGGACAGACGGACAGACGGACGGACGGACATACATAGCTAGATCAACTCAGCTCGGCGAGCTAGGAAGATCCATATATACTTTCCTATGTGGGAAATCAATATTTCGTGGTGTTACATAATTTTTGGCCCAATCAAACTTATAATACCCCCAACACATAGTGTTGTAGGGTATAAAAATGGATTCTACCACAAGATATCTCAAAAAATAATCGAGCAAGAATATGGAATTTTACTACTACGATAGACCATAATAAGTGCTCAAACAAGAATATATAAGGATTCTGAGCTGTATAAGATTCCAGGTACCAAATTTCATCGTTGTGGAGTGCATAATTCGAATTTTGACACACTCTATGCTGAACTAAAATGTGCGCGCCGAACCGATTTAGGTTGATATGATACATTTGGTGCACAATAAATCGGACGACTCAATATATTGGAGCTATATCTAAAACTGAACCGATATTCACCAAAATTGGCATACATGTTTCAGGTCTAAACATGGCACTGTATTCTTAAATGCATCCATTTCGGACTGATATTACGAATTTGGTACACAATTCTTATGAAATCGGACAACACTATATATGGGAGCTATATCCAAATCTGATTCGATTTCCACCAATATCAATAGGGTTGTTTGAGTCAAACAAATGATTTGTGTAAAATTTAATTTGAATGGGGCCATACATGTGACCTGAATTTTGTTCACAATCTTACATGGATAGAGAGAAGAACAAACCGAATCTATAAATCGAATCAGAAAGTGATTCTATGAGGATCCTCAAAAGTGATTATAGGTCTATCTCCATGAAAAACAGGGTCATTGTTTTTTATGGACAAATATAGTTCAGATGGTTTGGGGCTACTCGATATTTTCGGACTATTATACCCTCAGCCATATGGCTACATGGGGGATATATCATTTGATATGGCCAAAACGTGCCTCATCGAAATAACGGTTTTAGACCCTTGGTCTCTTTGAACCAAATCCGTTCGAGGACATTCGGGCTCGATCTAGGGGTGTCTGTCCGTCTGTCCGTCTGTCTGGCTAGCTGGCAGGGGCGACGATAACCCTCGAAGGCAGTATCCGATTTGATCCATATTTGGAACATCATTAAATTATTGTTTAACTATCGGTCCGTATGGAACAAGAAAGGATCTTCCGATTTTGTTTAAAATTTGTAAATCCTAATATTTGTGTCTGTGCTAGGTCAGATGCGAAAATGTTCAATACAAGCCAACTCCTTCTAATACCTCCCTCACAAAGGTTCAAAATTTTAAATTATGTCAAATAATCTGAAATAAGAGTCCAAATGTCTTGAAATTTTGCATATAACAATATTTCTAACAACTTAAGATCTGGTATAAGGATGGGATAGGTCTGACCAATCCTTTTGGTACCTCCCCCACAACGTGTCAAAATTTTGAATATTCATATCTTATAAAAACGAAATAAGCCTACGATTCTCTTCAAATTTCACACATTTGAATGTTTTTCTTAACACAAGGTCTGGCGTGAAGGAGCGATTTTTCGGCCAACTCCTTCTGGTAGCTCCCCCACAAAGGGTCAACATTTGAAACAATGTTAAATGTTATAAAATATCAAATATGTAACGGACGATCTTCAAATTTCGCACACCTCAATATTTCCAACTACACAAGATCTGGTACAAAAAGAACCAATAGAATGGATCAGTCCTTCTGGTACCTCTTCTCCCACAACGGGTTAAAACCTTGAAAAACCATGAAGCTCATAAAACGCGAATTAAGCATCTGATTCCTTTTCAATTCGGCACATCGCAATATTTTCATCAGCGCAAGATATGGTGTGGAGATGGGATATATCGGACCACTGCATCTGGTACCTTTCCCACAACGGGTCAAAATTTTGAAAAATCATGAAGCTCATAAAGCGCTAAATAAATATCTAATTCCTATTAAACTCGGCACATTGCAATGTTTCTATTAACGCAAGATCTGGTGTGGAGATGGGTTAAATGGAACAACTCCTTTTGGTACCTCCCACACACAGGGTGACAATTTGGAACAATTAGAATTGTTATAAAAGGTGAAATATGAGTCCGATTCTCTTCAAATTGCACACATCTTAATATTTCTATTAAAATAAGATCTGCTGAGAAAATGACAGATATCGGTCCGCTCCTTCTGGTAGCTCCCCCACGAAGAGTCACAGTTTTTAAAACTTATATATCTTATAAATTGTGAAACAAGTAAACGGTTATTTTCAAAATTTGTACATCTTAATATTTCTCTCATCCCGCAACTTTCTTTCTTCAGAACTACCCCAATAAAGGAAGGGTCAATACTTTGAATAATCATAACGTAATCACAATATATTTAGTGTCTGAGGGTATATATCTGTCGAGAAAAACGAGTGTAACATTACAACTTATTTTTGAAAAGTTTTAATATGTCTCCGAAATCATCATTCATTTGTAATATTAATAATGGCACTGGTTGCGTATGATTGTTGACACTACTCATTCGCACCAAATGACCCCCCCCCCAGTATGAATTTCATTGATCATGTGAATAATTTATCTCGACCTTGCACATAATATTGAAGCCATTCACAATTTTATCCAGATATGAAGGACAAAATTTCCCCAAAAAATTCTTCTTTTGATAAGCTTCTTTGGAATTCATTTTCAAAACTATGTGTGATAATAAACATTGTTAAATTCATATCACCTCTTGACTTCTATTCTGTTGAAAATTTTCTTTTGACACATAATATCCTGTAAATTATCACATTACAAATGTAAGGACACAAGTGTTGCAGTAAATTATTCGTCTTTGTGCTCTTTTCGTTTTCTATTGTCTTGGGTCATGCAACAGACACATTAGAAGAAGTTCTAACTTCGATGCTGCTGTGACTGCTGCCAGAATAATTGTCAAATGTCAGTTGCGAAATGAAAATGAAATGTTTGCATGTCTGTCATTTTGTTAACTTGTCATTGTCATACAAATGGCCCCCGTTTAAAGTAGAAGAAATTTAATAATGCATAAGATGTTTGCGATTACATGATTAAATTGGAATTCCTTTGGTCCATCGACAATGTTGTTGTTGTTGTTGGATTTCTATAAGGCTCATTTTACCAGGCAAATTAATTAGATAACATTAAGTTCTGGTGATGTGGAATTGTGAAACTCTTAGAAATTGCACTTGAATTCGAATTATCAGTGGAGGACAAAAGGGCAATTGCAATAGTTTGAAGGACATGCATATTCGAATACATTGGAAAATTTCAATTTCTGAAATTCAATATTAATTAATTTTGTGTCATAAATGGTTGATATTTGTGGAAATACAAAAATATCCTTGGTATTTAAAGTGGTATTAATTATTTAACTCATCTGCATAGAGAATTAAACTTAAAATCGCTCTCTGGGTACCTCTAACGTATACGTGTTACCATTACTCATACACCATGAAGTTCCTTGAAGAAAATTTGCTTTTCCAAGGATTTAGCTTCGTTTCAACAAATACTACTTACCCATTTTACATTCTTCGCCAATTTTCGATTGATTGAAACACGATTCCTTATTGTGATAGACTTCATGACACCAGGCACAGGATAATGCAACAATTTCCTTGGAACCAAAGAGTTTGCCTTGCACAGCCTGAAAAAATATCAAAGAGAAAAAAACATTTTAGATGAAAAACTATGGCAAAAATAAAAACAAAACATAAAAATCATTGAATAATAATGAACTGGTGTAGGGTATCATACACCATCGTGCGAATTTGGTAGAGCTCCCGTAACAAAGAGAGTGTATACTGGGAATTTATGTGAAGTAGATCATACCTGATGAAATCGGATGAAGATAATTATCGAAGCTGGATGAAACATATATATGAGGGCTACCGCTATATCTGAACCGATTTTCATCAGTATTTTAGGCTGAATTCCACTTATTTCTGAGCTGTATCTGATATCTGGTACCAAAATTATTGTTGTGGAGGGCATATTACGCATGTGAGGGACTATAACACCATATCGGATCGGAGCTATAGCTATATCTGAACGGATTTTCAACAAATTTAATGTACTTGTTTCTAGGATGAATTAAGTCGGAATTGCCAAGATTCAGTTAATTTGGGCTGATATAAGCCATGTGATGCACAACAAATCTGATGTCGGATAAAGATATATTGGGAGCTATGTTCTAATCTGATATGATATCGAAAAAATTTAACAGAGGTAATTTTGAGTTCCATAGGTTATCTGGTAGCAAAGATCATTGTTGTGGAGTGCCTGTTATTGTGGAGGCCATAGAACGCATATGAAGGACTTTAACACCAAATCGGATCGGAGCTATAGCTATATCTGAACGGATTTTCACCAAATTTGATGTACTTGTTACTAGGATAAATTCAGTCGGAATTGTCAAGATTCAGTCAATTTGGTCTGGTATTAGCCATGTGGTGCACAATAAACCTGATATCGGACAAAGATATATATGGGAGCTATGTCTTAATCTGATCTGATCTCGATAAAATTTGACAGAGGTCATTTTGAGCACCATAAGGCATCTGGTAGCAAAGATTATTGTTGTGGAGTGCCTATTACGCATGTGAGGGACTTAAAACCTAAAATCGGATGAAAAATATATATGGGAGCTATAGCTATATCTGAAGCGATTTTTGTCGTACTTGCTTCTAGACTGAATTCGGGTGGATGTGCCAAAATTCAGGTCCTTTGGACTGATATTGCCCATTTGGTGCACAATTAACTCGAAATCGGTTGAAGATATACATATATGGGAACTATATATAAATTTAAACCGATTCTCATCAATTTCAATAGGGTTCGTCCTGAGCCAAACAAATATTGTTTGGAAAATTTCATCTCAATTGGATAATAAATGCGACCTGTAGAGAAACCTGGACAGAGAGACGGACGGACAGACGGACTGAAATTCATAAATTGAGTCAGAAAGTGATTCTATGAAGATCCTCAAAAGTAACTATTGGTCTATCTCGCTTTCTTCTCCATGTTACAAACAAATGCACACAGACATAATACCCTGTAGGGTATAATAAAAACGTTAATTCAATATTTTTGTGCAAATGTTGTTGAAATCAAAATGATTTCGACGACCTTGTCAAGTGGTAATCTGACAAGATTTAACCACTATTGACACACACACATACATTTTTATTTGGATTTCACAGATGATGATGATGTTTATGATGACGACATGTAAGTGTGTGTGTGTGTCTGCGAAAGCAACATTGTTGAACTGATTCAATACGTGATGCAACCAAAATGACAATAAAATAACTGGCATGTCCTTCAGACAATTGTTTTCATTTTTCCGCACAGAGCAGAAAACTAAAAAAAAAATCGAGTAGTTGAGGAAAAAAATAAAACAAACATACCCTCTAAGTAAATTGCGAAAACACAACATTTTTATTACCATTGCAGACAAAACACTTGTGCGTTGTTGTGCGAGTTTGAACCCAAGCTAACTTAGTGTGATTTGAGTGGCAGAAGATATTCATCTTCAATGCTTACATTGTTAGAGATAAATTCATCTTGGCTGTGAAGTAGCAGCTTTATCATAACATTTATGTGTTTTCACAATAAAACGGTGTTCGTGGGGTTTTTTTTATGAATGCTGGAATCCCTAGATTGTACTGTTTGAACACTTATTTTGAGATTCTTTGAGTACTGGCATTTTCAGGAGCTATAAAATTTATGGTGGTGCGGAACAACAACGCAACATTCATGGGTTTATCTGGTAATAAAGCATGATGATGGAATATTATTACATTTCTTTTTGAGGGGCATAAATGTTTTGTGTATTGATGGCGATTGCGAAAATATGTAATAATCATACGTCAACGGGGTCGATATTAATATTGCTCATACGCTGTGCAGATATGCCACTCAATTTCGAAATCTAGTTCTTAAAAAAGGCTTTTTATTCACCAAAAAAAAGTAAATATGGAGATAAAAAGTGGTTCGTTATAGGATCCCAAACTGCACTTTAATGTGGTCGTTGTACCAAAACCGGTAAAAATATCAAAACCTATTCTAGCAATTTGGAAAATGGGAAAGTTTTTCTTGTTTTAAATTGGGTACTTTATTCACTTTTTAAAACCCTAAAACATAAGACCAAAATTCATTTTTATATAAAATATAATGATTGGTAAAGTCAATTAACCCGATTTTGGCGTGGACAAAATAAAAGCAACTCTGTTATACATTCATATAACCGCTGCAATTTCAGTTGTTTTTACTGTGATATTTATCGCTTTTTGCTTCCTTCGACAATTTCGCTTGTCATAAATCCTTTTTGAGAAGTTTTTTTACAACAGTATGTGTTTTTCTTTTCGTTTTTTAAGTACTGCCCAAAAAAAAAAAAATTAAAATGGCTAGAAGCAAACACAGTACCTGAATAAAACAGCAAATTATCAGTGACTATCAAAACAATATATCACAGAAAATGATTTCCGAGAAATATTTCATAAATATTTATGTGATTTCATAATTATTTCTGTATACTAAGTCGGTTTTTTGAAACTGGATCAATAGTAACAGTCTATAACGGATGAAGGCCCTGAAAACTTCAGCCCGTACTGATCCACAAATTGTGAGAGAAATAAAAAAAACAACTATTTAAGAGTTCAACTGGATTGGTGAGAGAGCAATCTTTGGATATAAGCTCGAGATCAGTGCGTAGATCAGTAGTGGCAGCTGGTCTGCATGCCCGTAAGACATCAAAAAACCATTTATATCTGAAAAAATCAAAAAGGTTTTCGGAAACGATAATATTAAGTGGAATCAAGCTCAATGGAAAAAACATTATTTCTGGGATGAGTCTACGTTTAATATTAAAGGCTCAGACGTGAAAAATTTTACGGTGAGAAGACCAAAAAATGAAGGACTCAAGCCGCAGTGTTGCAAAGGTACTGTGAAGCATGAGGGAGTGTCAAAAATGGCGTGGCACTGGGAAAGCACACCCAAGGATCAAATTGAGCGTGTCATAGATTCAATGCCTCGTAGGTGTGCAGCTGCTATCAAAAATAATGGTTATGCTATCGACTACTAACCAAAATTTAATTATTTTAAAATAAAAAATCAAAAGTTGCTTTAGTTTTGACCAAGCAAAACTTGGGTCATTTTAGTTTTCCACATATTATTTTTCGTTCAAAATTATTTTTGTATTTTTATTTTTAGTTTCTTAAAAGTGAATTAAACCCCTCATTTTAAAATGGAAAAATAATTACGATTTGTTTATTTTTGTAAAAGTTACAGGACATTTATTGTCTCTGCGATTTAAGTTGCATTAGTTTTGGCCACCAGTGTATATTAAATAGATTAGAATAGATTTTAGGAAACGTATAAATCGTTCTAATGCTTATAAGTCTTCCACAGAAAAAAACGGCTCTATGAAAAATAATTTTTAATTTATTGCCAAAAAAGAATCAATTCTTAGTGAGGTGATGGGTGAGTCTGGACGTATTGTCAAGAAATAAATCTTCAATCAATTTTCAAATTTATTTTTTGTTAGTAAATGTTAGTCCTTAGAAAATTGCATATTAACACAATATATCCATTTACTTGCTTTTGTTGTCGGAATTTTTTCCATAAGGATTTTGTAGCTTTAAAGCTTGTCGTTATGCGTTTGTTACTGTTGCGTATATTTGATGGAATTGTGACAATGTGTAATAATAATACGCCACAATTACCTATATTAATATGACTCATACGCAGTGAAGGGAGGGCACTCAATTTCGACACTGGGTTCTTATAAAACCTTTCTTATACCATCAAAATATTAATTTAATTTCTTATAGTAAAAGGTTAAATCTTAGAAAGCAGTACTTTTACGAAGTCGTTCCGTTCTCATGCTTTTGTTCTTTTAAATATTTCCTTGAGGTATTTTTCAAAGGAACTATGGGTCTATCTCGTCGTTTCCTTTTGCCTGTTACAAACAAATGCACAAAGACAGAATACCCTGACCACCTTGTGGTGTAGGGTATAAAAAGAGATCACAAATAATAGCTAAAATCGTCGAAAACTCAATATTTAAGGAGTTATGGCCATTTTAAAGTTTTCAATAATTCATGCCTTAAAAAGTGATCCCAAATGATAGCTACACTCGCCGAAAACTCAACATTTAAGGAGGTATATTGTAATCACTACCTCTGTGTATGTTGACATTTCCAATACTTTTTACTCTCAGCAAGTTTTCATAATGAAATATAAATCGTCGAAAGATCTAGGTTAGCCATGTTCCCGTTAGCCATGACGTTTATTTTAAAATACTTAAACGACATCTATGAAATAAATAGCCTAATTTTAAAATATCTGTAGCAAATTGGAGATTTTATCCATACAAATTCTAACTCTTCGCAAGCCAAATTCTCCTTTCTATGGGAATGAGAGATTTCTATTTTTACAGTAGTGATTCAGTCCATGTAGCTACGGCGTATACAGGGTGATATAAAAAAAACTGCAATAAAGTCAAACGCCATAATTTTTACATTTTTCTTTAAATTTTATTGAATGAAAGCAAAAGATGTTGGAAATAGCATCAAATTTTAGAATAAGTTTAGATTTGTTTGAGTTGGTCTCTTTTGGCACGAATTATGGCCTTCAAACGTCCAATGAAACCGTCACACGCTGCCCGAATGTTGCTCTGCGGTATTTTGGCCCATTCCCGGCGAAGCGCTTGCTTGAGGTGATCGACACTTTGGTATTTTTTAGTGCCAACCTTGCTTTCCAAAATACTCCAAACACATTGGCCCAAGGGATTGGTATCCGAAGATTTAGGTGCCCATTGTGCGCTGGAAGTAAAGCGAGGAACCTCATTTTGTAACCATTCTTGGATGGCTGCTGAGTGCGATTGTGCTGAGTCCTGTTGGAATGTCCAAGGTCTGCGGATAATATGTTTGCATGCCCAAAGCTTTAATACACCCTCCAGAATATTTTTGCGATAATATTCGGCATTTATTCTGATGCCACAGTCGATTAATACGAGCGGAGGCCGACCATCGGCTGTTATGGCGGCCCACACCATCAGCATGGCCGGCGCTAGAGTTCTGGTGGCCAACCGAAGGTGCACATTTTCAGCTGACCTCTTTGGCAAGTAAACACAATTATTTTATTTGTTTACAAACTGCTGGACAACGAAAGTTTTCTCATCGGAGAAAACCAAATTCAGCAGTTCACCACTTTCGGCCAAGAGAGTTCTTGCAATGACTTTACCCTGAGCTCATTTTTCAATATTTGCCGAATGGAATATTGCGATATGTTCAGCTCACAAACCATTTTTCGGCCACTGTGATGCGGGTTTCGATCAAGTCGCTTCTTAACTTTTCGAACCATATCTGCTGATGTTGCTATTTTTTTCCGTCCACTTCCTTGACGTTGGGCTACGCTACCAATATCATGGTAATGAGCGATGGTACGAGACACAAATGATTTATTCACATTTAAATGCTGGAGTGCTCTAACGATAGGCGCTTGTGGTTTTCAAGCCAAATATAAAGAAATCACACTATCACACGCTTGAATTCCATCACGAATAACTTTTTTCCTGGGAAAATTCTCATCACAATGCTTTTGTACGCTTGTAAACAATATAACGAACTGTCACTGGAATAATTTTAACAGCTGTTGGACGGGTAGCTTGGAAATGACAGCAGTCTGAAGTTGGTTGCAGTTTGTTGTGGGAAGCTCTACTAAATATGCAAAGGAGTGTAGGTATAAAAAAGACGTTCCCCCGACTTTGGGCCTTTCTTTACTGGTTTAATTTAGCTTAAAGGTTTTTGAACCCTTGCAGCTTCCAGATATCAATCATAAGTCATTACTCCTTATTTTTTTTCGCAACACATTTTTCTCTCATGTTTAAGTATTATCTCTTTCATTATACCCTACAACACTATGTGTTGGGGGTATTATAAGTTTGATTGGGCCAAAAATTATGTAACACCTCGAAATATTGATTTCCCACATAGGAAAGTATATATGGATCTTCCTATCTCGCCGAGCTGAGTCGATCTAGCTATGTATGTCCGTCCGTCCATCTGTCCGTCTGTCCATGTTAATTTGTAATCACTCTATAGGTCGCAATTATGGCCCGATCTTCACGAAATTTAGAATGGAGGTGGGGCTAGGGTCAGAATAGAACTCTATTTCTTTTGGAGATGATCGCCAAATGTTTAGGGGTTGAAATGGACCAAATACTGAAAAATTGTCGGATTTTGCAGTAGCTATACAGGTCGCAATTATAGACCAATCAACGCGGAATTTCGCATGTAGCTAGAGTTTAGGGCGGGGAAGAAGCCTACCAATTTGGGTGGTCATAGGATAATATTTCACGGGTAAAATAGACCATATCTTTTTTGTTAAAAAAATTCAAAATTTTTCATTAAACCGCGAATATTTTAAATCCCGGCGAAATCACAAAACCATGACAAGGTTACTTCTGATCTTTACATTGATGTTAACATCCAACAAAACGGATATATAGCAAAATATGTGCGATATATATATTTATCAAGGAAGATATGCTTGAAAGATCTCATATATGTCGAGAACGGCTGAACTGATTTCGACAGTTCTCATTAATTCAGAATGGCCTCTTGGCAGGAAAGAAAAAACGTCTAAAAAATCGCATAAAAATATCTCTCTAAAGAGGAAAACATTGATTTTGTAAAATTTTCTCATATTTTTTTAATTATACCCTACAACACTATGTGTTGGGGGTATTATAAGTTTGATTGGGCCAAAAATTATGTAACACCACGAAATATTGGTTTCCCACATAGGAAAGTATATATGGATCTTCCTAGCTCGCCGAGCTGAGTCGATCTAGCTATGTATGTCCGTCCGTCCGTCTGTCCGTCTGTCCGTCTGTCCGTCTGTCCATGTTAATTTGTAATCACTCTACAGGTCGCAATTATGGCCCGATCTTCACGAAATTTAGTATGGAGGTGGGTCTAGGGTCAGAATAGAACCCTATTTCTTTTGGAGATGATCGCCAAATGTTTAGGGGTTGAAATGGACCAAATACTGAAAAAATGTCGGATTTTGCAGTAGCTATACAGATCGCAATTATAGACCAATCGACGCGGAATTTCGCATGTAGCTAGAGTTTAGGCCGGGGAAGAAGCCTACCAATTTAGGTGGTCATCGGATAGTATTTAGCGGGTAAAATAGACCATATCTTTTTTGTTGAAAAAATTCAAAATTTTTCATTAAACCGCGAATATTTTAAATCCCGGCTAAATCACAAAGCCCTGACAAGGTTACTTCTGATCTTTACATTGATGTAAAGATCCAATAAATCGAATATATAGCAAATATATGCGATATATATGTCTATCAAAGAAGATATGCTTGAAAGATCTCATATATGTCGAGAACGGCTGAACTGATTTCGACAGTTCTCATTAATTCAGAATGGCCTCTTGATAGGAAAGAAAAAACGTATAAAAAAATCGCATAAAAATATCTGTCTAAAGATGAAAATATTGATTTTGTAACATTTTCTCATATTTTTCCAATTTTGTCATATTTTTGGCATATTTTCATTTTGAATTTAACATTTGGTAATATTTCTACAGCTAGCAAAACTAAGTAGTTAGGATATTAGGATATCATATACAGATCGCATTTATGGCCCGATCCTTACGAAATTTTGCATGGAGATAAGATGGGGGTCAGAATAGAAGCCTACTCTTTTTTGAGATTATCGCCATATATTTAGGGGTTGAAATGGACCAAAAAACTGCAAATTTGTCAGGAGGTCGTAATTATCAATCGATCCTCACGCACATTTGAATGGGGGTTACCGGACATTGCAAAAGCCAAGCAGTTTTGGATGGCCATCCAAAAATATTCAATGTGTGAATAGTTTGTCAAATTTTGTAGACAAAATACGAAAATGTCCATTCCAGTGACTTTTTGGAGAATTCACAAATGGAGGAAGGACGCACTTCTGACTATTTCGTTAACGCTGATTTCGTTGAAGAATATAGTCAAATGTCTGTATCTCATATAGATGCGTTTCAGTCAAAAACCAATAATAAATGTTAATCTTTTGCCACTTCTGAGAGATTGTAGGTCTTTGGGAAATATTGGTTCCAGATCTAGGAAGACCATTTACGTGCAACATCTTCCAATAAATTGGAAATGAGCAAATTAGTTAAAGTTGCTATTATTCGGAAAGTAGAGAACGAAACCTGATGGTTTTCTTTTATTATTTGTCACAATATCTTGTGAAATTCTTTCGAGTATCTCGCCTATATAAACTGTATCGTTTATTATAGTGTTGTAGGGTATTCAACGGTCGGCCCCGCTCGACTGTAGCCTTTGCTTACTTGTTTTGTCATATTTTTGGCATATTTTCATTTTGAATTAAACATTTGGTAATATTTCTACAGCTAACAAAACTAAGTAGTTAGGATATCAGAATATCATATACAGATCGCATTTATGGCCCGATCCTTACGAAATTTTGCATGGGGATAAGATGAGGGTCAGAAAAGAAGCCTACTCTTTTTGGAGATGATCGGGGTTGAAATGGACCAAAAACTGCAAAATTGTCAGCAAGTCGTAATTATCGCCCGATCCTCACGCGCATTTGAATGGGGGTTACCGGACATTGCAAAAGCCAAGCAGTTTTGAATGACCATCCAAAAATATTGAATGTGTGAAGGAGTTTGCCAACTTTTGTAGACAAAATTCGAAAATGTCCATTCATGTGACTTTTTAGAGAATTCACAAATACAGGAAAGACGCACTTCTGACTATTTCGTTAACGCTGATTTCGTTGAAGAATATAGTCAAATGTCTGTATCTCATACAGATGCGTTTCAGTCAAAAACCAGTAATAAATGTTAATCTTTTTCCACTTCTGAGAGATTATAGGTCGTTGGGAAATATTGGTTCCAGATCTAGAAAGACCATTTACGTTCAACATCTACCAATAAATTGGAAATGAGCAAATTAGTTAAAGTTGCTATTATTCGAAAATTAGAGAACGAAACCTGATGGTTTTTTTTTATTATTTGTCACAATATCTTTTGGAATTCTTTCGAGTATCTCGCCTATATAAACTGTATCGTTTATTATAGTGTTGTAGGGTATTCAACCGTCGGCCCCGCTCGACTGTAGCCTTTGCTTACTTGTTTTTAACATACTTTTTTTAAATTCCTTCTATATCGAAATCCCAAAGGTATCGTAAACTAAAGCAAAAAAAAATGGTGTCCTCTTTATTCTAGAATCAAGAAACTAAACTGTTCAGCAGAGGGGGATAAAATGTCATAAGAAAACATATAAGAAAAATCTCTATGAAAACTTAATGGCAATTCAAACAGAAGTAAAATAACAAAATCCTTCGTAGTTTTCTCTAACACCTCTCTCCGGCAAAGCAATACCTCCCTCCTTCGAGAAAGTTTTAACCAATATAAACATCACTAGGTAAGCACTTTTTATAGTTTTTCACCGCAAAATGAGAGAAGAAGGAGACGAAGAACGTTGCATCTTTCCACGTCCACGTTTTTTTTTTGCTTTTTTGCTTTTTACGTTAAGAAATAAATGCAAGTGTTAAATCCTTGGAGTATTGGTAAATGCCACTAAACTTGTACCTGGAAGCATTAAGTCGGATGCTGGCTGGCTGGTTGGCTGGCATTGCATGGTGTGGTGTAATCTAAGCGTAAATGTCGTAAATAAGGGATTTGTGAGTATTTGTTCAACTTAAAATGTTGAAAATACGACCATAAATGCTGATGCAGAATTTAATAGAAGTTGTGTTTCGATAATTGAATTCAATGTAAATGAGTGCGGTGGAATTGAGGTCAAATGTAGCAGTATGTAGACGATGAGGTTTTTCTTTTCTATGTGGCAATTTGAGAAATTAATTCGTGGGAATAAGAAATCATTTACGTGGTTTTATCAAATAGCCAAAATGAAGAGTTTACACAAATGTGAGGGATATTGCGGCGTATAAGTTCTGACATTGCTTATACGAAGAATAAACGCAGTTAAGCCTTTGATTTTCCATTGTTCCTCTTTGAAAGTGTAATTTTTTCTCTCATGCGATAAATTCTGGTGACCCAAAGATGATATGTTTGGGGGAGTTGTCGAGTATTGCGTTTGCCATTAGTTTGGTTTTCTCTGGTATCATAATGCTCATTGGCGTTTCGATCTACACCATATGTTCTATGTTAGAGTGGTCCTTGCATCGCTTGAATACACACAAGGCGTCAACACCAACTGCCAGGCTACACTGAAAGTCTAAGGGCGCCTGACACTCGCAATACTAGAACATAGTCTTCAGTCAGACTTTCTAGCAAAAGCTACTATCAGTTAGACTCCAACAGATCGGGACTAGTCTTCCCACACCAAATAAAACAGTTCAAAATGAAGCACGCATATCACAACTACCGACATGTGGACCCCAACACTCCATACATAATGCCCATACTTCACGGGCGTAGCCAGAAATGCCTTTCGAAA
The DNA here is from genome assembly GCF_030504385.1 of Musca domestica. Lineage (NCBI taxonomy): Eukaryota > Metazoa > Arthropoda > Insecta > Diptera > Muscidae > Musca > Musca domestica. Next base: position 7,980,239 of record NW_026712334.1, on the reverse strand, counting down.
TCATTTCGGGGTGGCTCAACAGAAAAATATTTTCAAGCAATTTTTTTTTTTGAAAATATTGAAATATTAATCATTTTCGAGGAGGCTCGAGCCATAAATTTGATTTTTTTACTGCTTTCGATAGAAATTTAATGGAATTGTCTGAAATTGAAAATCCGCTTGCATACATTTGTCTAAATAGCTCCACTTTCTGTATAACGGTAACCCCCATACACGGACTATTATCGACTTTAGTCAGTTTCAGGTCAATGGAATCGTAGTAATAGCCAACATATACCTGTGATTTTTATACCCTCCACCATACTATAGAGGGTATATTAATTTTGTCATTCCGTTTGTAACTCCTCGAAATATTCATGTCAGACCCAACAAAGTATATATATTCTTGATCAGCGTAAAATTCTAAGACGATTTTGCCATGTCCGTCTGTCTGTCTGTGTGTCTGTCTGTCTGTTGTAATCACGCTATCTTTCGAACAAGTTGAGATAGAAGGCTAAAATTTTGCACACATGTATTTTTTCCCAGTAGGCAGGTTAAGTTCGTAAATGGGCCATGTAGGTCCAAATTATCATATAGCCCCCATATAACGGTACCTCCCGATATTAGGTATTTTGATGATTTTAGCGACATTATTCACCGGAATTATTTCAAATTTGGCATTTGAAGTTTGCAATGGATGCTACAGCCTAAGACAGAAAATTATCTGTGCAGGTCCACGTCTTCCTGTAGCCCCCATATAACGGTACCCCCCGATATTCGGTTTTTAGATGATTTTAGCGACATTGTTTACCGGAATCGTTTCAAATTTGGTATTTGAAGTTCGTAATGGATACTACATCCTAAATCAAAAAATGAGCCATGTAGGTTCACGTCTTCATATAGCCCCCATATAACGGTACCCCCCATAATTCGGTATTTTGATGATTTTAGCGACATTGTTTACCGGAATTGTTTCAAATTTGGTATTTGAAGTTCGCAATGGATACTTCATCCAAAGTCAAAGAATGCGCCATGTAGGTCCACGTCTTCATATAGCCCCCATATAACGGTACCCCCCGATATTCGGTATTTTAATGATTTTAGCGACGTTATTTACAGGGATTGTTTCAAATTTCGTATGTGAAGTTCGTAATGGATACTTCAGCCCATGCCAGAAAATTGTCTGTGCAGGTCCACGTCTTCGTATAGCCCCCATATAACGGTACCCCCCATATTCGGTATTTTGACGATTTTAGCTACATTATAAACAGATTTTTATAAATATTGTAATAATTTATGACAAAAGTTGCCTATGCAGGCCCACGTCGTCGTATTAGCATTCGGTATTTTTAAGATTTTAACAGAATTTTTAACGGGTTTTATTTTTTGGAAATTGCCAAATTTGTACCAAATGGTGGAGGGTATTAAAAGTTCGGCCCGGCCGAACTTACAGCTTTTTTACTTGTTTATATTGCTATTTTGATATGGTTTCGCCAGATTTCGTATGGAGTTCTTAACAAAGTATATCTTTTTTTTTTGTAATACTGAATCAATTAGGGATATATTTCCTAAACTTGTCCTGGATATTCTTTCTTTTATCCAGAACAATAAATAAAATTCGAATGCCAAGCCTAGACAAAACGGAATTTTTTCCCTAATGGCTTTCAAAATATAGGGTTGAACATAACTGCTGCTTTTATTTATTTCGAGTAAAAAAATTGAACAGATATATTCTCTCTATATTACTCGATGACGGACTTCCATGGGTAGAGCTTAACAATATACAAAATAAGTATTTTTCTATAGAAAAATACATTCGACTCAATGAATTGTATATTATACCCTCCACCATGGGTAGGAGGGTATATTAACTTTGTCATTCCGTTTGTAACACCTCTAAATATTCGTCGTAGACCCCATAAAGTATATATATTCATAATCAGCATAAAATTCTAAGACGATTTAGCGATGTCCGTCTGTCTGTCTGTCTGTCCGTCTGTATGTCTGTCTGTCTGTCCGTCTGTCTGTCTGTCTGTCTGTTGAAATCACGATAGAGCACACATTATTTGACGTAGACCTTTGAAATTTGGCACAAGTGTGTGTATTGTCCCTAGGATGGTTGGTATTGAAAATGAGATATATCGGTACACGTTCTGGTATAGTCCCCATATAACGGTACCTCCCGATATTCGGTATTTTGATGATTTATGCCACATTTTTTCACGGATTTATCTGAAAATTGGTATTTGTAGGTCATGACGGGTCCCTGAGCGTGTGGCAAAACATTGCATGTATAGGTCCACGTTTTGGTATAGCCCCCATGTAACGGTACCTACCGATATTCGGTATTTTGATGATTTATGCCACATTTTTTCACGGATTTGTCTGAAAATTGGTATTTGTAGGTCATGACGGGTCCTAGAGCGTGTGGCAAAACATTGCATGTATAGGTCCACGTTTTGGTATAGCCCCCATATAACGGTACCTACCGATATTCGGTATTTTGATGATTTATGCCACATTTTTTCACGGATTTGTCTGAAAATTGGTATTTGTAGGTAACAACGGGTCCCTGAGCGTGTAGCAAAACATTGCATGTATAGGTCCACGTTCTGGTATAGTCCCCATATAACGGTACCTCCCGATATTCGGTATTTTGATGATTTATGCCATATTTTTTCACTGATTTGTGTAAAAGTTGGTATTTGTGGGTCATAATGGGTCCTAGGTCGTGTGGCGAAACATTGTAATTATAGGTGCACGTGTTGGTGTAGCCCCTATATAACGGTACCTCCCGATATTCGCATTTTAATGTTTTTTGCCACATTTTTTCTAATGTTCTTTTACCCTAGGGTGGAGGGTATTAAAAGTTTGGCCCGGCCGAACTTAATGTTTTTTTACTTGTTTTTGACTGAGGAGGTGGCGTATAAGTATTGCCATAACGCATACGCCATTGCAACAATAAATGTCTTATTCTACTGTTCATAACAGATTGGGAAAATAAGCTTCTGCAATTTTCCGCTAAACCGCTTCGGCAACAGGTAACATCGCCAAGATCAAACCTCAAGATTAATTAAGGAGGAGCTAACTACGCTCTCTCATTAGGACAGGTTTGGTCTTTTTAGCCTGAGTCTTATGGTAATAGCGATTTCAGACCCCAGGACTTTTTAGGCGAAATATGATTAAAGACATTTGGAGTCGATCTATCCACTGCTGTCTGCCTGTCTAAACTTGGCACATCATAATATTATTACCAAACTTAGATCGAGTAAAAGTTTAAAATTATTTCAATAAAAAATCGAAATCTGAACGATGGGTATTTAGGTCAAATTTGGCACATTTTAATATTTAGATAAGACTTACATTGAAAATGGACCATATTGGTTCATTCATTCCTGTAACTTGGCCACAAAAGATACAATTTTTGAATAATAATAATAACTCCCTAAAAGTGGGGAATCAATATCCGATGAAGCGATCATAGGAAATATTATAGCAAATAATTTTGCTTTCGTTAAATGCGAAGTTTTTCCTCAATTCACTTCAACCTTAGAACATTGGATATAGTGTAAAGTTGGGATATGTAGATCCAATTTTTACCAAAAGAAGAGTCAAAAGCTGAGAGTATATATCTGTCAGAATATCTACTGAAATTTTCTAAATTATTTTGATTTCACCTAGTTTTTTTTAAATTCTTCAATATTTTTATACCCTCCACCATGGGTAGGAGGGTATATTAACTTTGTCATTCCGTTTGTAACACCTCTAAATATTCGTCGTAGACCCCATAAAGTATATATATTCATAATCAGCATAAAATTCTAAGACGATTTAGCGATGTCCGTCTGTCTGTCTGTCTGTCTGTTGAAATCACGATAGAGCCCACATTATTTGACGTAGACCTTTGAAATTTGGCACAAGTGTGTGTATTGTCCCTAGGATGGTTGGTATTGAAAATGAGATATATCGGTCCACGTTCTGGTATAGTCCCCATATAACGGTACCTCCCGATATTCGGTATTTTGATGATTTATGCCACATTTTTTCACGGATTTATCTGAAAATTGGTATTTGTAGGTCATGACGGGTCCCTGAGCGTGTGGCAAAACATTGCATGTATAGGTCCACGTTTTGGTATAGCCCCCATATAACGGTACCTACCGATATTCGGTATTTTGATGATTTATGCCACATTTTTTCACGGATTTGTCTGAAAATTGGTATTTGTAGGTCACAACGGGTCCCTGAGCGTGTGGCAAAACATTGCATGTATAGGTCCACGTTCTGGTATAGTCCCCATATAACGGTACCTCCCGATATTCGGTATTTTGATGATTTATGCCACATTTTTTCACTGATTTGTGTAAAAGTTGGTATTTGTGGGTCATAATGGGTCCTAGTTCGTGTGGCGAAACATTGTAATTATAGGTGCACGTATTGGTGTAGCCCCTATATAACGGTACCTCCCGATATTCGGCATTTTAATGTTTTTTGCCACATTTCTTCTAATGTTCTTTTACCCTAGGGTGGAGGGTATTAAAAGTTTGGCCCGGCCGAACTTAATGTTTTTTTACTTGTTTTTCACTTATATTGCATTTTTTTAACGGAAAGTCGGATTTTTCTCTATCCTTCTTTTATTGAGATTTTTTTTTCTAAAAATCTTGTCTTTTCCCCAATTAGTTATTTGTATGTGGTAGGAATAGTGGGAGGTTGCGTATTAGCATTGTCAGCAATAATTCGCCACGGTGACCTTGGAACTTGTATAATAAAAGTCCAAAGCTTTCATCTCCATGTAAGTGTCTTAGTTGTCCGTTGCAGTGTTCCTCACCTTTAAGCTCCACAAAACACTAATTGTTTGCTTACGTCCTGCTGTATATTATCTCCCTCTCTTTCTCTGATGAGAATTTCAATTAAAGACCGCCAAATAATCACCATCGAATACGGATTATTACTCGTATCGTCAGCAGCTGTACAAAAGCGTAACACCAACAGTTTGCAGTGTACCACCATGCTTAGATTACATCCTTTGCGTATAAACTTCAAGTGGATGCATATGCAGGATGTATATTCGAACTGCTGGTGAAGAAGGAAACTAACATTGAAGATGATATTGATATGAACTTGGCTACTTGAACATAAGTAGGAGAGCGTGTGTGTAAGTGAAAGTGTGAGAAAGATGTAAAAGTGAATGCATTACACGAAAGGAGAAAGATATCTTACTCTCTACCTCGTTGACACACACACACACATTGTATATCCTTAAGTATATTTTACGTATTCCATTTCAGTTGGCATATTTCCTTTGGGGTCCATGCTAATTCCCAATACATTGCATTGAGATTAGGAAACTAATTTATTGTTGGATTATAATGTTGACCACAATTCATTTATGAATATTTCCAAGAGATTTAGTTAAGTTTATTGGTCAGTTAGAATGCTCTCGAAATATTTATGCAATTAAATGCAGCTGGGATTTCGGATTTGAAAATTGAATGTGGGAAATATGAAAAGCAGGCCGGCGTTTTTGGGGCGTATGAATGTTGTCGTTACTAATACGCATGGTGGTTAGGGATGTTTATTTTAAGGAAATCTGCAATTCTTGAAATGCGATTTTTTATGAGAAAAAAAATATTTTTTATTGTTATTTTGAATAATATATTGATCTGTAATTTAAATTTTATGAACTATTACACTGTTCAACACTAAAATTTATAGTTAAAGAGTAGAGTTCAAAATAGAAGACACGTGTTTCGGCGTTTGGCAAGTTAAGAAACCTAAATAGAGACGGCTAACTTCCCCCTCTACAACATTTTTATACCCTCCACCTTGGAAAGGAGGGTATATTAACTTTGTCATTCCGTTTGTAACTTCTCGAAATATTCATGATAGGCCCTACAAAGTATATATATTCTGGATCAGCGTAAAATTCTAAGACGATATAACGACAGACGGACGTCTGTCTGTCTGTTGTAATCACGCTATCTTTCGAACGAAATGAGATAAAAAGCTAACATTTTGCATTTTGCCAGTAGGCAGGTTAAGTTCGTAAATGGGCCAAGTAGGTCCACGTATAACGGGACCTCTCGATATTCAGTATTTTGATGATTTTGGCAACATCATTCAACAGAATTGTTTCAAATTTCATATTTGCACTTCGTAATGGTTACTACAGCCTATGCCAAAACATTTCATTTGCCACCATATAACGGCATCTTGGTATTTTGATGGTTTTAGCGACATTAATTGTTTCAAATTTCGTATTTGAAGATCTTAATGGGTACTAGAGCCTATGACAAAAAATACTTATGAAGGTCCGAATTTTCGTATAGCCCCCCCTATAAAGGTAATCATTTAAAACGGTATTTTTCGGAAATTGTTGAAATATTTCAAGTTCATTCTGAATGGTGGAGGGTATTAAAAGCTCGGTTCGGCCAAACTTAGCTGTTTTTATACCCTCCACCTTGGAAAGGAGGGTATATTAACTTTGTCATTCCGTTTATAACATCCCTAAATATTAGTCGTAGACCCCATAATGTATATATATTTATAATCAGCATAAAATTCTAAGACGATTTAACGATATCCGTCTGTCAGACAGCCTGTCCGTCTGTCTCTCTGTTGAAATCACGATACAGCCCACATTATTTGACGTAGAGCGTCAACATTTAGCAGAATAATTTGTATTATGTCTAGGATGGTTGGTATTGAAAATGTGATATATCGGTCCACGTTCTGGTATAGTCCCCATATAACGGTACCTTCCGATATTCGGTATTTTGATGATTTTTACCACATTTGTTCACAAATTTTTCTTAAAATTGGTATTTGTAGGTCATAATGGGTCCTAGTTCGTGCGGCGAAACATTTTATCAATAGGTCCTAGCTTTGGTAAATCCCCCATATAACGGTACCTCCCGATATTCGGTATTTTGATGATTTTTGCCACATTTTTTCATGGATTTTTCTAAAGATTGGAATCTGTTGGTCATAATGAGTTCTAGCTCCGTTGGCGAAATATTTAATGTATGTCTAAAAATTGATATTTTTTGTGTATGTATAAAAATTGGTATTTTTGGGTCATAATTGCTTCTAGTGTTTCCAAAGGTGGAGGGTATTAAAAATTCGGCCTGGCCAAACTTAATGTTTTTTTACTTGTTTTTTCTCGTTCTCGTTACATTTTCGGATTAAGATTTCGTAGGGAATATATTAGGGCTATACAAAATCGTAGTCCTAATTTGAAAAATTTTTGCAGGTACGAAATATAGCTTAAAATACTAGGGTCGGTTTGTGTATTCTGAAGATTATATAAAGGGCCCTAGAAAATGTTTGGTCTGAGAAAACAAAGTTATTATGGGTGTTTGATCTACACACATTTCGCACATCGAATATTGGAAATTGAATTTTTAAACAATTTTTAACGATTTTGGGAAAATTTCTAAATTTTTCCGAAATAATTTTTTTTAACGAAATTGATGCAATCTTTTGAAGGCCCAAATTTAATTTGTTCGGAGACTTCACATTGATGTGGCAACCCTGCTTCCCGTATTATTCAATTTTTTTTTCAATCTCTCTCAGTCATTTAGAAATTGATTCACACAAATAAATGTGCCATCAGCAGAGAATAGTGAATGTCTTTTGTTTTTCTAACGAAGAAATGTAAACAAAACAACAAGAGCTCATCCCCTTTCCTCCTCTAAGAAACGAAAGTGTTATTTTTAGTTAACACTTTTGTCTGACCGGCATGTTCGCCGGACACTCTGTTCACACACCATTCACACATATGTTCAAGACTCGCCAGGTAGCTGCGAAGTAGTGATATAAAATGTGTGTGTGTGTGTTTGTGAATAAAAATAGAAAAAAAAAATGCCGAATGGGGAAAAATAACCCAACGTAACATTTGATGTGAGGTAGGTTTGGCCGGTGTGTGTCTCGACTATTGTTAGCACATGCATGCGACATAGAGCAAGGTGGTTGTATATGTTCGTTTTGGGTACGTGTGCTTGTGTGTGGCCCATTAGCTCAGTTGGTTAGAGCGTCGTGCTAATAACGCGAAGGTCGCGGGTTCGATCCCCTCATGGGCCATATAATATAAATGATGTAATTTTTTTTGATGATATTTTATTTGTGTTTTTTTGGAGGGGAAGGAATTCGGTACGGAAGTAGATTTCGATAAAAATTGTATTTAAAAATACAAATTATTCGTTTTCTTTAAAAGAAATTATAATCAGTATTGGATTTTTCCCAGAAAAGTCAATTCCTAGTTATTAGTACAAATTTTCGAGCGAAAAACGTCACTTAGATACATTGCTGGAATATCAGAGCAATTGGGAAAATCAGTCTTCGCAGGAAATCTATTTTTTTTTTCAAAGAAAAAAATACGTCATTTAAATACATTGTCAGATACTTTTCAACAGAATGGGAATTTTTCGAAACAAAAATTAAATATATATTATGGACTCTATGTAACATTTATGATGCTATAGAAACGTCCTTCCTTATGTTTAGGTTCAAGAAAACATTAATTTTTCGTTGAAAAATAGAAAAAAAGTTATTCGTGATGGAATTTAAGCGCGATTTCTTTAAATTGGGCTGGAAATCGACAAGTGGCTATCGTGAGAGCACTCCAGCATTTAAATGTGAATAAATTTTTGAGTCTCGTACCATCGCCCGTTACTGGTAGCGTAACCCGATGTTAAGGAAGTGGGCGGAAGAAAACAGCAACGTCAGCAGAAATGGTTCGAAAAACAAAGAAGCGACTTGATCGAAACCAGCGTCGCAGTGTCCGAAAAATGGCTCGTGAGCTGAACATATCGCAATATTCCATTCGGCTAATAATGAGCTCGGGGTAAACCCATTGAAATTCTAAAAAGTCCAAGAACTTACACCGCAACAGAAAGAAAATAGACTCAAACGTGCTAAAGAGTTGCTTCGCTTGGCCGAAAGTGGTGAACTGCCGAATTTGGGTTTCTCTGATGAAAAACATTCATTGTCCAGCAGTTTGTAAACAAACCTTTGATATTCCAACAGGACTCAGCACGCGCCATCCAAAAATGGTTATAAAATGAGGTTCAGCTCCTCATATCCAGAGCACAATGGCCACCAAAATCTCCGGATACCAATCCGTTGGACTATTGTATCTGGAGTATTTTGGAAAGCAAGGTTGGCACTAACAAATACCAAAGTGTCGATCACCTCAAGCAAGCGCTTCGCTCGGAATGTGCCAAAATACCGCAGGGCGACATTCAGACAGTGCGTGACGGTTTCATTAGCCGTTTGAAGGCTAATTCGTGCCAAAGATGACCAATTCGAACAAATCTAAACTTATTCTAAAATTTGGAGCTATTGCCGACATTTTTTGCTTTCATTCAATTAAATTAAAAAAAATGCAAAAATTAAGGCGTTTGACTTTGTTGCAGTTTTTTATCGCACCCTGTATATATGAAAGCTATAGCTATAACTGAACCGATTTTCACCAAATTTGAAGTACTTGTTCTGATGCGATCTCGATAAAATTTGACAGAGGTATTTTTGAGCTCCATAAGTTATCTGGTCCCAAATATCATTTTTGTGCATATCACGAATGTGAGTGCCTTAAAACCCCAAATCGGATGAAGAATATACATATAGGAGCTATAGCTATATCTGAACCAATTGTATGTACTTGCTTCTAGACTGAATTCGGTAGGATGTGCCAAAATGCAGGTCATTTGGGCTGATATTGGCTATTTGGTGCACAATTAAGCCGAAATCGCTTGAAGATATGTATGGGAGCTATATCTAAATTTGAAAAGATTCTCACCAGGGTATAAAAACATACATATTTGATACATTTCTCGACTATCAGTTCAATTCGGAAAATAAGTTTTCGGCATAAAACAAAGCTTTTAAACAAAAATACATAATTTAAATATATTGTCGGATTCTTTTCAAGAGAAAATTTTGGCATAACAAAAATGAAAGAAAAATTAAAAATATAAATATTATGAACTCAATGAACATTTATGATGCTATAGAAAGGTCCTTTCTTATGTTTAGGTTCAAGAAAACATTAATTATCCATTGGAGAATGCCAGTTTTATTGAAAATTGATGAACACAATTTCCGTAAATTTTCTGTTGAATTTGACTGGAAAAATAATTTCCTCCCTAAGTATTTCAGAGAAAATGATTTGACTTGAAATGTATTCATCATTATTATCCCAATTATTTTCTAAATTAATAACGAGTGCCTATTGAAATCACTTACCTTTCCACACTGTTTACATTTGCCCTTTTCCATTTTGCGATGCACCCAGTGATGATGGGTCACCGATTGTTCCCTGTATTGCCGTACACCGACATCCCGATACGTTGGCTTACAAGCTAATTGAGTCTTTTCATTAACATATGGAATGCAGTTTTGATGCGCAATTAATTGGCATGCCGAGCATTTCATGCGTTGTCCACTTTTCTGAAAAGGAAATAAAAAATAACAATCATTAATAAGGTATATGTTCGGTTGATGGTACTTCATCGGTCAAGTCAAATAGTATAATAGCTAATTTATTGGGAAAATAAAAATACTATTTAGGTATATTGTCCATTGTCCTGTGTAAGAACATGTAGAAAAAAATCATGTTTCCGAACCCCATCCGAAAATTAATAAGAATTTTATAATTTTCATTAGTTTTGAATTATTTTCGACATTTTTGAAAAAGTTTTTTTTTTTTTTTTTTTTAAATGCTCTCATTTCAAATTTAAAAATTCCCACCAAATTATATCAAAATTCACAGGAGACGAAGTGACGAAAGTTGGGGGTGTGTTAGAGATGAACCAAATGTATAGGAGTATTAGGATAGGTTAAACTCGATCTATTCGGACACTGTCGTTGCTTTTGAGAGTTGAGATTTGGGAAAGACTGACTGGACAAAGTCGACATTGAAAAGTAAACTAAAGTTGGCAATTTTTACACTGTGTTCGGGAGTTTTATGAAAAAGTGGTATGATATAGATATATTACGATGTATGGAATCTGGTCCGAATTTGGAACTCCTTTCATAGTTTAAGAAAAGCCCATTGAAAAAAATTAAGGAAAGCCCATTGAAAATTCTGAATCTCACAAAAGTCGAAAAGAATATCCGTGAACTTTGGTACAGATGTATTTTAAAAGACTACCTAGAAAAAATCGTATGATTTAAGCATGATGTTTTTTAAAGAAACACGGCCTATTCGGAAAAGATCATGGATTTTGATACAAAATCGAGAAATTTGCTGGGATTTGTTTTAATGATTTTTCAGACAAAAATCTAGGATTTTTATGGAAATGGATTTATGAAGTTCCAGATTAATATTAGCTTTCCTTAGAAAGGTTTTTTATTTCAAAAAAAAAAAAAAAAAAAAAATAAATAAATAAATAAATAAAATAAAATAAAAAAGATCGTAGATTTTGCCAAATTTTTAACTAGAACATTTGATACAAACTTCGCGGATTTTTAAACAAAGCATTTTATGGACCAACTAACGAGAAAACGTGCACTTCCTAACAATTTTTTTTTTCAATCGTGGTTTTTTTAGAGACAATTTTCAAACATCCTGGACTTCTTTGCCAAAATACGAGAAAATTTTGATTTCTTGAAATATTTTTAAGAACCTGCAAAACATGTCAAGAACCTCCTGATACAAAGAAATTGAGGATTTTTTTATAAATATGTCTCAATGAATTTTCAGAAAAAACTATTTTTTTCAATAATTAAAGACTTCTCTTTCAAAAGTCGTGGAAATTCTAAGGAAACTCTCACGAAAATCCTTTTTACGGATCTTCTTAAAACAATTTTTGGATATTTTGAGGAACATTTTTCAAGACTGAAATGTGACTTTTTGTAGAGAATATGACGAAATCCCGTTTTTTAAATATAGACATTCTAGATGATCTTCATGGATTTTTTAAGAATATATTTTTTATATACCTTCAGACTAAAATTTGTGAATTTTTCTTTAAAAGGACGTAGCTTACTTTTTTAGGACTATTTTTGCGAGAACCTCTTGAAATCTTGAATCCAGAAAAGTTGGATTTTTTAATTGAATTTGAATTTTTTCAGAATAGTTTTTCATATATCATCATATTTCACAAATTTTTTCTATTTTTTCAATATTTTGCAAATTTAAGAAAAAATGTCAATGGTTTCTTTTTATCAAAATAAGAATAATTTTTAAGGTCTTACAGAACATAACTTTAAAGAAAAATAAATTTCATGAAAGTCTTGATGAAAGTTCGAAGATTTTTTAAAAAAAATTATTGTAAGGACTTTCCGCATAAATTGTTAAAGGAAAATTCTGAAGCATCTAATCTAAACTTCGTAATTTAAAAAAAATGTATTTATAGGACCTTTTGACCCAAAATCGTGGACTTTTTGAGAATTTATAAATAAAGTATTTTCATGAATCTTACATCATAACTAAGAATATTATTTCCAGGATGTATTATGTAAACAAAATCAAGGACTTTCGCACAATAATTATGGATTTTAAAGAAAATTTTCTTAAGAATCTCTGACGGGAAATCAGGAATCTTTTTCTTTTTTTATTTTCCGAGGACCTTTTGATTAAATATTGTGAAAATTAAGAGATTTTTTCCAACGACTTTCTAGACAAAAGTCTTGAATTTAAAAAAAAAAAAAAATTGTTATGGATCTCCTGATTAAAATTTCATGTATGTTTAAGGACTTTTGCGCAAAAATTATGGATTTTTTAAGAAAATTATCCTCTTCTGTTGACCGAAAATTTTGGATTTTTTAAGAAAAAATTTCAACAGCCTCTTAATTAAAAATCGTGAAATTTTTTTTCCCAAAGGACTTTCGGAATTTTAAAAAAATTGGAATTTAAAAAAAAATTACACATATGTCTCTCTCTTTCTCTCTTTAAATGGTGTTTTTATGCCCTCCACCATACTATGGAGGGTATATTAATTTTGTCATTCCGTTTGTAACTCCTCGAAATATTCATGTCAGACCCAACAAAGTATATATATTCTTGATCAGCGTAATATTCTAAGACGATTTAGCCCTGTCCGTCTGTCTGTCTGTTGTAATCACGCTATCTTTCGAACAAATTGAGATAGAAGGCTAAAATTTTGCACACATGCATTTTTTCCTAGTAGGCAAGTTAAGTTCGTAAATGGGCCATGTAGGTCCAAGTTATCATATAGCCCCCATATAACTTAACCTCCCGATATTCGGTATTTTGATGATTTTAGCGACATTGTTTACCGGAATCGTTTCAAATTTGGTATTTGAAGTTCGTAATGGATACTTCATCCAAAGTCAAAGAATGAGCCATGTAGGTCCACGTCTTCATATAGCCCCCATATAACGGTACCCCCCGATATTCGGTATTTTAATGATTTTAGCGACGTTATTTACAGGGATTGTTTCAAATTTCGTATGTGAAGTTCGTAATAGATACTTCAGCCCATGTCAGAAATTTGTCTGTGCAGGTCCACGTCTTCGTATAGCCCCAATATAACGGTACCCCCCATATTCGGAATTTTGACGATTTTAGCTACATTAAAAACAGATTTTTCTTCAAGTTTCGCATTTAAATATTGTAATAATTTATGAGAAAAGTTGCCTATGCAGGCCCACGTCGTCCTATAAGCATTCGGTGTTTTTAAGATTTTAACAGAATTTTTAACGGGTTTTATTTTTTGGAAATTGCCAAATTTGTACCAAATGGTGGAGGGTATTAAAAGTTCGTCCCGGCCGAACTTACAGCTTTTTTACTTGTTATTTGTTGGTAAAGTTTCTTTGAATATACATGGTGAGATGAAAAAATTGCAACCAATTTCAGACTTCTGTCATTTCTAAGCCACTTCTCCGACAGCTGTTAAAATTATACCAGTGACAGCTCATTATATTGTTTACAAGCGTACAAAAGCATTTTGGTGAGAATTTTCCAGAAAAAAAGTTATTGGTGATGGAATTCAAGCGTGATAGTGTAATTTCTTTGGCTGGTAAACCACAAGTGGCTATCGTTAGAGAACTCCAGCATTTTAATGGGAATAAATCTTTTGTGTCCCGTACCATCGCCCGTTACCGTGATACTGGAAGCGTAGCCCGAATTCAAGAAAGTGGACGGAAGAAAACAGCAACATCAGCAGAAATGCTTCGAAAAGTAAAAAAGCGACTTGATCGAAACCTGCGTGGCAGTGACCGAAAAGTTGCTCGTGAGCTGAACATATCGCAATATTGCATTTGGCAAATATTGAAAATGAGCTCGGGATAAAGCCATTGAAATACCAAAAAGTGTAAGAAGAACTTACACCGCAACTGAAAGAAAATAGACTCAAAAGAGCTAAAGAGTTGCTTCGCTTGGCCGAAAGTGCTAAGCAGCCGAAATTGGTTTTCTCCGATGAGAAAACATTCGTTGTCCAACAGCTTGTAAACAAACAAAATGATCGTGTTTACTTGCCAAAGAGGTCAGCTGAAAATGTGCACCTTCGGTTGGCCACCAGAACTCAAGCGCCGGCCATGGTGATGGTGTGGGCCACCATAACAGCCGATTATCGCTCTCCGCTGGTATTAATCGACCATGGTATCAGAATAAATGCCGAATATTATCGAGAAAATATTCTGGAGGGTGTGTTAAAGCCTTGGGCACACAAACATTTAGGCCGCAGACCTTGGACATTTCAACAGAACTCAACACCATCGCACTCAGCACGCGCAACCCAAGAATGGTTACAAAAAAAGGTTACTCGCTTCATTTCCATTTCCGGATACCAATCCATTGGACTATTGTGTCTGGGGTATTTTGAAAAGCAAGTTTGGCACTAAAAAATACCAATGTGTCGATCACCTCAAGCAAGCGCTTCGCCGGGAATGGGCCAAAATACCACAGAGAAACGTTCGGGCAGCGTGTGACGGCTTCATTGGCCGTTTGAAAGCTATAATTCTAAACTTATTGTAAAATTTGATGCTATTTCCGACATTTATTGCTTTCATTCAATAACATTTAAAAACAAATGTAAAATTATGGCGTTTGACTTTGTTGCAGTTTTTTTATCTCATCCTATATATATTTTCTCTAACAAATATTTTTATGGACCTCCACACAAAAAGTTTTTTTTTTTAAGATTTTTCTAAGCAGAACTCTAAATTTTGAATGAATATTTTTTATGGACTATTTGGCCAAAAATTATTGTTTTCTTTAGAACATTTTTTTGGGGTTTTCGATGGACATTTTTTTCATGGACCTCTTGACCCAAATTTAAAAATTATGGCGTTTGACTTTGTTGCCGTTTTTTTATCTCACCCTGTATATGCATACATAAGTCATTGTGTTTAGTTTGTACTGTGGAAAATTCTTCTGATATTGGGGAAAGACGTTTTCTTACATAATTTTTTTTTTTCAGAAATTGAGCACTGTTTTTTATGGAATTGTGCTCTAAGTTTTTCGCATCGGGTCTTAAGGCGACTTAAAGGAGATCTCTAAGATTTGGGTGCATTTAAGAAAAACGGATGCCAAAAACATAATGAGCCCATTAAAGAATTCCTAAGAGCATTTAAAAACATATAATTTTTTTCAATATTTATTTCCGAATCACTTATCGCCAACAAAAAGTGGTCTGTGAACTTGTCAGACTGTTTGTCCGCGTTTATTAATTTTCAATATTTTCATTTTGTAAATATTTTTAAGAAGTCATTTATATTAATAAATATTTAAAAAAGAAAAAAATAATGTCTGTTAATTGATATTGTTGATCTTGAGGAAAAACAAAAGAAAAACAACAATTACTCATCGCAATTTGGATGCCGCCAGACAGATGACAAACGAAATCAATCAATCAACAAATTAAAAAAATCCCAACACAAAAATTGGATTGCAGACGAAATGCTTATTATCCGGAGGAATGCCTCGCTGTCTGGCAAAAGGGGAAAATATATTTTAAGAATTTAATGAATATTTTGATTACATTTGAACATTGACGAGGTGACATTCTTTTGGTTGATTTGCGAAAGGATTTAATTATTACCAAGTTTTGGGAATAGAAATAGACAAAGAATATTCATTGGATGAAAGAGGTGGGCATTTCCTCAAAATTGTATAATTTTACAGTAAATATTGAATAATTAAATTCTTAAGAATTATGAAAAATGTTTGCCTATATTTTTTTTTTTGAATTTTAATGGATTGCTGGAAACACAAGATTTTAATTTTCATGGATGATTAATAAGGTCAAAAAATATGGTTATATCGGTGATCTTCTTAATTACACCTTGAGAAATCCATAAGTAAAGGTTAAACCGATTTGTGCTGATATTTACTCTTGATATTATATTATATTTGCAATGCTCATATTATTCATCATTCGCCACCTATTTGCAATATTACAACAAGTATACGCACGCAATGCGTAATTATTTATGTTAATCATACCCCAGAGAGACCATAAAAATTATTTTAGCATTTGTTTACATTTCCTAACTAAATATTGGATTTTTATTAGGCCACGAAATTTTAAAATTAGCTTTATTGATTTTCATAAATTTAGCATCAAGTAGTACTCGTTAATTGTTATATTTAGATTTTATGGAATTTTTAAATATACCTTGTAATAACCATGGGGGTTAATGAGGCATTAACATGGTCAAATTTAATTACTTTTTCAGAATTTAGATCATTTAGATTATAAACAATTGCATTCTAATAATTTGAAAGTAAAAGCATATTCATAATTACTACAATACCAATGGGAATCATATTTATTATTTCTCCGAATTCAATACGGAATTTTTCCCTCTCGGAAAGAAAGAACAAAAAAAATGTTTAATATCACCAATATCGCTTCCGTGGCCACTGAAGAATTCGATCTTCATTTCCATCTATTAATTTTTAGACTTAGTTCGAATTTGACGTTAAATAAAAGGAGACGTTTTCCTCTAAATCAAAGTTAATGTAAGAATTGTGTGTTGTGTAATTTGTCTTATTAATCTGTGTTATTTGTAACAGATCAATGAAGATGATTGTCGATGACAATCGAAATATTGGATATAATAAAAAGAAAAAAGGAGATAACTAAATAAAATTGTTTTACTGACCTTCAGCCGAACTATCATCAAAAATATTTTTACTATTTTCGAATTTTTTGTTCATAAACTAATATCATGGATTTTCTGTGTTATTCCATACAAGATGAGATAAAAAACTGCAACAAAGTCAAACGCCATAATTTTTATTATTTTTTTTTAAATTTTATCGAACGAAAGCAAAAAATGTCGGAAATAGCATCAAATATTAGAATAAGTTTAGATTTGTTCGAATTGGCCACCTTTGACACGAATTATGGCCTTTAAACGGTCAATGAAACCGTCACACGCTACCCGAATGTTGCTCGGCGGTATTTTGACCCATTCCCGGCGATGCGCTTACTTGAGGTGATCGACACTTTGGAATTTTTTAGTGCCAACCTTGTATTCCAAAATACTCCAGACACAATAGTCCAACGGATTGGTGGCCATTGTGCGCTGGAAATGAAGCGAGGAATCTCATTTTGTAACTATTCTTGGGTGGCGCGTGCTGAGTGTGATGGTGCTGAGTTCTGTTGAAATGTTCAAGGTCTGCGGCCAAAATGTTTGGCTGCCCAAGGTTTAATACACCATCCACAATATTTTCGCTATAATTTCGGGCTCATTCTGATGCCACGTTCGATTAATACGAGCTGAGAGTGACCATCGGCTGTTATGGCGGTCCACACCATCACCATGGCCGGCGCTTGAGTTCTGGTGACCAACCGAAGGTGCACATTTTCACCTGACCTCTTTAGCAAGTTCACCACTTTCGGCCAAGCGAAGCAACCCTTTAGCCCTTTTGAGTCTATTTATACCCTACATCACAAAGTGGTCAGGGTATTATGTCTTTGTGAGTTTGTTTGTGACAGGCAAAAGGAAACGAGAAAGGCCCAGAGTTCCTTTTGATGATCTGCATAGAATAACATTCTGAGTTGATTTATGCATGTCCGTGCGTCCATCCGTCTCATGTATCATGTATTTTTGTAAACAGAGTACGGGTCGCATTTATTGCCCGATGGAGATACAATTTTGCACAAATCGTTTGTTTGACCCAAGGACGAACCCTATTGAAATTGAAGATAATCGGTCAAAATTTAGATATAGCTCTCATATATAAGTTCGTCCGATTTGCTTTTATTGTGCACCAATAAAAGAGTACCGGTCGCATTTATTGCCCGATGGAGATAAAATTTTCCACAAAACGTTTGTTTGACCCAAGGACGAACCCTATTGAAATTGAAGCAAATCGGTCAAAATTTAGATATAGCTCTCATATATAAGTTCGTCCGATTTGCCATTTATTGGGCACCAAACGTATAATACCAGCCCAAATACTGGGTGAGATGATAAAACTGCAAACAACTTCAGACTGCTCTCATCCGACAGCTGTTGAAATTATTCCAAATTTGTTTTGCAAGGACAATTAGGTATGTAATAATATTATCAAGAGTGCAGCTTCGAATACCAGTTGTTTTTTAATAATTTTCAAGACTTTGAGGACTGTTCCCGTGGACTTTATCAAGAATATTTTTTTAAAAACTTTCAGACCTGAAATTCTTAAGGACTTTCTGAGCATCGATCTCATATTTTTCTTTTTGTTCAGATTTCCTAGGACGTTTAGATCGAATTATTTAAGGAATAATTTTAAGGAATTGATTTTTAAAGCTTTAATCGTGGACTTAAAAATAATATTTTTAAGGAATCTCTGAGCCATTTTCGTCCAGGAACTTTTAGAGTGGTAATATTTGATTTGCCTGAGAAAATCTTTTTAAAGAATTTTAAAGCTGCAATAATTAATTTTTAGGTTCTCTGAGATTCTTTGAAATTTTATGTAAAGGCCGGCTTTTTAATGATTTATAGCTGTGATCCAGAATTTTGGAGGTTCCAAGAATACTTGCAGAGCTGCAACTACGGCTTTTTAGAAGACCATTTTCAGGGAGTTTCAGAATAGTAATCATAGATTATTTTAAATAGTTTGTAATCAGAGCTGTTATCCTGGGTGACCTTAAAGTTTTTAAGGTCCTTCAGAACTGTAATCCTGAATTTCGTTATTTAAGGACTCTCAGATATGATCTGCAATCCAGATTTCCTTAAGGACTATCAATGCTATAACTCTGGAATTGAAAAATATATACTAAGGACTATCTTTAATCCAGATTTTTTAAGAAAAATGTTTAAATAACTCTCCGCTGCAACCTACAATTTGTCAAGAATCTTTTCGTGTACTTACAATGCATTCTTCATTGAGGCAGCATAAATCACCCGATACCGATGTTGGTTTCCAATAATGTTCGCCTTGTATGGCATTTTCCGTCCAATCGGGTACAATTCGTATGGGTCTCCGAGTTCCCAACGATGGACCAGTCCGTCTGCAATAAGGAAATAAAAACGAGAAATATTTTAGTATTTTTTTTATTTTAGAAAAAAAATATTCAAAAGCTTATTCTACAAGTTATTGTTTGCTAAAAAAACATTTTCAAAATTATATTTGAATTGAAATATGTTTTATGTATTGTATTTTAATATCCTGGCGTATAAGTATAAAAAGTACAAATAAGACACATATTGCTTTAAAGATAACAATGTATATATATAATAATAATAAGATAACAATATTAATTAATACGCTAATAATTTTACAAAAAAAAAATTGTAGGAAAAAAATTGTCAATTGAAGAAATTTAATTTTGAAAATAATTATTTACATTTTTTGCACATTTAAAGATTATCCTCAGAAATATGTTTCGGATTCTATCAAAACTGTTAATTTTAACAATTTGAGCATCTGTTATTGTTTTTCAAACTAAAGTTCCTCCTTTTATTTACGAAGTTTTTGTAATATACATTGGCTTGATGTTAATATCATAAGCAACTTTAAAATCCAAAAAAATGTAATTTGTTTTTTTTTTTTTTTTTAATATTTTTCGAGAGAATATGAAACCTACACTTAGATTTTGTTGCATATTTAAGTGATTTATAAATAACACAAAATACAACACACGGTTTTCTCACCCCCACTTCTCCCTCACACCATTAAGGGCCAAAGTAAATAAATCGGATTACAACACATAAAATGTAAAAAAATATAGTTTTTGTTTGCAAAAACCACAATGGCATGAAAAGGACAGCGTTGTAACGATTTCCAAGAAGAAAAAAAATCAAACTTATCCGCTTATCCATGTAGGCAGATAAGCATTGAATGCAAAAAACCGAGGGGGTTATAAATACACATTTACATATATAACGTTGTGGTTTGTTACGAAGCATAGGGTGTACCGGGACAACTGAATATCACATTGATTTTGTAAGTTTAGAAGAAGTACAAGATTGATTTTAGGCGGGGAATTTAAACGGACGGATTTAAACGGATGGCAGAATATCAAGCAGGAATATAAAAGAATTGGTTTGAAACACTGGCACTAGTGTGGAATATTGAATATTGAATATATTTTTCAATTTTAAAATCCAAAATTTATCAGTTTTTCTCAAATAAGCCATATTCAATTATATACCTACTTCTTTATACAAATTTCACATAAAGGAAATAATGTAAATTCTGAACAAAGCTGTTATCCATAATTTCTTAAAAATTTTCAAAGTCT
The DNA here is from genome assembly GCF_030504385.1 of Musca domestica. Lineage (NCBI taxonomy): Eukaryota > Metazoa > Arthropoda > Insecta > Diptera > Muscidae > Musca > Musca domestica. The sequence goes on along the minus strand of NW_026712334.1, from coordinate 7,959,615 downwards.
TTCTTTTCGGTACAATCTAATATTCGCATATTCTATTGTGGAAATTTGAATATTTTTACATACAATTTCACTTGTATGTTTATTGAACGGGCTTAAAAGTCCTTTAGATATATGGCAAGTAAAACCGGGAGACTTTTGACATATTTTTAAAAGTGTTTATTTCAGCAATGTGATGATGTGTGAAAAACAAATCAAATATTTTATTTTGTTCAAAAAGCAACATGTGTTGCTGTATAAATTATTGTATTGTCTGATTAAATCCAGAACGAATGGAGATAGTTTTGATAAAAAAATTACGTTTATTAGGTTTGAGCATTTGAAATAATATTTTTGAAAGGCTCTAAGAGCATTTTTCGAAGATTATTTTTAAAGATGAGTATTAATTTTTAAATATTTGAAAAATCCCCAACCAAAAATATTAATCGTTAAAAATTTTTTTGAAGGACTTTTAGAGCTGTAATTGTGAATTTTGTTGGAAAATTTTCCAAGATGTGTTTCTACATAATAAGAATGTAAATTCAGACTTCTATAAATATTTTCAGACATGAAATTTGAGATTTTTCAAAGAAATCTATTAAGGACATTTGTAGTAATCACCGCATGTTTTTTAAAAAGTATTCTCTTTATTGCTGTAATTTGGCACTCCTTAAGCATTTTTAAATGGCTCTTTTGGAAGAGTATTTTTATGGACTTGAATATTTTTCAAGCACTTTCAGAGCTGCTCTCGTAAAATTTTTAAAGGACGTTTTAAAGACATTGAGAATGAGGAGATGCTCGAGGAATACTTTTATAAGGCTTTCAGGCCTTTAATCGCGTATTTTATTTTTTATGGATTTTCAGAGCTGTAATTGCATAATTTCAAATAATTTTCAAAGGATTCCCTCAGCTCTTGTCGTCCATGGACTTTTACAGTGATAATTGTGGATTTGGAACATATTTCAAGGAATTTCATAGCTGCTGATTTTGTTTTTTTTTTTTTTTTTTTAATAATTTTTAAGGATTATAAGAGCTGTCATACTGCAGTTCTTTACAATTATTTGGATTACTACAGTCAGAGCTGTAATCCGCACTTTATCTTAGGGATCAGTGCATGAATTATATTCCCAATGATTTTAGATTTTTTAACAAAATAATTCTCGTGTTGTTATCATTGGTATTGCCGAACACCTAAAATGTACCTAAATGTAAAAATTTAAAGGAATCCTAATCCACAATTTAAAAAAAATGTAGAAAAGGGATACCTTTTTTGGGTTACTTTGTTATAAGATTTATTAAATTTCTACATAAAATAATTTTGTAAAATGCTTTGAATTGTTAAGTGCCTATTGATATTAAGTTTCTAAACATTTTTTTATTATACCCTACAACACTATGTGTTGTATTATAAGTTTGATTGGGCCAGAATTTATGTAACACCTCGAAATATTGGTTTCCCATATAGGAAAGTATATATGGATCTTCCTAGCTCGCCGAGCTGAGTCGATCTAGCTATGTATGTCCGTCCGTCCGTCTGTCCGTCTGTCCATGTTAATTTGTAATCACTCTACAGGTCGCAATTATGGCCCGATCTTCACGAAATTTAGAATGGAGGTGGAGCTTAGGTCAGAATAGAACCCTATTTCTTTTAGAGATGATCGCATAATATTTAGGGGTTGAAATGGACCAAATACTGAAAATATGTCGAATTTTGCAGTAGCTATACAGGTCGCAATTATAGACCAATCGAAGCGGAATTTCGCATGTAGCTAGAGTTTAGGGCGGGGAAGAAGCCTACCAATTTGGGTGGTCATCGGATAATATTTAGCGGGTAAAATAGACCATATCTTTTGTATTGAAAAAATTCAAAATTTTTCATTAAACCGTGAATATTTTAAATTCCGGCTAAATCACAAAGCCATGACAAGGTTCCTTCAGATCTTTACATTGATGTTAACATCCAACAAATCGGATATATAGCAAAATATGTGCGATATATGTGTCTATCAAAGAAGATATGCTTGAAAGATCTCTTATATGTCGAGAACGGCTGAACTGATTTCGACAGTTCTCATTAATTCAGAATGGCCTCTTGGCAGGAAAGAAAAAACCTCTAAAAAATCGCATAAAAATATCTCTATGACGATGAAAATATTGATTTTTTTAAATTTTCTCATATTTTTTTCAATTTTGTCATATTTTTGGCATATTTTCATTTTGAATTAAACATTTGGTAATATTTCTACAGCTAACAAAACTAAGTAGTTAGGATATCAGGATATCATATACAGATCGCATTTATGGCCCGATCCTTACGAAATTTTGCATGGGGATAAGATGAGGGTCAGAATAGAAGCCTACTCTTTTTGGAGATGATCGCCATATATTTAGGGGTTGAAATGGACCAAAAAGCTGCAAAATTGTCAGCAGGTCGTATTTGTCGCCCGATCCTCGCGCACATCTGAATGGGGGTTACCGGACATTGCAAAAGCCAAGCAGTTTTGGATGGCCATCCGAAAATATTCAATGTTTTGTAGACAAAATACGAAATTGTCCATTCCAGTGACTTTTTGGAGAATTCACAAATACAGGAAAGACGCAGTTCTGAATATTTCGTTAACGCAGATTTCGTTGAAGAACATAGTCAAATGGCTGTTCTCATATAGATGAGTTTCAGTCAAAAACCAATAATAAATGTTAATCTTTTGCCACTTCTGAGAGATTATAGGTCTTTGGGAAATATTGATTCCAGATCTAGGAAGACCATTTAAATTAGTTTAAGTTGCTATTATTCGAAAATTAGAGAACGAAACCTGGTTTTCTTTTATTATTTGTCACAATATCTTGTGGAATTCTTTCGAGTATCTCGCCTATATAAACTGTATCGTTTATTATAGTGTTGTAGGGTATTCAACGGTCGGCCCCGCTCGGCTGTTGCCTTTGCTTACTTGTTTTTTATTTTTTTTTTTGAGCAAAAACCCAAAACGCCCTGTGATGACTCTCTTTAGGATTAAAATGTTGTCGCACAATGTTAAAAAATAAACCTCATTTTAAACAAGTAAAAAAACGATGGGCCGAACTTTTGATATCGTCCACCATTCGGAAAACAATGAATTTTTTATTTTTCTTTTAAATAATCATTTTAAAGGATAATTTTAAAAATTCAAATATATTCAAATACAGGGTGAGATAAAAAATTGCAACAAAATACAACGTTATATTTTTTAAACTTTTTTAAAAATTTTATCGAATGAAAGCAAAAAATGTCGGAAATAGCATCAAATTTTAGAATAAGTTTATATTTGTTCGAATTGGTCACCTTTGGCACGAAATATGGCTCTCAAACGGCCAATGAAAGCGTCACACGCTGTCCGAATTTTGCTCTACGGTATGTTGGCCCATTCCCGGCGAAGCGCTTACTTGAGGTGATCGACACTTTTGTATTTTTTACTGCCAACCTTGCTTTCCAAAATACTCCAGACACAATAATCCAATGGATTGGTATCCGGAGATTTTGGTGGCCATTGTGCTCAAGAATTGAGGCGAGGAACCACATTTTTTAACCATTCAAGGGTAGCGCGTGCTGAGTGCGATAGTGCTGAGTCGTGTTGGAATGTCCAAGGTCTGCGGTCAAAATGTTTGTGTGCCCACGGCTTTAATACACCCTCCAGAATATTTTCGCGATAACATTTGGCACTTATTCTGATCCCACGGTCGATTAATACGAGCGGAGAGCGACCATCGGCTGTTTTGGCGGCCCACACCATCACCATGGCCGGGGCTTGAGTTCTGTTGGCCAACCGAACGTGCACATTTTCAGCTGACCTCTTTGGCAAGTAAACACCATAAGTTTGTATGTTTACAAACGACTGGACACAAAAGATTTATACTTATTTACATGCTGAAGTGCTTTAACGATAGCCACTTGTGGTTTTCCAGCCAAATATAAAGAACACACTATCACGCTTGAATTCCATCACGAATAAGTTTTTTTCTCGCTTGTAAACAATATAATGAGCTGTCACTGGAATACTTTTAACAGCTGTCGGACGAGTGGCTTAGAAATTGAAAGGATTCTTTAAGCCCTTATCGCTCAGGGACTTTTACAGCGATAATTCTGTATCTGCTTATGGAATATTTGTTTTTTTTTATAATTTTTAAGGACGAGCTGTTATCCTGGAATTCTTTAAAATGATTTCAAAACAGTCAGAGTTGTAATCCGGACTTGATCGTATGAATCATTGCATATTTTTAACAAATATCCTTAAGGACCTTTATAACTGTAACCTGGTACTATTTGTGAGAATTTCTCGTACCTAAAAATAATCCTATGTACCCTTATGAATCATTGCATATTTTTAACAAATATCCTTAAGAACCTTTATAACTGTAACCTGCTACTATTTGTGAGAATTTCTCGTACCTAAAAATAAGCCTATGTACCCAAAATGTATGAATTCAAAGGAATCCTTATTCAAAAATAGTAGAGAAGGATAACCTTTTTTGGGTAAGCTTTTATTCATAATCTACTGAGGTTTTCTTCTATTCATAATCTACTGAGGTTTTCCTGTAATTATTGAAAAAATTTGCATTTTGTCGCACAGTGTTATCATGCATTCCTAGCATTTCGGCGAGATTTAAATTTAGACTTTAGGATCTACGGTAGATTTCAACGTATAATAATTTTGTAAAATATTTTTATTTTTTATGTGTCGAGGTTATACATGAACCTATATTGACAATTTTCGGCTAGGTGAAAAGAGTTTCATAACAAATATGACCTATTAAGAATTTCATATATCGGATTCTAGACAAACCCATTGCAAAATGTGTCTAAAATCATCAAAACACCGAATATGGGTAGGTACCGTCGTATGGGGGCTATACGAATGCCAATTTGTTGACGAATCCTCCGAATATCGAGAGGTATCTTTATATAGCGGCTATACGAAGACGTGGACCTATATGGTAAATGCTCATTCAGTGAGAATTTCAAAGAATTGTATCGAAAAATGTGGCAATAATCATAAAAATACCGAATATCTAGAGATACAGAGGCCTATATAGAATATATATATATATATATATATATATATATATATATATATATATATATATATATATATATATAATTTTTTTTGTCATTTTCATAAATGCATGTTAAGAAAATCACACATGGGATTTTATACAAATCCCTTGAAACGGGCCACAATTTGGAATATATATGAAATTCGTAAAACGCGAAATTACCATCCGATATCATTTAAAATCAGTACACTTTATACTTTTATAAACAAAAGATGTGGTATAAAGATAGAATATATCAGTCTACTCCTTCTGGTACTTCTCCCACAAAGGGTTAATATTTTGAAAAACCGAAACACTCAAAAAATATAAAAAAATATATTAAAAAAGAATTGATTCATTCCTCTCATTCTCATAAATGTTCACACATCTTAGTGTTTTACAACACAAGACCTGTTATGGACATGGTAGAAATCGGACCACTCCCTCTAGTATCTTCCCACAAAGGTGTCGGAATTTCAAATGACAAATAGCTCATAAATATAAGCCCCCGATTCTCTTCAAATTTCACATATCCTAATACTTTGAATGATACAGATTGGCCCACCACTTCTGGTACCTCCCCCTTTTTTCCTCAACCAGATACCTGTAGTGGATTTTCTAGCTCATTTTTTTAGTTACCGACAAAAATCGGTAACTTTAAAACCCAAAATTTTGATATAAAAAATAAATTAAAGTTGGCGACATTGGTATCTATCGGTAGGTCTTAACGGCTACGTTGTTTTAAAGGAGGTTAATTAACCGTCCTTTCTAACTCTTTCAGTATCATATTTCGGAATTCCAGCTCTATACATTAACCCAATACCAAATGTAGTACTATTTAGTACTTTTCGTACAATTATAGAATAAATTTCCAAATCCACCTTCATATCTTAATACAAATACGCCCTCTTCCTTCACCCAATACCGAATTTAGTGCCATTTAGTACTTTTCGTACAAGGGACACCGAATATCGGAAAGTACCCCTATATGGCATCTATACGAAAACGTGGTATGAATGTTCCGCCACCGGAGATGGAACCCATTACGAACTACAATTGCAAATTTTTGGACAAATCCGTGGAAAAATGTGACCAAAATCATCAAATCATTGGGTACCATTGCATGGGGGCTATACGATATCGTGGACTTATGTAGACAGTTCTCTTCCAGGGCTAAATTACTCAGAAGCAACTATTTGTGTGGATTTTTAGACAATTTCATTGAAAACATTGGCTTCAATCATCAAAATATCGAATATCTTGATTTACTGATATATGGGGAACGCTGTACCCCATCATCGAACTTGACCTGCCTGCAGCCAAAAGATTAATCTGTGCAAAATTTTAGCTTCCTATCTGAATTCGTTTTGACTCTAGCGTGATCAACGAACAGACGAAAGGATGGACAGGGCTAGAATTTTACACTGATCAAGTAACTTACAAACGGAATGGCAAACTTAATATACCCTCCGTACTATGCATGGTGGAGGCTATAAAAATTTTACAAACCATTGAGTTTCCTTTAATTTTTTATTTTTCATCATCACTTACCGCTGACGTCTCATGGCGCCCAAGGAATCTAATTTCCTTTGGCGAAATGCCGATTTCCTTTGCATGCCAATTGAGGAACGACGAAATTGTCGCGTCAACAAATCATTTGAATTCGTCGCATACAAGGTGGCGGGCGAGGGGGAAGGCGTTCGGGTGCTGCGGCCAATTTCTGAATCTGAGTGTGGGACGGGAGAGGGTGGTCTCGAACAGTCACTGAAGACTGAATCACAAGTATTGTTACCATTGTCATCAGAACTTTCCACGGGATTTGCATAGAGATGATGATGCATATGCTGGCCATGATGATGGTGATGATGATGACGATGGTGGTGGTGGTGGTGGTGATGATTTTCTCTTCTCTGCAGATGGCTTTTTGGCTGGTCTTTATGATCGCCAATGTCACTGGATTCTTCATAGCTGGAGAGGCCATCCTCGTCGGTTTCATCCTGCATGTACAGCGACAAATGGTCCAAGTTGTAAATGTCGGAATGACTGTCGCTGCTGCTGCTAATGTTGCTATTGCTACTACTACTGCTGCTGCTGCTAGAGTTGCCATCACTGTTGCTGCTGCAATAGGTAATGCAAATACTTGTTGTTGTTGTGGTAGTTTTGGTGGTGGTGGTGTTGCTGTCTGCAATCTGCCGACTGCCATTTTCCTGATTATTGTTATTGCTTTTCTCGGTTTCCTTGGAGTTTAAGTTGTGATTATTGCCAATGCTGTTGTTGTTGTTGTTGCTGTTGTTATTAGTTTCTTTACTCCGAATGGTGGTGATACTGCTGGCATAGAAATCACTGCTGCTGGTTTGGGTCGACATATTAGTCATTGTTTTTGTTGTTGTTATAATTAAAGCAGCCATGGCTGCAGTTGTTGTTGTTGTTATTGCAGCAGTGGTTGTGTTGCTTTTATTGTTGTTGTTGTTAGTTTTTACAACTGGTGTTGTGGCCATTTTTGAGTTTTGCAATTTGCGTAGTTCCTGGCCAATGGTATTTTCATCCAGAGTCAAATACGAAATAAACATGGGCGTTGTTGAAAGGTTGATAGGTTGGGGGGTTATAACCTCACTTTTTTTGTTTGAGTTGGCACACAATGTCAAATTGTTTAAAATTGTTTATTTATCACAGTTAATTTTTATTGTTTTTATCATTAATTATTACTTTTAGTTCCGCTATTAAAATTATTTAAAAAAGTAAATAAATATTTTTCCATTAAATTTCACTTTTATCCCCACACTATGGCTGGTTATTTTTTTCGGAAGCTCGGCGGAAGTGAATTGAGCCAATATTGGCTCCGATTTTTGTTTGTTTTATCAACGTTTTTTTTTTTATTATTTTTCCGATAACCTTTCCTTTTTTTTTATTCATAAACAAAATATATTGACACACGTTTTATCACCAGTCCATCAAATCAAACCAATAATCATTTGCTTTGGAGCCACTAATTTCGAGCGCTCCGCTAATCAAAATATTAATAACTGAGCGGTATTGCGGTGGTGACACGCTTTTGACTTTTCTACGGGTTTATCGTTTACCCCTCGAAGAGAGAATGAAAGATAAATTACCATGAGAGAGATAAAGCCAGATAGGCTGGCTGGGGGACAGACAGACAGACAGACAGACAAATGGACAACAGCGTTGAAAATAAAACAAACCCATACATACGTACACACAAAAAGATAAAAATCCAATGAATATAATTATGAACAATACAGAAGCAACAACAACGACAACGGACCAGTCAGTACCCAACCAACCGTTGCGAACCGAACTGAATCTCTGTTATCCAGGTGCATTCATAAAGTAATTAAGTTTTTTCTTTCTGTCTGTCTGTCTGTCTGCCGTTCTATTCATTCATTCTGAGACTACACTTATGTGTGTGTGGGCCTGATATATACTAGGGTGGTTCTCCTTTGTTTCATTATTGAAAATTTTTATAAATTATATTTTTTCAATAATAGATGATATAATTATCTCCCAGGCATGTTAAATAAGGAAGCCATAAAAATAAAATTTGATTGATGTAGATTTTTATTGCCATGGAAGGTAAATCATTCGTTGTCGCTATGATATATTTTCTGTCATTTCAATGTTTAAAGGGGATTTATTTTTCTTCGCTCGAAAATGATATTTTTGTAATTTATTAATTCAGTGGCCAAGTTCTGCAGGTTATCACAAAGAAGATGGCAACATTTTCTATGAGAATATATTCAGATTTTCCTTAGATCATCAATGGGATAATCGACCGATCTTTAATGGAAAGATGTAAATATCATGTATTGAAAGATCTACAGAATTTTTATTAAAAGTTTCGTAGATTATTCTACAAAAAGAAGAAGAAGAAGAAGAAAATGGAAGGTACACCAATCTTCTCTAGGAAGATACCCCCTTTAAGCAAATCGTTCCCATATATTCTCCCATAATGTATTAGCATAGACAAATTAAGGTATAGACTAAAAAGTTTTAAAATTTACCCCTTCCGGCAGATGTCACTATTATTGATCTTGGGCCAGTCAAGTCACTCAGGGCTAGTGAAGTCACTCGACTTCGAAAACCATTTATTCATTTTTCTGATATTTAATTCCTATATTTTTATATTTCACTACATATTTGGATAATGTTAAAGTAAACAAAGTCACTGTTTCGTTTTTAATTGATAAATAATAAAGAATCATAAAAATATTCAATATTTTGTATTTTGAGAGAATTGAGTGAGTCTACTGAACCTCTCTTACAGCATGAACGACATCTATTGAAGCACTTTTTTCGAAGATAACAGATGAGACAACTTTTTAGTCTATACCTAATTTGTCTATGGTATTAGTATGGAAGAACATAGCTCATATATGCTCGTTTTTACTCGTGAGAGAAACATTTTCCTGAGAGGAAACACTCGGAGAGTAAGAGTTATGCAAGAAATTAACTTTTCACTATTTTGCTTGATTTTATATTTAATTTAGACGAATTTTGACATTGACACCAACAAATTATCAATTTTGGTTCACGTTTTGGTGCAGCCCTAATTGTAGTTCTTTACAGATTTTCTACAAGAAGATATCTTCTTTAAGAGCTCAGCAAGGTTTCAAGAATTACTTTTGAAAAAAATACTAAGATTATTTAATTATTATTATTTTTTTATTATTTTATTATAGCAGGGAAAAAAAATGAAAGGTACACCAATCTTCTCTAGGAAGATACCCTTTTTAAGGAAATCGTCGCCATATATTCTCCCATAATGTAGTAGTAGTTCTTCCATAGCTCATATATGCTCGTTTTTACTCGTGAGAGAAACATTTTCGTGAGAGGAAACACTCGGAGAGTGAGAGTTATGCAAGAAATTAACTTTCCACTATTTTGCTTGATTTTATATTTAATTTAGACGAATTTTGACATTGACAGCAACAAATTTTCAATTTTGTTCCACGTTTTGGTGCAGCCCTAATTTTAGTTATTTACAGATTTTCTACAAGAAGATATCTTCTTTAAGAGCTCAGCAAAGTTTCAAAAATTACTTTTGAAAAAAATACTAAGATTATTTAATTATTATTATTTTTTTATTATTTAATTATAGCAGGGAAAACGTGGACCTGTACAAGTCATTTTCTGCTTTAGAATATATAGAATTGCGGACAACAAATACAAACTTTTAAACAATTCCGTTGCAAAATTTGACAAAAATTATCGAAATACCAAATATCCTTTGGTGTTTATGTAGATAATTTTCCAATGCCCAATTGTCCATACCAAATACCAACTATTAGATAATCCCATTAAAAAATGTCACTAAAATCATCAAAATACTGAATGTAGGCAATTTTCTCTCATAGTAGGTAGTACAAGTTACTAACTCCAAATATCGTCGAAAAATGTGAAACCAATTATCAACACATAGAAAATGTTATAAGGGGTTCATACCAAAACTTGGACCTACATGGACAATTCTCTGCAAGGATGTTCCCTTAAAATGTTCTCAAGCTACTTAATTTAGTTCGAAGCTAGAATGATTTTCACAGACGGACAGACATAACTATATTGACATAGAATGTTTGCTAATCAAAAATGTATATACAGGGTGAGATAAAAAACTGCAACAAAGTCAAACGGCATAATTTTTAAAATTTTTTCAAATTTTATTGAATGAAAGCGAAAAAATGTCGGAAATACCATCAAATTTTAGAATAAGTTTAGATTTGTTCGAATTGGTCACTTTTGGCCCGAATTGTAACCTTCAAACGGCCAATGAGACCGTGACACGCTGCCTAAATGTTGCTCTGCGATCTTTTGGCCCATTCCCGGCGAAGCGCTTGCTTGAGGTGATCGACACTTTGGTATTTTTTAGTGCCAACCTTGCTTTCCAAAATACTCCAGACACAATAGTCCAACGGATAGGTATCCGGAGATTTTGGAGGCCATTGTGCGCTGGAAATGAAGCGAGGAACCTAATTTTGTAACCTTTCTTGGGTGGCGCGTGCTGAGTCCTGTTGAAATGTCCAAGGACGGCGGCCAAAATGTTTTCGTGAACATGGCTTTAATACACCCTCGAAAATATTTTCGCCATAATATTCGGCATTTATTCTGATGCGGACGAACGAAGAGCGACCATCGGTTGTTATGGCGGCCCACACCATCACCATGGCAGGCGTTTGAGTTCTGGTGGCCAACCGAAGGTGCACATTTTCAGCTGACCTCTTTGGCAAGTAAACACGATCATTTTGTTTGTTTACAAACTGCTGGACTTTTCTCTTCGGAGAAAACCAAGTTCACCACTTTCGGCCAAGCGAAGCAACTCTTTAACTCTTTTGTGTCTATTTTCTTTTCGTTGCGGTGTAAGTTCTTGCACTTGTTCGAATTTCAATGGCTTTACCTCGAGCTCATTTTTCAATATTTGCCGAATGAAATATTACGATATGTTCAGCTCACGAGCCATTTTCGGCCACTGCGACGCGGGTTTCGATCAAGTCACTTCTTTGCTTTTGCGAACATTTTCTGCTGATGTTTTTGTTTTTTTCCGTCCACTTCCTTGACGTCGGGCTACGCTACCAGTATCACGGTAAGGAGCGATGGTACGAGACACAAAAGATTTATTCACATTTAAATGCTGGAGTGCTCTAACGATAGCCACTTGTGGTTTTCCAGCCAAATATAAAGAAATCACACTATCACGCTTGAATTCTACCATATTTCTGGAAAATTCTCACCAGAATGCTTTTGTACGCTTCTAAACAATAGCTGTCACTGGGATAATTTTTACAGCTATCGGACGAGTGGCTTAGAAATGACAGCAGTCTGAAGTAGGTTGCATTTTTTTTTATCTCACCCTGCATTTATTGACTTTCATAAAATATGAATTCATCGGCCTATTTTCCGTAGTTGAACTTTTCGGAAAAATATTCACCGTAGAACTGCCTTTCAGTATATTCACAACCAATTTTCAACCAAATTTGCTATAGTTTAATAATTTGGTTTTCTTATGGGTAGTTAACTCCTCTTGAAAATTAATCAACATAGGTATAGCCCCAATATAACGGAATTTTCAAATTTTTATGGATTTAGAGGAAAACTAATTGGGTTAAAACTTATGTTTTCTATAGAGGGTATAAAAAGGTCAATGTTAATGTTCGATTGATATTTCATTTTTTAATAAACTATTTTTCGGTTTTTTTACTATTACGAATTTTATTTCCTTTTGTTTCAAACAAATGGTATTATTTATCTTTTTATTCTTTATACAGGGTTGCCCATATTCGACGGACCCATGACTCTTTGGGCCCATTCCAATCGACGAGGCTTGTCCGCAGGCAACATTCTTTGCGTCAATTGAATTTTGTACGGGAACAAATGCAAATCAATGCGAATAATCCGTTGTAAAGTAGACCGAGCCATGTCCAACTGCTGAGAACGGCGTTTTTGGGATGTTCTTGGGGACCTCTCAACACTGGTTCGTATGGCAGCGATATTCTCGGCCGATCGCCTTGGTCGACTTTTATATGGCCTCTTCGGATTAGAAAGAGCCTTGCCAGTCGAAAGTTTTTCGTATAAACGCTTAATGGTGTTCTTAGAAGGCGCACTTCTCACATTTTTTAATGTTTTAAAAGCACGTTGAGTTTTCACAATTGACTTCTTCTGTTGAATGTAAATTTCAACTATTTCGAGTGGCGTGTATTGGTTCATGGTAAAAATCTGCTTGGACTGACGCTTCAAACGCGGTATGTCATTAAGCGATGTGACATTTCGAATATGGACAACCCTGTATATCGCCTTCCTATTTCTTCTCCATTAAAAATAAATTACTCTAAAAAAATATTGTTTATATTTTTATATACATCCATGACCCTCCCTAATACACCATTAGTACGTTTATACCCAACTTGCGATTTCCATCTACGTGTACTGGTACATATGTGTACATATATCGGTACAGCTCTGATGTTAATCGCCACGGAGGCGTTACCAGCGTCAGAGTGCTACTTTTTGCCTACACACACACACACACAAACAAATAACTATTTTACATTCACAATGGATAGTTGTTGTTGTTGCTGCTTTTTATTATCATCAGTAATTGTAACATTTTTGATTAGCAGCTATTTATTTATGGGGTGTGTATTTTGAGAGTCATATGAATGAATGAAATTCTCTACTGGGAAATCCAGTTAGAAAAAGAAACAAAAAGGAAAGAAAAAGCAAAGATTACAATATCTGACGAAATAGTGGTGGCAGGGTAGTTTGTAATGTTTTCAAAAAAAAAAAAAAAAAACAGTAAAGAAAGTTTTAAAGTCGGGCGGAGCCGACTTTATGATACCCTACACCACTTTGCTAATTTAGTAGAGCTCCGCATAACAATTAAACAGAACTCTATACATCCCGAAGCATTTGTATCTTTTAAATTCGGACTTGTATTGCCCATTTGGTGCACAATTATTTTGAAATCGGATAAGGATATGTATGGGAGCTATATCCAAATCGGAACCGATTTCAATAAAATTTGGCAAAGATATTTCTGAGCTGTATTTGATATATTTCCCTGAATATCCTTGTTACGGAGTGCATATTACGGCTGTGGGTAACAAATATAACAAATCGGATGAACAGTATATATGGGAGTTATAGCTATACCGATACCGATCTTCACCAAATTTGTCATACTAACTTCTAGACTCAATTCGGTCGTAAGTACCAAATTCCATCCCATTTGGACAAATATAAGAATTTTGGTGCACAATAAAACGTAAATCGGTCGAAGTTTTATGTGGGAGCTATATCCAAATCTGAACCGATCTCGATAAAATTTAGCAAATGCTGTATTTGATATATTTCCCCAAATATTGTTGTTACAGAGTGCATATTACGGCTGCGGAGGACAAAAATAACAAATCGGATGAACAATATATATGGGAGCTATAGCTATATCTGAACCGATCTCGATGAAATTTGGCATACTTATTTTCAGGCCCTATTTGGTTGTATGTTCAAAATTGCATACTATTCGGGCTGTCATTACATGTTTGGTGCACAATAAAAAGCAAATCGGACGAAGATATATATGGGAGCTACATCTAAATTTTTTACCTATTATCTCCAATTTCAATAGGGTTCGTCTTTGGGGCAAACAAATGATTTGGGCAAAATTTCATCTGGATAGGACAATAAATGCGAACTGTACTTTGTTTACAAAAATACATGGACAGACGGACGGACGGACGGATATGCATTAGTCGACTCAGAATGTGATTCTATGCAGATCATCAAAAGGAACTATGGGTCTATCTCGGTTGGTTTTGTCTGTTACAAACAAATGCACAAAGACATAAGACCCTGACCACCTTGTGCGAAAATGTGGGTAGTACTCTTTGGGTTTCAAATAATTTATTTGGTCCAATTTGTAGGAGAATTTTGGGAAAACTCCCATGAAGTACGACTATATCGCTAAAATGTATTTTTACACCCTCCACCATAGGAGTGTGTATTAAGTTCGTCATTCCGTTTGTAACTCCTCGAAATAATAATTTTTTTTTTGTGTATATATTCTTGATCAGCGTAAAATTCTAAGACGATTTAGCCATGTCCACCCGCCCGTCTATCCGTCTGTTGTAATCACGCTAGACTCAAAATGAAAATAATATAGGAAGTTAAAATTTTGCACAGATGTGTCTTTTATCTGCAGACAGGTCAAGGCCAAAGCTGGGCTATATCGGTCCACCCCCATATAACGGTACCCCCATTTTTGGGTATTTTGATGAGTGTAGCCAAATTTTTCAATGAAATTGTCTGAAAATTCACAGAAGGAGTTCCTTCTGAGTACTGATCTCCCTGAAAGAGTTGTGTCTATATAGGTCCACCTATATTCGGCCCCACATAGCGGTATCTCCCGACATTCGGTATCTTGATGATTTTAGTCACATTTTGCAATGGCATTGTCTGCACTTCTACACAAGGAGTTTTCTGTGAGTACTTTACCCCCCTGGAAGAGAATTGTCTATATAGCTCCACGATATCGTAGATTACCCATATAACGGTACCTCCCGACATTCGGTATTTTGATGATTTTAGCGACAGTATTCACCGGAATTTTTTAAAATTTTTTATGTGAAGCTTGCAATGGATACTCTACTAACCCCTGACGAAAAAATTTTCTATGCACGTCCACGTTTGCGATATTTGGTATTTTGATGATTTTAGTGGAATTTTTAATCGGAATTGTTTCAAATTTCGTATATGAAGTTCCTAAAAGGTACTAACCAATAGCCAAGTTTTTCAATGGAATTGTCTACAAAATCCACACAAGGAGTTCCTTCTGAGTACTTTACTCCCTGGAAGAGTATTGTCTATATAGGTCCACGATATCGTATATCACCCATATAACGATACCTCCCTATTATCGGTATTTGGATGATTTTAGCTACATTTTTCAACGGAATTGTCTAAAAATCCATACTAGAAGTTCTTTCAAAGCACTTAACCCCCTGGAAGAAAAATGTCTTCATAGGTTCACGATATCGTATAGCCCACATACAACTGTACCCCCCTATATTCGATATTTTGACAATTTTAGGGATATTATTCACTGTAGTTGTTTAAAATTTCGTATTTAGAGTTGGGCCAGGTCCAGGTCTTTGTATGGGCCTCATTTATCATTACCACCCTATATTCGGTATTTTAGATACCATATTCACCGAAATTGTTTGAAATTACGTATTTGAAGTTCCTTATAGTTACTACAGCCTGTGACAGAAAATTGTCTATGCAGGTGCAGGTCTTTGTATAGTCCCGATATAACGCTACCTCCCTATTTTAGGTATTTTGACGATTTTAGGTATAATATTCACCGAAATTGTTTGATATAACGGTACCTCCGTTATAAAGGTACCTCTGGTATTTTGATGATTCTAGCTACATTTTTCACCAGTTTCGTATTTGAATATTGTAATGGCTTATGACAAATGTTGCCTATGCAGGTCAACGTCTTCGTATAGACCCCAATATAACGGCTATATTGGGTATTTTTAAGTTTTTAATAGAATTTTTAAAGGATTTTATTTTTTTTTGGAAAATTTCCAAATTCGTTGCAAATGGTGGAGGGTATTCAAAGTTCGGTCCGACCAAACCTACTGCTTTTTTACTTGTTTTTTTAAAATTTTTCCAACAAATTGACCTGTCTTCGATTTCGTATTTTTATACCCTCCACCATACTATGGAGGGTACATTAATTTTGTCATTCCGTTTGTAACTCCTCGAAATACTCATGTCAGACCCAACAAAGTATATATATTCTTGATCGATAAGACGATTTAGCCATGTCCGTCTGTCTGTCTGTCTGTCTGTCTGTCTGTCTGTCCGTTTGTCTGTCTGTTGTAATCACGCTATCTTTCGAACAAATTGAGATAGAAGGCTAAAATTTTGCACACATGTATATTTTGCCAGTAGGCAGGTTAAGTTCGAAAATGGGCCATGTAGGTCCAAGTTATCATATAGCCCCCATATAACGGTACCTCCCGATATTCGGTATTTTGAAGATTTTAGCGACATT
Source organism: Musca domestica (assembly GCF_030504385.1). NCBI lineage: Eukaryota > Metazoa > Arthropoda > Insecta > Diptera > Muscidae > Musca > Musca domestica. The sequence continues at coordinate 7,943,000 of NW_026712334.1, read as the reverse complement.
ATTTATCGGAATTGTTTCAAATTTGGCATTTGAAGTTCGTAATGGATACTACATCCTAAGTCAAAAAATGAGCCGTGTAGGTCCACGTCTTCATATAGTCTCCATATAACGGTACCCCCCGAAATTCGGTATTTTGATGATTTTAGCGACATTATTCCCCGGAATTGTTCCAAATTTGGTATTTGAAGTTCGCAATATATACTGCAGCATAAAACAGAAAATGGGCCATGTAGGTCCACGTCTTCATATAGCCCAGATATACCGTACCCTCCGATATTCGGTATTTTGATGATTTTAGCGACACTATTTACCGGGATTGTTTGAAATTTCGCATGTGAAGTTCGTAATGGATACTTCAGCCCATGCCAGAAAATTGTCTGTGCATATAAACAAATTTTTCTTCAAGTTTCGCATTTAAATATTGTAATAACTTATGACAAAAGTTGCCTCCACGTCGTCGTATAAGCATTCGGTATTTTTAAGATTTTAACAAAATTTTTAACGGATTTTATTTATTTATTTTTTTTTTTGTGGAAATTGCCAAATTTGTACCAAGTGGTGGAGGGTATTAAAAGTTCGGCCCGGCCGAACTTACAGCTTTTTTACTTGTTTCCTCTCAATTCCTCTTTTTTAACTCCTTGCACCCGATACTTAACTCCCCAACAATTTTAGCTTTTCATCTTTCTCATAAGCCATTAAAATCCTCTAAACCCTCTCTCCCCATCCCCTTCGAAGTCAGGCAATACAACATTGTAATTCATGACTTGCAAAGAGTGTTTTATCCTTTATCGCCAGATAGTATTCTAATTTTAGTGGCAAACTTTGTTGCGGTTTTCAATGTTCGTCATGTGGTGGATTTATGTATGTGTACCTCGCCACCCCTCCCCACTTTCATAAATCTCCACATACAGTACTTTTTATTATTCCGTTTGAATGTAGTTTTTTCTTTGTTTTTGCGTTTAGCCATTTTCTGCCATGACCGCAGAGCAATTAAAACAAATGACAATTTTAATGGATGGGTGGATGGATGGATCGCAGGGTTGGCTGACTCTTTAGTTGATGGCAATAATATCAAACCCACCAGCCGTTAATGTGCTACTACTCTACATATGGCCCGCGATGACAATGAGGATGGTACGTCGTTATGCTTGATTTGATGCATAACGTATAATTAGCTAATTAAACAGACTGTGCCTTTGTTTTTTTCGGGGAGGGTAAGGAAAATGAGGGGAGGAGGAGAGGAGTGACACGACAAACAACTACAGGTAGAAATAAAACCAAAGTTCATTTTTGCTCAAAGTCAATATTTCAATTAGTCACTAAAATTGTTGCATTAACCTCAATTTAATTATGACCACAAACAAAGTGACATTAAAAGCAATGTGGGGATGAGGTTTATGAAAGTTTATTTTTTCGCCAAAAAATTGGGTGTAATCAAAGCGAATATTTGGAGAGAGAGAGAGAGAGCAAATTTGATAAGAGAGCTAAAAACTCTTTAGGCTTAACGAAAACTTTAAAATAAGCAATAGAAAAATGAAACAACATAAAAGTTCCTCCGGAGTCTATTCCTGTGTGAAATATGTGGAGTTGTTGAACTTTCCACTGAGAAATAGGGAAAATCCAAAATAGAGCAACCATTTGCTCTAAGAATGTAAATCAGGGGATAAAATAAGAGTGGGGGGGGAAATGGGGGTTGTGATCTGGTACAGAAAAATACAAAACATAGAAATACAGCAACCGTATGAAAAAAACTAAAGGAGTGTTCAGCAGTCTTTTCACAATTTTGATTTAATTTTGATTTTTGGCTTGGACCCAGGGATATAAACGTGAAAGTTTCTAGAATAGGCTGTAGTGTAGCTACCACTTTTTTTCTAGCTAGTTCAACGAAAATGGGTTATTATCCTAGAATTTATGCATGAACCTGAATCTTCGTAGGCTAGGTTCAAGTTCATGAATTTAATTTTTTTTGTATGTTAGGTGGTATCTGAAACTGGCTGGACTTTGGATTATTAACTTGATTTTTCTCGTCCTGGCTCTGAAAGCGAATTTTTGTATCAGAGTCTAATCTATGTATATCAGAGATAAATCTCATTGGAGTTCATAGTTTGTATGCCGAATTCAAGTCTATGATTTTTTGTAGCCTAGGCACTTGGTCTATGATATTGGCTGGACTTTGGTTCATCAAGGTGGATATCTTCCAGCCATTAGGTATTTTTATACCCTCCACCATACTATGGAGGGTATATTAATTTTGTCATTCCGTTTGTAACTCCTCGAAATACTCATGTCAGACCCAACAAAGTATATATATTCTTGATCAGCGTAAAATTCTAAGACGATTTAGCCATGTCCGTCTGTCTGTCTGTCTGTCTGTCCGTCTGTCAGTCTGTTGTGATCACGCTATCATTCGAACAAATTGAGATAGAAGACTAAAATTTTGCACATATGTTTAGTTTTCCAGTAGGCAGGTTAAGTTCGTAAATGGACCATGTAGGTCCAAGTTATCATATAGCCCCCATATAACGGTACCTCCCGATATTCGGTATTTTGATGATTTTAGCGACATTATTCACCGGAATTGTTTCCAATTTGGCATTTGAAGTTCGTAATTGATACTACAACCTAAGACAGAAAATTATCTGTACAGGTCCACGTCTTCGTATAGCCCCCATATAACGGTACCCCCCCCCCCCCCCCCGATATTCGGTATTTTGATGATTTTAACGACATTATTTACCGGAATCGTTTCAAATTTGGTATTTGAAGTTCGTAATGGATACTTCATCTAAAGTCAAAAAATGGGCCATGTTGGTCCACATCTTCGCATAGCCCCGATATAACGGTACTCCCCGATATTCGGTATTTTGATGATTTTAGCGACATTATTCCCCGGAATTGTTCCAAATTTGGTATTTGAAGTTCGCAATAGATACTGCAGCATAAAACAGAAAATGGGCCATGTAGGTCCACGTCTTCATATAGCCCAGATATACCGTACCCTCCGATATTCGGTATTTTGATGATTTTAGCGACACTATTTACCGGGATTGTTTCAAATTTCGCATGTGAAGTTCGTAATGGATACTTCAGCCCATGCCAGAAAATTGTCTGTGCATATAAACAGATTTTTCTTCAAGTTTCGCATTTAAATATTGCAATAACTTATGACAAAAGTTGGCTATGCAGGTCTACGTCGTCGTATAGGCATTCGGAATTTTTAAGATTTTAACAGAATTTTAAACGGATTTTATTTATTTTATTTTTTTCTACCAAATGGTGGAGGGTATTAAAAGTTCGGCCCGGCTTACAGCTTTTTTACTTGTTTTGGGAATTTTTTTTGAAAAATTAATTAATTATTCAAAGTTTGGCCCGAACTTAGCTGCGTTTTTACTTGTTTTTTTTTTTTTTTTTTTTGCTAGGTTCTGATTTTTGAATGTGAATTTTTGTATACCAGACTTGGATCTATGAACCTGGATTCTTGTAGCGTCTGCATTAAAATATTTTGTATCCATACCTGCATAGTATGGTAAGGGTATATTAAGTTCGTCATTCCATTTGTTAATCATGGAAAAAATAATTTTAGACCTATTAAAGTATATATATACTTCATCAGCGTAAAATTCTAAGACGATTTAGCCCTCTCCCTCCATCCGTACGTCTGTTGTAATCACGCTAGAGTCAAAACGAATAAAGATAGCAAGCTAAATTTTGCACAGATCAGTCTCTTGTGCGCAGGCAGGTCAATTTTGAAGATGTACGATATCGTATTGTCCCTAAATAACGTAACCCTCCGATATTTGGTATTTTGATGATTTTAGGCACATTTTTCAATGAAATTGTCTGAAAATCTACACAAGGAGTTCTTTGTGGGTACTTTACTGCCAGTAATATAATTGTATATATAGGTCCACGATATCGTATATCTGCCGTATATCGGTATTTGAAATTCAGAAACGATACTACAGCCTACGACAAAAAAAAAAATACTTATGCAGGTTCACGTCTTCATCGGTATTTTTCGACGAATTTTTTAAAATTATTCAAGATCCTTAAAAGTGGTGGAGGATATTAAAATCTCGGCCCGGCCGAACGAATCTGCCTTTTTACTTGTTATACCCACCACCATACTATGGAGGGTATATTAACTTTGTCATTCCGTTTGTAACTCCTCGAAATACTCATGTCAGACCCAACAAAGTATATATATTCTTGATCAGCGTAAAATTCTCGAGTCGATTTAGCGATGTTCGTCTGTCTGTCTGTCCGTCTGTTTGTTGTAATCACGCTATCTTTCGAATGAATTGAGATAGACGGTTAAAATTTTGCACACATGTTTATTTTTCCAGTAGGCAGGTTAAGTTCGTAAATGGGCCATGTAGGTCCACGTTTTCATATAGCCGGTAGCCCCCTATATTGGGTATATGGGGTCTTATAGACCCCAATATAATGGCTATATTCGGTATTTTTAAAATTTTAACAGAATTTTTTAAGGATTTTATTTTTTGAAAATTTCCAAATTCGTTGCAAATGGTGGAGGGTATTATACTGCTTTTTAACTTGTTTTTTTTTTTTTTGCCTTTTCTTTTAGCCTCTATTATATACATATAAAGGCGGAAATTTCAAATCCAGGACTCTGGTCAATGAACTTATATTTTCTGGCGTGGATTTCAATTTTCAAGCTCATGTTCTCCCCTATGGACGTAGATTTCCAATACTGTTTTTGGTTTACGAATTTGAGGTTTTCACGAGTCTTAGTCTTTTTAATCCTATTTTCAGTTAAGGAATGTGGAATTTCACAACCTATTTATTGGCTTACGAATGTGTATTTTCTAAGCCCAATTTTGGCACGGGTCAGATTCGGTAATTTTTCTAGTCTAGGGCTTGGTCTATGATGGTATAATTTTTTATATTAGGCAGTGTGTGAAATTTAATTTATTGCAGTGGATTTTAATTTACAAGCTTATGAACGTGGGGTTTTCAATGCTATTTTCGGGCTGCAAACTTGAATTTCTCTAACTGATGACCTGGCCTAGGAATGGAGATTTTTCGAAGTTATTTTCGTTTTTTGGTTTATAAACACGGATTTTCCAAACCAAACCTTATTCACGAATCTAATTTTTTTTGTCTTTCGAACGTGGGATTTTCGAGCCAATGTTCTGGCTAATGAAAGTGGAGTTTAAAAGCCTATTTTCCGGTAAATAATACGTCTGGCTTATGAATGCGGATTTTTAAGCATACTTCCAAACGAGGATTTTTAAGCCTTTTTTCTGAAATTGTTTTTTTTTTTTTCAAGTCTGTTTTCTGAACATTGATGCTTTAAGTATATGTTCTTGATTCAAACTCGAATTTTGGTAGCCGATGTTCCGAACTTAGATATTCCTAGCCAATTTTTGGCTTTCGAAAGTTTTTTTTTGGTCCTCGTTTCTAGCCCTGTAGTATAGTACTTTATTGGGAAAATATGGCAAATTTTCGATTGAAAGTCGTTCACGTACACAAAAAAACTAGTAGTTAAAAAAAGAGGACGCACAAATATGTATTTCTCTTTTACTAGGTTCTTTTTGGCCGAGTATAACATTGTAGTATTATTGCCAGCTACTGATAGGCTGATATATTGATTTTTAAGAATATATTTTAGTTCCCATACTTTTTTCAGAGTTACCTTTATACTCTTTATTAGATTCTTTTATAAGTTTAATCCTCTCAAAGATCGTCCTTGAAATTAAAATCAATAATACGCAACCATGCTCCACCTGTTGCCTTCATTCCTAGCCTCTTCATTGCTGGCCATAACCCCAAGGATGCAAGTTGATATTTTTATACTACATCTCTGTTTCCGCTTCATTAAATTAATAATTGTTAAAAAATTGTTAAATTATTATTAAATATTCATATAAAGTAATTTATTTAAAAAGACACGCAACATAATGGCCCATTAAAGCTATTCTCCTGCATGCATATGAGATGCATGGGAGTTGATGGTGTGTTTTGTTGGAATTTCCTTAGCTATCAAGATGTGGAATGTAGAATTTCAAGGACCCTATCAGGGACACAATGAACATTCCATGCTCACATTATTATTACCATCATCATAATCATCATCATTCAACACATTATCGTTATCATTGACATAACCATTAAACCATGGCAATGGCGAATGTATGGAGTTTTCATTTAAAGGGAAGTTTTTTTTCGCTTAAGTATGGCCTTTTCTTGAAGACAATTTTCCATGCAGCTAATGTTTAACTTTTCTTTACTACTCTACGGCGATGTTTAACAAACTGCAACAGCAATAAACCACTCAGAAGAAAAGGTATTTTTTTTTTTTTGGAAAAAAGTTTCCAGACATAAATATTGTAAATTTTTGTAAAAGTTAAACATTATAGATGTGATGCTGTAATTTAATTATTTATGTACAGCTTGTTGCGAAATAGAATTTTATTTTGCAACCAGGTTGAAAAGGGCTAAAAGAGATTCCTCGAAAAGAGTATTTTTGTTTCAAATTGTTGATGTAAATACAATTTTCTAGGAATTGAATTGAAATTTTGGAATATACTATTGTCGTATGTTTCATTCAATTTATTTTAATCACTCATACCACATACATGACCTTAACATATTTCCTTTAATTTTTTGCAATAAGCATACGCCCCAATGTTCAATTAATAATAGTCATACGCCACCAAAATTGAGAACAATAAAATTTAATTTCCTGGCTATTTTTCCATTTTGAATTATTATGGAAAATTTGCCAATGAGATATATCAATATATTAGAATTTAATTTTACCACTCGTACGTCACAGATGCCCCCATATATTTTCCTAGCTACTGCCGTTTCACAATAATTTGCCCCAAATTTCAATTACAAAGTAATAATCCTCATACGTCACCAATATTGCCGACATTAAAATTCGTAGAATTTCCTTATTCTTTTTTTTAAATTTTGAATTATCTCATCTTTTTGGGGAAACCTTGCAGTGTAATGGGGGTGGGAAATCTTTCATCAAACATCATAGACACTTTTATTTTATTTTGATTGGCCGGCAAAAAAGGAGGTCAATGTTCTTCATGACTAACAAATATTTACTTAGTCGATTTAAGATTTGTTTATTTTTTGTGTGCAAATAAATAAGTCGCTTATTGACTTAAATTGTCAAATGGATGGATATTTGAAATTTATAAACAACTAGCTGAACCCGGTGCGCTTCGCTACCCCTTTTGATTTTATATGCATGCAAAATTTTATTTACGAATATATATTGGAATACGAATATATGTTGGATAACGAAAAACAAATTTAAAAATTAAAAAAATATATATTGCACTAATTTAATGCGTTAATAAACAAAATCATTACAAAAGCAGTAACATGACATGCATACACGAAGGGTTTGTCCTTTGGATTTATTTATTTCATAGCAAATATGCAGGAAACTGCATTTTTTTTTAAGTAGAGTGGCATTTCTATTGCAATTAGTGAATTCGCGATAGCAACATACTTCGCCATAATAAGCGTATTTCTAATAAATTGTTGTGTTGTTTTTTAGTGTTAGCCTAAGGCGTTGTGGGTCATTGGTTCTTATTAAAATCATATCCCAATCTGATCCGATTTAAATATAATTTAAAAAAAAAAATACTTTTACACCAAACTCCGCCACACCTTTCATATTTCATTGAAATTGGTGCGTCAAATATGTGAAATCGGCCGAGAATATATATATCCAAATCTTAACTAATTTCCAATTAATTTATCACATTTATTATTATAACCAAATTCCGCCACACATTCTGAATTTCATTGGAATCGGTCATATATATCGTGTTTGGTGCATAATATGTATGAAATCGGCCGAAATATATATGTTAGCTATATCCAAACCTCAACTGATTTCAATATAATTTGGCAATTTTAGCTGGTGCCAGATTTTGTCTCTCTCGCTTTGGGTGCATCAAATATGTGAAATCGGCTGAGTATATATATGGGAGCTATAATCACATCTGAGCGTATTTGAATATAATTTGTCAAATTTATTTTTGTACCAAATTTAGCCACTCATGCCGAATTTCGTTGGAATCGGAAATACGTATCGTGTTTTGTGCATCAAATATGTGAAATCCAAATCTGAACCGATTTTAATATAATTTGACTAATTTATTTTCTAATCAAATCCCGTTACATATTCCAAATTTCTTTGGAATCGAACATACATATCGTGTATGGTGCATAAAATACATGAAATCGGTCGAAAATATATATGAGAGCTATATCCAAATCTGAACCGATTTTAATATAATTTGACAATTGTATATTTGTTTTAATTTCCGCTCAATTTCAATTTTGTAGATAAAATCTATCACACGTTTCAAATTTCATTGAAATTGGGGACACATAGCGTGTTTGGTGCATCAAATGCTTGAAATCGGCCGAAATATATATATGGGAGCTATATCCAAATCTGAACCGATTTCAGTATAATTTGACAAATTTATTTTCGGATTAAATCCCGTCACACATTCCAAATTTCATTGGAATCGAACATTCATATTGTGTTTGAGGCATCAAATGAGCAAAATCGGTCGAAAATATATATGGGAGCTATATCCAAATCTGAACCGATTACAATATAATTTGGCAAACTTATTTTTGTTCCAAATTCCGTTACGTATTCCAAATTTGGAGACTGTATCTTCAACCAATCAATAGATATGTGCATATAAAATCTAAATTTTTGGGAGGTACCTCCGATTCTGATGCTATATCTTCAGTTCCAAGTGGAAATTCAAAAATGTATATAGCCTATGTTACTTTCAGGCGATGTTGCAGTATATACGGACATTTTCAGGAAAATCTATTCAACGGTTTTCGAGTCCATAAATTACAAACAAACATACAAACATTTTCCTCTTTTATAGATATAGATTAAGAGATTTGGAATAGACAATAAATGATCTTAAATTTAAAGGAACATTGCAAAATGAATGGAATAATGTTTTGTAAAAAGTGGATGCAATGTAGACGTCAATTTATATATTTTTTGAAATGTAGAGGGCAGCCCTATGACAGTTTGTAGCTTCCGGAATATATATATGAAAGAGTAGTAAAATAACTGACTAACTGCGTGAGAATCAACGCCCAGACGAAGCGGCTGAAGCTGGGATCTTGAAAATTTTCACAAAGGTCAGTCTTTTTTGCATACGCATACGCAAGACTGTGTTTTTGGAAATTCGCATTATAAGGGTACGAAAATTTCTAAAATTTAATATTTTGTATTAGACACGAGTTAGATTTCCGATATTCGAAATGTGAGGCTCTAATGGAGTGCAGGATAGATGTAACGAAATATTTTTGGAAATCCAATCTTTAAGATTACGCAAGGTTCTAAAGTGGCATAATTTGGTATTATCTAAACGGGTAGAGCTACAAAATTGAAATTTGTTATGAAAGTCAAGGTCGGAAAATAAGTTAGGTGCAGGTGGTTTTTGGAAATGTGTACTAAGTGTGCAAAATGTACTAAATTTGGAACAGTTTGGTATATGGAGAACGGATGAAGATGAAATTTTGATATTTTGTTTTTGGGTCCCTGTTGGTGGAGGTTGCTTTGAAAATGTGCACGAATATTTGGTACAATTTGGTATCGGATGAAAATATAGAACTTGAAGTGTGAAATTTGGTATTAGGGATCCTTTTCCGGTGTAGCCTGGAGGTGGGTTTGGAAATGTCTCCTAAATTGTACGAAAAGTACTGAATGGTACTATATTTGGCATTGAGAGAAGGGATAGAGATCAAATTGTGAAATTTGATATTAAGATTACGGATGATATTTATGTGTGTAATTTGATGGTAGTTTGGAAATGCCTCCCATATTTGTACGAAAAGTACTAAATGGTACTAAATTGGGTGAAGGGATAGAGCTGGAATACATAAATTTAATTTTAAGGTTACTGTTGGTATCTGAGATTGAGATATGAAGGTGGTTTTTGAAAACGCATTGTATAATTATGCGAAAAGCACTAAGTACAATACAGGGTGAGATAAAAAAAACTGCAACAAAGTTAAACGCCATAAGTTCTACATTTTTTTAATTTTATTGAATGAAAGCAAAAAATGTCGGAAATAGCATCAAATTTTAGAATAAGTTTAGATTTGTTTAAATTGGTCACCTTTGGCACGAATTATAGCCTTCAAACGGCCAATGAAACCGTCACACGCTGACCGAATGTTGCTCTGCAGTATTTTGGTCCATTTCCGTCGAAGCGCTTGCTTGAGGTGATCGACACTTTGGTATTTTTAAGTGCCAACCTTGCTTTCCAAAATACTCCAGACACAATAGTCCAACGGATTGGTATCCGGAGAATTTTGGTGGCCATTGTGCGTTGCAAATGAAGCGAAGAATCGTATTTTGTAACCAGTCCTGTTGGAATGTCCAAGATCTGCGGCCAAAATGTATGCGTGCCCAAGGCTTTAATACACTCTCCAGAATATTTTCGCTATAATATTCGACATTTATTCTGATGCCACGGTCGATTAATACGGCTGTTATGGCGGCCCATACCATCACCATGGCCGACGGTTGAGTTCTGGTGGTCACCCGAAAGTGCACATTGTCAGCTGACCTCTTTGCCAAGTAAACACGATAATTTTGTTTGTTTACAAACTGCTGGACAACGAATGTTTTCTCAGCGGATAAAACCAAATTCGGCAATTCACCACTTTCGGCCAAGCGAAGCAACTCTTTAGCTCTTTTGAGTCTATTTTCTTTCTGTTGTGGTGTAAGCTCTTGCACTTTTTGGAATTTCAATTCCCCCCGAGCTTATTTTTCAATATTTGCCGAATGGAATATTACGATATGTTCAGCTCACGAGCCATTTTTCGGCCCCTACGACGCGGGTTTCGATCAAGTCGCTCCTTTACTTTTCGAACAATATCTGCTGATGTTGCTGTTTTCGTCGTCTTGACGTCGGGCTACGTTACCAGTGTTACGGTAAGGAGCGATGGTATGAGGTACAAAAGATTTATTCACATTTAAATGCTGGAGTGCTCTAACGATAGCCACTGTGGTTTTCCAGCCAAATATAAAGATATCACATTATCACGCTTGAATTCCATCACGAATAACTTTTTTTCTGGAAAATTCCCACCAAAAAGCTTTTGTACCCTTGTAAATAATATAATGAGCTGTCACTGGAATAATTTTAACAGCTGTCGGATGAGTGGCTTAGAAATGACAGCAGTCTGAAGTTGGTTGAAATTTTTTCATCTCACCCTGTATTTCTATTCTAAATCGATTGCCTTTTTATTTAGGTCCCCATAAAAGATGTTCTTTGATTTTTACCGCTATAGAAGATTATAAGTGCTCTGAAAAATATAACAATTTCTTGTTTTTCAAACACCATGTTATGAATACGTCACAGGTGCCCTCAAATAAGAATAAGCACTGGGGAGACCCCATGGGAATTCTATTTAAAAAACGCATACGTCACCTCAATCTATGATTTTTTTTTCAATTTGAAATCTAGAAAAATGGAAGAAGCTATAAAAAATAATATAAAAAGCGTGTTCCTTTCACAATAAATAACCATAGATCTTAACTCTCGCCAATGGTTGCCAAGATGTCAAAATAAGATAAAATATTATTTTTAGCCATGATATATTGAAAGATTATTGTATATTTAATATAACACTGGTTATTGTGTTATTTTTTTTTTGGAAAGCTTTGAAATTGAATAATAATTTTTATTTAGAAGTCATCACGTCATCTTATACGGAACGTCAAGAATACATATTTTTATATCCAACAAGGATGTGTTTAGCGCTAAAATATCTTCCCTCTAAATATATATCACCTTGTTTATATGGAAATTCAAAATCTTCGGCTTATCTAATATCGACAAATGTGTTCTACAAATAATATTTTTTTGTTTTTCAACTGCTACATACATATTTCGAAATATAAATAATCTACAATATTTTTAATTGAAAAAAAGTGTTTTTAAAATATCACAAAAGTGGGACACTATTATTAGACCCAAAAAGACACATTATAAATCTAGAAGTAATTTTAGTTTTCAGTCTTTATTTTCAACAATATATATACTTTGTATAGAGGTGTACAATTTGCTGTGTGTGACGTCAATTGCATTAAATTTATATATTTTTTTAGAGATTTTTTTTCTTTTTTGACATTTGCATATAACCAAATGTATGCATGCAACATTTTTTTTACTGCATATTTAATAAACAAGCAAATGTTCTTCTCAAAATCTTGTTGTTTTTTTTTTTTTTTGGTTAGATGTGGAACGACATTTTTATTTTTATACCAAAAATTTACACAAAAATATCACAAATAACCTGGCGTGTAACATATTTTTGCACTCATGTATGGAAATAACCACAAAATAGAAAAAAACAAGAATTATAAAAAAATCAAATGTGGCTTCTTTTACAAACATCCAACACACCTCTAACCCAAACCTCATAGGAAAACAGGTAAGCTCAGACAATATGAACGGTCTGAAAATAATTTTTAATACTCTTATTTTCAATGAGGATATTTTATAATAAGTTAGTTGGGATATTTAAGAATAATAATTTTTTCGTTGAAATTTTATTAAAAAGTCCGTCCCATACTAATTAAGCGCCTAAAAGTATGCAATTTGCTCTAGAAAAAAATGTATAAATTAATGTGTGGAGGCCATCTATATTTCAATTTATTTTGTCATCTATACCTTAAAATATTGTTGAATATATACTGTTATGTACTGGCGTTTTTACAATATGAAATAAATATTTAAGGCACGATGGATCTGATAATTCTTTAAACAGTTGACTCTGAAAATCTTAAAAAAGTCACAATGAAAGGAAGTATATGCGACATCTATGTTTTAATTTATTTAGTTAATTATATACAAGTCATCGTCATCTAAAATGGTATGTTTTGGAATATATATGGCAGTTTTGTAATTTTAAATTAATATTTGGTATGTTTTGGAATATAGATGGCATTTTTGTAATTTTAAATTGATATTTAAGAAAGTTTCGGACGGAACCTGGACCGTTTGTAAAACCCCATAATATCCCGCCTAATAGTGATCCTCACGATATATTTAAAGATCTCTTCATTGAAAAAGTATTCTTGAAAAATTCAGATTTTTGATATGGGCTTTGATTCCCTGAAAATAATCTTAAAATATCCATGGTTGCTTCTTATGGCACCTTAAAAGGAACCTAAAATAAAAAAAAATAAATATTTAAGAAATTTTCAACCCAGCCGGACTCTACATATGTAAAATTCCAGCACGTTTCCAATAAGAGATCCGTCCCTCGAAAAGGTTTTCTTGAAAAATTCATGATTGCCCCTTCTAGTTCTTCAAAATCCAAAATAGGGTTCGAATGGTGGATGTTCATAAAATCTAAAATTGTCGCTATTTTTTCTTTTTAAAAATTATCTTTAAATCAATAATTTCTATAATCCGATATAACCTCCACCATGGAAAGGAGGGCATATTAAATTTGTCATTCCGTTTGTAACAGCTCAAAATATTCGTCATAGATCCCATAAAGTACAGGGTGAGATGAACAAAACTGCAACCAACTTCAGACTACTGTCACTTCTAAGCCACTCGTCCGACAGCTGTTAAAATTATTCCAGTGACAGATCATTAAATTGTTTACAAGCGTACAAAAGCATTCTGGTGAGAATTTTCCAAAAAACAAAAAAAAATATATATATATTCGTGATGGAATTCAAGCGTGATAGTGTGATTTCTTTATATTTGGCTGGGAAAGCACAAGTGGCTATCGCTAGAGTACTCCAACATTTAAATGAGAATAAATCTTTTGTGTCTCGTACCATCGCTCGTTACCGGGATACTGGTAGCGTAGCCCGACGCCAGGGAAGTGGACGGAAGAAAACAGCAACATCAGCAGAAATGGTTCGAAAAGTAAAGAAACGACTTGATCGAAACCCGCGTCGCAGTGGCCGAAAAATGGCTCGTGAGCTGAACATATGGCAATATTCCATTCGGCAAATATTGAAAAATTGAAATTTCAAAAAGTGGAAAAACTTACACCGCAACAGAAATAAAATAGACTCAAAAGAGCTAAAGAGTTGCTTCGCTTGGCCGAAAGTGGTGAACTGCAGAATTTGGTTTTTTCCGATGAGGAAACATTCGCTGTCCAGCAGTTGGTAAAAAAACAAAATGATCGTGTTTACTTGCAATAGAGGTCAGCTGTGCAATGTGCACCTTGGGTTGGCCACCAGAACTCAAGCGCCGGCAATGGTGTTGGTGTGGGCCGCCATAACAGCCGCTTTAGTCGCTCTCCGCTGGTATTAATCGAACGTGCCGAATATTATCTCGAAAATATTGTGGAGGGTGTATTAAAGCCTTGGGGACGCAAACATTTTGGCCGCAAACCTTGGATATTCCAACAGAACTCAGCACCATCGCACTCAGCACGCGCCACCCAAGAATGGTTGCGATATGAGGTTCCTCGCTTCATTTCCAGCGCACAATGGCCACCAAAATCTCCGGATACCAATCCGTTGGACTATCGTGTCTGGAGTATTTTGGAAAACAAGGTTGGCACTAAAAAATACCAAAGTGTCGATCACCTCAAGCAAGCGCTTTGCCGGGAATGGGCCAAAATACCGCAGAACAATATTCGGGCAGCGTGTGACGGTTTCATTGACCGTTTGTAGGCCATAATTCGTGCCAAAGGTGACCAATTCGAACAAATCTAAACTTATTTTTAAAATTTTATGCTATTCCCTGCATTATTTGCTTTCATTGAATAAAATTAAAAAAAAAAGTAAAAATTATGGCGTTAAAAGTAAAAAATACGACTTTTTTGTAGTTTTTTTTTTAAATCTCACCATGTGCCTTAATATATGGGGGGGGGGGGGTATAAAAATACATTATGACGTATAGATGGCGTTGGTATAAATTAAAGACCACGATGTTAAGTTATTAGCTAAAACTTCTGTGAAGAAACTCACAAGAATGATATAACAATGATATAAAAATATTAGTCTATCCGTTAAAAAGAGGTTCTACTGTATTGATCATTTCTTTAGAATATCAAAAAATGTTTCTGAATGCAATACAAAAATATATGTGTATATATATTTTTTTTAAATTATTTTTATTTGAATTTTTTATGATAATGTTAATACGTGGGTTGGGAGACCGACCACATGCGACAATATGTCTGGACAAACAAACATCAGATGCAAATCAGAAATATTATTTAATATTATGACAAGCAATTGAAGGACAAATAAAGTGGGTTTCTTTCAATATAATTTTGGAGGATGACCAAATGAATCGGTGGTGATGATTTTTCTAATGATGGAAAAATACTAAAATATGCATTGGGAGAAAATTTGAATACGTTATTAAACTAACCAAAGGAAAGAGAAACAAACGCTTTCGGTTTTCGGAACCAATATGGAAGAGATACTATAGGCCTATTTTTTATTATAATAATCCTAATATTTGGACGATTTAAGCAGATCTAGTTTTCTGCATAATAACAGATCTTTTTGGACTGTATGTGACCCCCATTGAATACCGGTGTGAAAAAATCGCATCATATAATTATGTGCGCCGTCGTTTTCAACACGAAAACAACATTTTGGCGACGGTAAAACAAAACCATCTGTAGCAAATCAAAATCGAATCGAATAAACAAGTACCCAGAACTCTTTGCAAGGGGCCAAAAAATCGAAATAACAGCGCAGCAGAATAACAAAACACAACTGTTGAAAATACACCATCAAATTTATTTAAAAATAAATTCGAAAATAAAGAATAAATCTTTTTTTTTTTGTTTTTGAAAATTTAAATGTCATGGCCGTTGTGTCGCCATGTCGGCTTTTTAGTTGGATGTGAAAGAGTGCCAGTTGAGTGCCGGGAAAACGTGTTGTGTGTGTGTGTGTGTGTTTGGTTGGTTGGACCTTCTTCTTCTTTGACTTCACAACAAAAATTTGAATTACATCTGTATTTGATTGTATCTACAGGCATGTGTGATAGACAAGAAGGGTGGCAGGGTGACAAGTCGACGGACAGACAGACCGGCATATGGGACAAATTTTTCGTTAATGGTTCATTTCTTTCATGGTTTTCAAAAAAAAAAAACCTTTTGATGTGAAAGCATTTGTTCCCCTCATTTCAAGTTAAATGGAAAAAATGCTGTGCATTTCAAAAAAAAAAAAAAAAAAAAAAATTCTTTGAAATTTTTGTAAATTGTAATGGAAGCATTATTTTTAAAATTTATGAACATTACAAATGTGTTTTTTGGATTCACAAGAAATATACAGTTAAATAAAAAAAAAAAAAAAAATAAAAAATGTATTTGAAATTTATTTTTTTTTTAATTTCTCAGATGCGTCTGAGCTACAATTATGGTGTAAGAAAAAATATTTTTAAATGACTTAAAAAATGTAACAAGTTTTTTTAATTCTTTCCAGATCGGACTAAATTGGACTAAATTAGTATCGGACTAAATTAGTATCGAGCTTACTTTTCAAGGATAACAAATATTTTCAACATCCATGGTCAAGATATTACTAACGAATCCATGATTCTGACGAATAACCTCAAAAAAAAAATTTTCTTAGACATCAAGTGTAGGTAGCGTTGATTAACGTCATATTATAGATGGCGTTGATTGAAAAAACAAGTAAAAAAACATTAAGTTCGGCCGGGCCAAACGTTTAATACCCTCCACCTTAGGGTAAAGGAAACATTAGAAGAAATGTGTCAAAAACCATTAAAATGCCGAATATCGGGAGGTACCGTTATATGGGGGCTCTACCAAATCGTGGACCTGCAAATGCAAGGTTCCGCCAACGGAGCTAGAACCCATTATGACCTACAAATACCAATTTTCAGACAAATACGTGAAAAAAGGGGCAAAAATCATCAAATTACCGAATATCGGGAGGTACCGTTATATGGGGCTATATCAAAACGTGGACCTATACATACAATGTTTCGCCACACGAACTAGGACCCATTATGATTCACAAATACCAATTTTTACACAAATCAGTGAAAAAATGTTGCAAAAACCATCAAAATACCGAATATCGGGAGGTACCGTTATATGGGGGCTATACCAAATCATGGACCCATACATGCAATGTTTCGCCACCGGAGCTGGAACTCATTATGACCAACAAATACCAATTTTTAGACAAATCCGTTAAAAACTGTGGCAAAAATGATCAAAATATCGAATATCGGGAGGTACCATTATATGAAGGCTATACCAAAACGTGGACCTATACATGCTATGTTTTGCCACACGTACAGGGACCCGTTATGACCTACAAATACCAATTTTCAGACAAATCCGTTAAATAATGTGGCATAAATCATCAAAATACCGAATATCGG
This sequence comes from Musca domestica, assembly GCF_030504385.1. NCBI lineage: Eukaryota > Metazoa > Arthropoda > Insecta > Diptera > Muscidae > Musca > Musca domestica. Next base: position 7,925,601 of record NW_026712334.1, on the reverse strand, counting down.
GAGGTACCGTTATATGGGGGCTATACCAGAACGTGGACCGATATATCTTATTTTCAATATCAACCATCCTAGACACAATACCAATTGCTCTGCTAAATTTTGGCGCTCTACGTCAAATAATGTGGGCTGTATCGTGATTTCAACAGACAGACAGACAGACAGACAGACGGACAGACAGACGGACATCGATTTAACGATTTAGAATTTTATGCTGATTATGAATATATATACTTTATGGGGTCTACGACGAATATTTAAGGATGTTACAAACGGAATGACAAAGTTAATATACCCTCCTTTCCAAGGTGGAGGGTATAAACATCGAAGCCTCTGGTTATTGAAGATGGTTGCAAAATATTTAGGCATTGAAACGGACCAAAAACAGAAGAACTTCTTAATTTTTCACTTCATGTATAGGCCACAGTTATTGACAGATCGGACTGAAATTTTGCATGGTGAGCAGACCAATTTGGATGTTCATCGGATAATGTTAAGAGGGTGAAATGGACTAGAACTTTGATGTAAAAAATACCAAAATGTCCATTAAACTTCAAACATTTTTAACCTCGGAAAAAATCACAAATGCACTCAAATGTCCCTTCTGACCGTCATATTGATGATAACACTTATGATATCGGGTATGTATCAAAAATAGCAAGTACCCACTGTTTCGTCAGCGAAAAGTACACCTCAAAATTGTAGGTTCGTTCCAATAGTTGGTGTTAAGCCTTTTTAGTGCTCAGAATGCACAACTTATTAAGTTCGACAAAATTATATAATCGAAGCTTCATACATCGTACTAAATATTTCAGATTTCAAGTTTTTAGATATTTTTCAAGTATTTCCCTTTTTCCGATAAAAAAAACTTTTACCTTTTATATTAAAAATTCTTCCAAATCTTTCATTTCAAAAAAAACTATTTCAAAGTCTCCATCCGTAAACCCCAGAAAACAACAGAAAAACAATATCAAATTTCAAAATTTTTACTATTTGCCATCACGCAATTTAGTAAAATTTAGTACTTTTCGAACAATTATAGTACATATTTGCAAAACTACATTAATATTTTAAGAACAGACACCAACAGTACATTTATATCAAATTTCAGGATTTCAACTCTATTCCCCATAATTATAATACGCATTTCCAAAACTACTTCCGACCTCAATTTCAAATACCAACGAAGACCTCAATATCAAATTTCAGGATTCCAGTCCTATCCCTTCACCCAGTACCAAATATAGCACCATTTAGTACTTTTCATACAAATACAGAACACATTTATAAACCACCGCCAAATCTCGAACACAGAATATTATCTCATCCTTTCACTGAGTACCAAATATAGTACCATTCTATCGATATCCGCGTTGCAGTGGCCGAAAAATTGTTCGTTAGCTGAACATTCCGCAATATTCCATTCGGCAAATATTGAAAGCTGAGCTCGGGGTAAAGCCATTGAAATTCCAAAAAGTGCAAGAACTTACACCGTAACAGAAATAAAATAGACTCAAAAATGCTTAAGAGTTTCTTCGCTTTGCCGAATTTGGTTTTCTCCGAACTGCTGGACAACGAATGTTCGTAAACAAACAAAATGATCGTGTTTCAGCTGAAAATGTGAACCTTCGTTTGGCCACCAGAACTCAATCGCCGGCCATGGTTATGGTGTGGGCAGCCATAACAGCCGATGGTCGCTCTCCGCTCGTATTAATCGACCGTGGCATCAGAATAAATGCCGAATATTATAGCGAAAATATTCTGGAGGGTGTATTAAATCCTTGGGTACGCAAACATTTTGGCCGCAGATCTTGGACATTCCAACAGGACTCAGCACCATCGCACTCAGCACTCAGGTTACAAAATGAGGTTCCTCGCTTCAATTCCAGCGCACAATGGCCACCAAAATCTCTGGATACCAATCCGTTGGACTATTGCGTCTGGAGTATTTTGGAAAGCAAGGTTGGCACTAAATAACACCAAAGTGTCGATCACCTCAGGCAAGCGCTTCGCCGGGAATGGGCCAAAATAAAGCAGAGCAACATTCGGGCAGCATGTGACGGTTTCATTGGCCGTTTGAAGGCCAAAGGTGACCAATTCGAACAAATGTACATTTATTCTAAAATTTGAAGCTACTTCCGACATTTTTTGCTTGCATTCAATAAAATTTAAAGAAACATGTAAAAATTATGACGTTTGATTTTGTTGCAGTTTTTTTTTTACCTCACCCTGTAGATCTTTGTCGCAAACCTAGCATAAACTGGGACCCCAGTACAACATTTCAAAATTCCTCCGATCAATCCGATTTGTTCTAAAATTTAGTACTACTTAGTGCAGTTCGCACACTTAGTACACATTTCCAAATCCACTTTCATGTATCGAAATTATTTTCCAACATTGGTTCTCATACAAAATTTCAAGTTTTTAGCACTATTTCAGTGACTCTCATTCCAAATTTCCGTTAGTTCAATTTAGTTAATTTTAGTACTTTTCGTACCTTTTTAGTAAGAATTTCCAAAAGCCCAGTCTTACCACATGCCTACGCACCAAGACTGACCTTCATGCGAAATTGGAAGACTCTAACTTCAACCGTTCCGTCTGGACATTGATACTCGGCTAGTAAGTAATTTCACTGCTCTTTGATATTGGCCTGGGTTATGTATCTGTTCTCAATACCGACTGATTCTTTTTAATCTGCCCAATGCTAAATTTTGTAAGAAGAGATTTTTAATGCTCTGACTAAAAATCTGACAAAGTCACAAATAATCCCAAAGTGTGTTCCACTAAAATCTTCAGCTTTCGAAAATTATTCTTTATCTTACGTCATTAAAAGATTCAGCAATTTCTTCTTCACATTCATCTCAGGTAATACAAATAGGTTTAGAATTCTCCTCGTGGTGTTTGGCAACAATTACCCATTGGAACTATAAATTTTAGTGATGCTATTTTTATTCATCGATTTTCTTTGAACTTTAAATTGTTGCTACTGTTGACGATGAAAAGAATATGACCACAGAAACTAAGTGTCCGGCTGACTGATTGATCAGTCACAAGTTTACAGAATTCATTCTCAATGCCAGCAGCAATGATTGAGAATTGCCAAGAATAATTAATTTACACATTGATTTTTCGCAATTTTCACACCCCAATGATTGAACAGGTGGTTGTGGTGCCCAGACGAGTCGTCAATTTGTTGAAGGGGGCAAAAAGGAAAAAATAAATAAAAAAATGTGCCAATGTTAGTTGACCCTCAGGAAAAAGAAAAAAAAAAAAATACTTATGAAACAAAATTTAATTGATTCAATTTGATTAACTTTTTTCAACATATTTTCTCGTATTGAAAAAAAAAGAGTAGAATAAGGTGAGAAAATCACAAAGAGTATGTAGTTCATAAGAGATGGAAAATGGGGACATTTCTCTTAAAAGTAGGAAGTATTTGATAATTGATTGCGATTTAAAAAATGCTTATGCAAAGTAATGTTTGAGAAAATTTTCAAAATGTAGAAAAAATAAAAAATCTTCTTAAATGTTCCCAAAGTGTGAATTATTTTTCCACTTTAATTTTTTTCATTTCCCAGTTATTTGAAGTCATTTTATTAAAGTTTCTGAAACATAATTCAGTTCTCAAAAAAAAAAAAAAAAAACGGGTTAATCTTAGCCCCACAGATTTAATGCGGTCCACCCCAATGCACAATTGTCATGTACATAATTAAAACCTATATTTTCTTGCTATTGTCTGATGCTTAGCACAAAAAGTCTCCTCCTCGTTTCCTGCAATCGCTGCTCTCCTCTTTCAACCCACCCACCAAATGTGTTGTGGGACAATATTATTTTAGCCCATATTTTGTTTTCTTTTTTTTGTAGTGGAATTTTAATGAACATTTAAACGTTAAATAAATGTCTTCTTTTATCTTCATGGCAGAGTCTTAAACTGTTTTATCTTTTGTTTGAATGGGATAAGGAAAAAACTCGAGAAAAATATAAAAAAAAAATGTTTTTTTTGTTGAGCAGCGGAAAGTGAGAATAAGCTTCATATGGGGCAATCCAAAAACACAAACAATTAAACAAAGTAAAAACGGCATTAAGTTCGGCTGGGTCGAATTTTTTATACCCTCCACTGTGTAAAAACATAAATTGTGGCTAAAAATTCCAATCATTTGGAACGGCACAAAAGGAGGGCCTATATGGACCAAAACGCAAAGAGGGGTTAAATTAACAGTGAGAAACCGAAATATTAATTTCAATTTATTTGATTTAGAGTTTATGGACTCCACGGATTTTAGGTATATGCTCGAATATTTTCAAAAAACCATAAAACTTTTCAGCCTAATTTGATTAACTCTTTTTGTTACCAATGCATCTAGAACCAGTAAGAAAAGGTCAAAAGTCGGGCGGGGCCGACTATATTATACTCTACACCACTATGTGTATTTAGTAGAGGAATTTATGTGAAGTAGTTCATACCAACTACGAACCAAATAACATTGCTGTATAGTGCATGGTATGACTTCGAAAAGGATTATATTAAAAAATATTTATTGGAGCAATAGATATACCGAATCGAGTTTCACCAAATGGTAAAATTCGGTTCAATATGAAAAAACCTATTCAATTTGCAATGATATTACATATGGTGAGCAAAAACTAAACCGATCTCAATAAAATTTGGCAGAGATATTTTCGATGGAGTGCATATTGTGCATGTGAGGGCCAATCCGAGTTGTTCCAAAATTTAGTACTATTTTGTACAGTTCGCCAACTTAGTACACATTTCCAAGCCCACTTTCATACATCAAAATTACTTTCCAACATTGGTTCTCATACAAAATTTCAAGTTTTTACATCATACATACATCCAAATTTCAGGATTCTAGCTCATTCCGTTTGTTCAATTAAGTTCGCTTTAGTACTTTTTGTACCATTTTAGTACGTATTTCCAAAAGCCCAGTGTTATCACATGCATACACACCAAGACTGACCTTCATGCGAAATTGGAAGACTTTGGCTTCAGCCGTTCCGTCTGGACATTGATTCTCGGCTAGTCATTTATTTAACTACCCTTTTTTATTGGCGGAGGTATACATCTGTCCTCGAAACCTACTGATAGTTTTTAACCTGCCCTAAATTTTCTAAGAAGAGATTTTTAAAGCTCTGACTAAAAATTGCAATTTTTAAAAATGTATTTAATGATCCTATCGACCAGGGCAAAGTTTCAAATAATCCCGAATTGTATTTCGATAAGTATTTGATGCCCGGTGTCACATATCATTCTTGTGGAGTGCATATTGTGCATGTGAGGGTCTTCAAAAAAGCCAAATCGGATGAATCATATATATGGAAGCTATACCTATATCTGAACAGATTTTCACCAAATTTGGCACAATTTACACCATTTAGGCTGATATTAGCCCTTTGGTGCACAATAGATCTGATATCGGTAAAAGATATATATTGGATCTATATTCTAATCTGATCCGATCTCGATAAAATTTAACACACTTATTTCTGAGCTGTATCTTATATCTGGCACCAGAGATTATTGTTGTGGAGTGCATATTACGCATGAGAGGGACTTAAAACCCAAAATTGAATGATTTTGATGCGAGACGATTTTCTTCAAATTTAAAGTACCTGCTTCTAGACTGTGCACAATTAACCCAAACTCGTTTGAAGATATATATGCGAGCTATATCTAAATTTGAACCGATTTTCTATAGTTTCAATACGGTTTGTTCTTGGGCCAAATAAATTTCATCTCAATCGAATAATAAATGCGACCTGTTTTTTTTTCACGAAAATACATGGACTAGAAAATTCCGCCCATTTGTATACTTTTAAAATTAATCGATTTAAGATTCATTGGAATCCATGTGTTTTAGGTACATATTACTGAAACAAATCCAGGGAATATTTTTATAAGGGGTCTTTCAGGCCCTTTTCATTAAAAACGTTAAAAAATTCTATTGAAATGTGATCGTATCACATAAAAATATTCTACAAAATCAACAAAAATAAAAAATATACAGGAGAATATAGATAGGTTATGCTTAAATCGACTCAGAAAGTGAATTGATGAAGATCCTCAAAAGTAACTCTGGGTCTATATCGCTTCGTTCTCTGTGTTACAAACATATGCACAAAAAACATAGTGCCCTTACCACTATGTGGTGTTGGGTATAAAAATCACAGTTTAGAGAGGTTGCTGGCATTATTGCATCGTACTTCATCAAAAATGCTTTGAATCCTAACGCAACTATGAATGGTTAGCGTCACCGTGAGATGGTATCCAACTTTTTTGCCCAAAATGTAAGAGCACATACAGTACTTGTAATAATGGACTTATTGAGAGACGAGTTAAATTTTTGTATGAAATTGTATGTCAATATTTGTATGAAATTCTTCAAACATTAAATTATATAGACCGTACTTCCAAAAATTAAAAATTCATTAATTGAATGTTATGAGTTGTTTTTCAAAAACTGACCTAAAGCTCTCAAAAAATCAATTTGCGCAACAAATCATTAAGCTCGTTTTGAAAAGAGAAATAACCCTTTAACCCTTTAATTTGTAGGCTCTAGGAAGAACAATTTTGCAAGGCGTTGCAAACGAAATGAAAACCTGAATATACCCACCATCTTATGGTACAGTGATGGTGTAATAAGAAAATATATTTTTATTTCTTTTTTTTTTATTGTGGCACGTAGCATTGTTGTGGGTTTCATTTGTTGATGTTTTTGTTGTTGCTGGCTTTTTGGTATTAATATTATTGTGTTTAATTTTATTGCCGCTATTGTTGTTATTGTCGTTTTTGTTATTTTTTTCGTTTGTGGTTTTAATTACATTATTAATTAACGTTTTGTTGATGAAATTCTTCTAGAGTTTCACATTGTTACAAAATGTCGTTTTATGGTTTAATCCACATCCACATATTACCGGGGTTTCTTCCACTCAGCTTCTCCGCGTTAATGTGAGTTTTACTCTCAGAGATATTCTATTAAAAAACCAACATCACTTATTTGAGTTTTCTTTCCATTGGTACTCTTAATAAAATATAGAGAATAGGGTGGGATTTTGGTGATCAGAGCCGAAGAGCACCGTTTGTATTTATATATGTTGTGGTTGTTGTTGTTTTTTTTTTTGGTGCACTTACTTGTCATTTATGACTATGTGACAAAAAGACACATACATACTTGAACAAATAAAAATTAAATTGAAATATAGCATTTTCAGATTAAATGAAACCTTTTGCAATTCAAATGAAACTTTTTGCAGCGGGAATGAAACCTTTTGCAGTGGAATTGAAACCTTTTGCAGTGGAAATGAAACCTTTTGCAGTGGAAATGAAACCTTTTGTAGCGGGAATGAAACCTTTTGCAACCGAAATGAAACCTTTTGCAACGAAAATGAAACTTTTTGCAAATCAAATGAAACTTTGAGATTTTCGGAAGGAAAAATAACAAAACATTTTTATTTTTAGTAGGTTTAAAATTAAAACAACTAATTTTAACTAATATATAGTTAAAGAGGAATTTTTATTGATTATTAATGTCGATGTTTTTATAATTTTTTTTCTTAAAGCTTCCATAAAACACAAGTGTAGATGCAGAAAGATTGAATAAAGTTTTTCAAGGTATTTTTTTTTCAAAGGACCCGAATTAGGTACCTTTTTATAATCTCCTCCATGGAAAGGAGGATATATTAAATTTGTCATTCGGTTTGTAACACCTCTAAATATTCGTAGTAGACCCCATAAAGTATATACAATCATGATCATAGTTGATTTAATGATTTCCACTTATCTATCTATTGAAATCACGACTGCTCTATCCCCATAATCAATAAAGCTGCGAAGCGGGAATCCTTTATTAGGTAAGATTAATAGTATACTATAACTATAAAAAATTGTGGTAAAGCTTAATTTCACATTTCAGTCCTGGCCATACCTATAAAGGCCAACATTTGTTTAAATTTCTCTTTTTAGCGTTAAGCATTTGGAATTTAATAATATGGAAGCATTTTATATCAAATCAATAAAGAACGATTTGTTATTACAATAATTTAAAATGTAAGAAATAATATAAATAAATGTAGATATTTATAATCAATAAAATATTCTCTTTTTCAATATTTTAGTTATAATTAATTGATTTAATTTAAAAACTACTGAAAATAAAAATGTTTTGTTATTTTTCCTTCTATAAATTTAAAAGTTTCATTTGATTTGCAAAAAGTTTCATTTCGGTTGCAAATGGTTTTATTTCGGTTGCAAAAGGTTTCATTTCCGCTGCAAACGGTTTCATTTCCACTGCAAAAGGTTTCATTTCCACTGCAAAAGGTTTCAATTCCACTGCAAAAGGTTTCATTTCCGCTGCAAAAAGTTTCATTTTAATTGCAAAAGGTTTCATTTAATCTGAAAATGCTATATATACCACATAGGCTGAAAAGTCTCAGGCCCAATAGAGGTAAGGAAATATATTTTAATTTACAATAACACTGTGCGAAAAAATTCAATCTATCAATAAGTACAGGAAACCGCCAATAGATTACACCGTACATCAAAATTCAAAATTTACAAAAATTACAAGGAAAATCCAGCAAATTAAATTAGAGCTAAGAACTAAGACACGTGCATGATTAGATCGAAAAGTAACCAAAATTTAGGGGGCAAATACCCCCTTTATCAACACTTTAGGAAAATTTTCGGATAAAAATTCCTCAGAATCCGTTCATTTTTGGCATATAGTGTCTTCGGTAGTATTGTAGATAGAAACTAAAGGGCTGCAAATGTGACAATTTTCTCTGTTTATGCCATGGAGAGAAAACGCTCGTCATGTTGTGTCCTGTTTGATCAAACGCATAACAGTACGTGACATCCAACCAAATGCTCGATGTCTCGTCATGTCGGTCAGACTCAAACCCATCGTCATAACATGTAATGACCAATAAAAGGGAATGTTGAATAGTGTGTCATACAAAAATGTTCTTTCAAAAAAACAACAACAATTATGAAACAATTGCCAACGAAAAAGACACACACGTGATGAAGGTAAAGCGCTATCGCTACCTGCTTTTCCGATATGTGAAAAGAATAAATTTTTTGTAATAAAGAATTTCTTGACGAATACTAAAATATTAAAGGTACTTCTAATTGGTCCACACAAAATTTTCACATTTCGTGGTTATTGACGAAACAAACTAAAATGTTAATCCTTATTAAAAAACCATAATCCCCTGAAAAATTTCCTGTCCACAAACTTTAATTTTAAAAGAACATTTTATGTAGTTAGAAAATAGGCAAACAATATTTACCTCTTTTTTATGACCAAAATTTTATGATAATCACCAATAAATTGGGATTGTTCAATATATATTTCTTTTTTTCTATTCATTTGTTGTTGATGTCTATGCACATTTTGTTATTGAACTCAATTTTATGTTTACGCGGTGTTTGTTACTTCAAAATTACAGCACACACAAAAACACCCCTCACCGTCGAAAGTAACACACACACTCTCTCTCAATTTAAGCACACGTACACAAATGACACACAATTTGACGATGACACGGTTCGATGCCATCGATGACACCCTGCATTTATGGAGAACACCATGCAAATATTCGAGTCAGCCATGCCACGATCGAACATTAGACAATGGCACACATGAATCAAAATGGGGGATGTTGTTGGTTGTCATTGCCTATCAAATACATAGCGCATGATTGAGTAGACAAAGTCAGTGTGTCGAAAAAAGCATAATTCATACAATTCGTCTTGTGCAGGCCTTTAATAGAAACACGAAAAATATTTTGATAGAAAATTTTAACTCGGCATTCATTATTCAAAAAAAAAAAAAAAAAAAAAAAAAAAAAAAAAAGGGGGAGGGAGTCTTCCCACTCCATTTAAATTACATTGCGATGCAAACTTTAAAAAGCCGAACATGTATCTTCTATTTTTAGCTGGACTTTATTAAGCTATTGGGGATATCCTGTAATTATATTTTTTTTGTGTTGCATAATGTAATTTAAATTTAAAAATTTTGGAAATTTAATGTAACTGATTCGGTAAATTTATAAACTTTAGTTTGGTAAAAATTGTCGAGTTTTATTGAATTTTTCTTCAGTGGTAAGTGTTCATATCCAGATTGCGGGAAAGTATATTTATGTTAGGGAACGGTTCCAAATACCGGTTATATTTGACCCGAAATTCCGGGTCCAAGATCTGAGTTAGATACGGACATACTAAACTGATACTGACAATACAGGGTGAGATTAAAAAACTGCAATAAAGTCAAGTTTCTACATTTTTTTTTTAAATTTTACTGAATGAAAGCAAAAAAAGACGGAAATATCATCAAATTTTAGAATAAGTTTAGATTTATTCGATTTGGTCACCTTTGGCAGGAATCAAGGCACATGCTGCCCTAATGTTGTTCTGTGGTAGTTTGGCCCATTCCCGGCGAGGGCTTGCCTGAGGTGATCGACACTTTATTATTTTTTAGTGCCAGCCTTGCTTTCCAAAATACTCCAGTCACAATAGTCCAACGGATTGGTATCCGCAGGTTTTGTTGGCCATTGTGCGCTGGAAATGAAGCGAGGAACCTCATTTTGGCGCGTGCTGAGTGCGATGGTGCTGAGTCTTGTTGGAGTGTCCAAGTTCTGCGGCCAAATTGTATTTTGAGCTTAAGGCTTTAATACAACCTCCAGAATATTTTCGCAATAATATTCAGCATTTATTCTGATGCCACGGTCGATTAATAAGAGCGGTGAGCGACCATCGGCTGTTATGGCGGCCCACGCAATCTCCATGGCCGGCGCATGAGTTCTGGTGGCCAACGGAAGATGCACATTTTCAGCTGACCTCTTTGACAAGTAAACACGATCATTTTGTTTGTTTATAAATTGCTGGACAACGAATGTTTTCTCATCAGAGATAACCAAATTCGGCAGATTACCACTTTCGGCCAAGCGAAGCAACTCTTTAGCTCTTTTCACTCTATGTTCTTTCTGTTCTTGCACTTTTTGGAATTTCATTGGCATTATCCCGAGTTCATTTTTTCCGAATGGAATATTGCGATTTGTTCAGCTCACAAGCCATTTTTCGGCCACTTTGACGCGGGTTTCCATCAAGTAGCTTATTTACTTTTCGAACCAATTCTGATGATGTTGCTGCAATTTAAACAGCTTTCGGACGAGTGGCTTAGAAATGACAGCAGTCTGAAGTTGTTTGCAGCTTTTTTATCTCACCCTGTATAGCCTTTGAAAGCCAATTAAAATACCTATCCAACAAGTGGCCACATGATAGATGGAACAGAACATAACAAAACCGGATTTTCCGGGTTTAAAGACCCATATCTCCTGTTTCAGGAAAGATAACAGCAATTGTAGTATTTTGTGAAGATAGAAATGTAAGCCCACCCTTTTCATTTTTTGGGGATTTTATGAAAACTCGGTTCCGAAAAATCGATCATCTAGTTGAAACTCCCGAATCTTAAATAACCCCATAATTTGACCACATTTTGGGTAGATATTTAACTTTTAAATTATACCTATATTATCAATATCGGTTTAGTGCAACCGGATCCAACACCAGTCTTGGGCCCAGATTTTTGGGGCAAATATCCAGCTCCATTCCCAAGAAAAAAATACTTTCCCGGAATCAGGGTAAAAATACCTACTTTTGGAAGAATTAAAAAAAAAAAAACTGAGAGTTTTTACTAAAGTTGTTCCCCGGTTTGGCCATAACACAAGTCTTCCTTTAATGAAAAGTATAGAAAATTTAGTCAGGCTTTCTTATAACCCTTATATAATGGCAGCTCATAAACGTTCCTTTAAATGATTTGCATCGCATGTCACTGCCAATGGCAAAAAACTGTTAAAAGTTCGGCCCGTCCGAATTTAACTTCTTTCTTATTTGTTTTCATTCTAAGACCTATTTTAGATATATCAAAATGGTTCTTGGATTATTTACAGATTAATCGCATCTTTCAAATTGATTTCAATACACTAATTTTGTTTTTTTATACCCTACAACACTTTGTGTTGGGGGTATTATAAGTTTGATTGGGCCAGAATTTATGTAACACCTCGAAATATTGGTTTCCCATATAGGAAAGTATATATGGATCTTCCTAGCTCGCCGAGCTGAGTCGATCTAGCTATGTATGTCCGTCCGTCCGTCTGTCCATGTTAATTTGTAATCACTCTACAGGTCGCAATTATGGCCCGATCTTCACGAAATTTAAAATGTAGGTGGGGTTAATGTCAGAATAGAACCCTATTTCTTTTGGAGATGATCGCCAAATGTTTAGGGGTTGAAATGGACCAAATACTGGAAAAATGTCGGATTTTGCAGTAGCTATACAGGTCGCAATTATAGACCAATCGGAATTTCGCATGTAGCTAGAGTTTAGGGCGGGGAAGAAGCCTACCAATTTAGGTGGTCATCGGATAATATTTAGCGGGTAAAATAGACCATATCTTTTTTGTTGAAAAAAATTGAAAATTTTTCATTAAACCGCGAATATTTTAAATCCTGGCGAAATCACAAAGCCATGACAAGGTTACTTCTGACCTTTACATTGATGTTAAGATCCAACAAATCGAATATATAGCAAAATATGTGCGATATATATGTCTATCAAAGAAGATATGCTTGAAAGATCTATTTTATGTCGAGAACGGCTGAACTGATTTCGACAGTTCTCATTAATTCAGAATGGCCTCTTGGCAGAAAAGAAAAAACGCCTAAAAAATCGCATAAAAATATCTCTCTAAAGATGAAAATATTGATTTTGTAAATTTTCTCATATTTTTTTTCAATTTTGTCATATTTTTGGCATATTTCCATTTTGAATTAAACATTTGGTAATATTTCTACAGCTAACAAAACTAAGTAGTAAGGATATCAGGATATCATATACAGATCGCATTTATGGCCCGATCCTTACGAAATTTTGCATGAGGATAAAATGAGGGTCAGAATAGAAGCCTACTCATTTTGCAGATGATCGCTATATATTTAGGGGTTGAAATGGACCAAAAAACTGCAAAATTGTCAGCAGGACGTAATTATCGCCCGATCCTCACGCACATTTGAATGGGGGTTACCGGACATTCGAAAGCCAAGCAGTTTTGAATGACCATCCAAAAATATTGAATGTGTGAAGGAGTTTGCCAACTTTTGTAGACAAAATACGAAAATGTCCATTCATGTGACTTTTTAGAGAATTCACAAATACAGGAAAGACGCACTTCTGACTATTTCGTTAAAGCTGATTTCGTTGAAGAATACAGTCAAATGTCTGTATCTCATACAGATTCGTTTCAGTCAAAAACCAGTAATAAATGTTAATCTTTTGCCACTTCTGAGAGATTATAGGTCTTTGGGAAATATTGGTTCCATTTACGTGTAACATTTACCAATAAATTGGAAATGAGCAAATTAGTATAAGTTGCTATTATTCGAAAATTAGAGAACGAAACCTGATGGTTTTTTTTTATTATTTGTCACAATATCTTTTGGAATTCTATCGAGTATCTCGCCTATATAAACTGTATCGTTTATTATAGTGTTGTAGGGTATTCAACGGTCGGCCCCGCTCGACTGTAGCCTTTGCTTACTTGTTTTTTAATAGAGCTTTTTATTCCTTTGTAGGCATTGTGATAATATTGAATAGATTGAAAATTTAATTCCGTCTCTATATTGAGCTAATTTTTTTCAGCTCTCGTTGCTCGGCTAAAAATTAAACCGATCTAACACTACACCACACACAAACATACAATTTTGACACCCAATGTTTTGATTACTAAGTTTTTTTTTACGACCAAAAAAATAAATTGAGCTCAATTTAAAATAATTTATATTTATTATAAAATCACAAGCAAATGACGATTTGGTTGATTTAATATTTCACGTGTTTTTTATTAAATTTATTTTCCCCACATAATATTTTAAAATTATTACAAATTTCCACTTTAGATTTTTGTTTAGATTTTTTTTTTTCACATCGACAATGTGTGAATTGATCACAAAACATCTGATTCGAATAAACATCAATAAATTTGGCATAAATTTTCTCGCTGTCTTTATTGTTGTTGCTGTTGTTGTCACATCTATTTGTTTACATTTTACGTCACAACATTACAAATTACATCAATAAACCGAAAACTCTTCCTCTTTTTTTTATTATTTTCTATTCGGTTCGCTGTTATTTCTGTGTTGTTTGTTTTGTGTTTTTATGCTCGCTCGCATCAAACAAGAAAAACACCGCGTATCCGCGTATGAAAATATATCCAACGTCAGATCAGAGACTGTTTGCCAGATTCTACCTCTGATACATGCAGAGCATTCTTTGTTGTTGGTTGGGCGATTGCCCATTCCATTGTTGTTGTTTGAATTTATGTCGCAGCCAGCGTGAGAGCGAACGTGCTCTATTGAGGCTTAGGGGTTGAGGCAACGGCGGAATCATCCCAAAAGCAAGATCATCGGAGCTGTTGTGTTGTCGCGGCCGTTTGTGTCAACGTTTTTTTTTTTTTTTTTTTTTTTTTTTTTTTTTTTTTGAGGAGTGGAGCACACAACAATGATGTGTGAATGTCGCCAATGTGAGTTGCATCGTTGTTAGATATTAATTGTGGTCTCTCATCTTTATTATCATAGAAGTTGAGCCACATGAAGAGAAACAGTGGCAGGCAAAAGTTGTCACACTTAAAATTGTAATTACTTTTTACTTTATTACACTGTGTGATAAAACTTGATTTTTTTTTTTCAATAATTTCAGGCAAACTTGAATAGTATAGGCGTTTAGGAAATGTACATCCAGGGGTAACCCAGAAAGGGCAGCGACATTCGGAACATTTTTAAAATTTGAAAAAAAAAATTGAGATTAAGATTTCTTGGAATCGAAGCATTTTAGGTATATTGTGTCATTGGCAAAATTACTGATGATAATCTGGGGAATATTTTTGTGAAACAAATTAACCCTCAGTCAATAAAGGGGTCTTTCAGATGCTTTTCTTCAAAAACGTTCAAAAACACCATAAATAAGCGATCGTATCAAATGAAAATATTCTACAAAATTGCTTGCGATAAAATTATACTACAGGTCACGGAAAATACCAAAATTCTAAATCTTATCGAAACGCCAGGAATTCATGTATATTAAAAACTCATTTTAGGGTTAAAGCCGTACTTAATGTGAGTTTATGCGAAATCCTGCTAAAAGGCATAATTTTAGAAGAATGGCTCTAAAGACAAAAAAAAAAAATCCTCATCAAATTTCACTATGTCACTAAGTTTGTACCAAAAGTGTTCGGAAAGTACTAAAAATCAAATACTTTGCATTGGAAAACAGAATGGGCTGGAATTCTGAGATTTCGAATGAGAGTCTCTAATGGAGGGCAAAATAGATGTACCAAAGGGTTTTTGGATATTCGAACTTTTCTCTCAAGTTCTCAAAAGGTATCATTTGGTATTATGTGAACGGATAGAGATAAAAATTGTAAATCCGGTATGAGAATCAAGATTGGAACGTAAGTTTGATGTATGGAGGTTGTTTTGGAAATTTGTAGTAAGTGTGTGAACTGTACTAAATGGTACCACATTTGGTTTAGGATGAACGGATGAAGGGGAATTTTTGAAATTTTACATTGGGGTCCCTATTGGTGGTAGGGTTGTAATAAAGATGTGGCTTTGATATTGGGTACTACAGTGGCACAGTTGCATAGTACTAAATTTGGTATTAAGTAAAGGAATGAATCTGAAATCCCGAAACTTGAAATAGATGTCACTAAAAGTCAGTGTGTTTAAGATATGGAGGTGGCTTTATAAATGAGTCCTTTATTTGTACGAAAAGTACTAAGTGGTCCAAATATAGTATTTGGTAAAGAGATAGGCCTGAAATCCTTAAATTTGTTACTCAGGACTCTGTTGCTATCTGCAATTGAGATCTGGATGTGGTTTTGGTGATGTGTACTATAATTGCACGAAAAGCACTAAATAGTACTAGATTTGGTATTGGGTGAGAGAATAGAGATGGAATATCGAAACTTGATTAATAGGTCTTTATTGGTAGCTGGGATTGAGATATGGAGGTAGTTTTGACAATATGTACTATAAATGTATGAAAAGTACTAAATAGTACTAAATTTGGTATTGGGTGGTGGGATAGGTCGGGAATCCTCAATTTTAATATTGAGATCTCTGTTTGCATTTGGAATTGAGATATGGATATAGTTTTGGAAATGTATACTATCATTTACGAAAAGTACTAAATAGTACTATATTTAGTACAATTTGATAGTGAATCGGAAATGTTGTATTGGGTTCGTTGTTCATGTGTAGCACGGACATTTGAAGGTGATTTCGGATAAGTGTACCGCAATTGTACGAAAATTACTAAATAGTTCTAAATTTGGTATTAGGTGATGGCATAGATCTGAAATCCTGAAATTTGAAATAGATGTCTATGTTGCTATCTGTGGCATATGAAGCGTTTTTGGGAATGCGTCTTACATTTGTACGAAAAGTACTAAATGGTACTAAATTTGGTATTGGGTGGAACTCTCAAATTTGTTATTAAGGTCTCTGTTAGTATTTGGAATTGGGATATGAAGTTGTTTTGGAAATGTGTACTATCATTGTACGAGAAGTACTAAATGGTACTAAATTTGGTATTGTTGAAGGAATAGATCAGAAATCTTGAAATTTGATATTGATGTCTCGATTGACGTATGTGGTTAAGATTTGGAGGTGATTTCACAAATGTGTACTATGATTGTCCAAAAATTACTAAGTGGTACCAAATTGGGATTGGGTAAAGTGATGGAGCTGGAATTTGATATTTGGAAAAAATAAAAGATAGCAACAGAGGCCTTCTTTTTTTTCCCAAAAAGTAAAAACTTGAATAATATACAAAATCTTGAAAGTCTCGTAATTTAGTACGATGTATGAAATATTGCTAAACATTTTTTGTAAAACTGAACAAAGTGTGCATTTTTAGTGCTAAAAAGGCCTAACGAATCTAAAATTTTAAGGTGGACTTTTCGCTGAAGAAGTAGCGGATAATTACTGCTAAATTAACACGTTTCTATTCTTAGTCAAAATCCTCCATGATACTTGATTTCTTTGGTGGAATTGTTAAAGGAAAAAAACATTCCAGATCAAATTTATATTGGAGGCCTCTGAACCAAAGAAATTTGTATGCTTAATGTGTACCATACATTGTAATAAAGTGCTATTTATAAAGTCCCTGTTTTAAATTGAGGAAAATCCCATTAAGCTGCTATATTTAAAGCAGAACTATGAAGTACATTTCGTCATCTCATTCCATACATATTTATTTTTTATTTAAAGACGCGGTTTTCTTATCAATAAAAAAAAAAAACAAAAATAATTTCTCCCATCCCTGTATGGTAACAGATGACTCGCTGCGCTTCAGAACTCTTTGTTCCTTTTATTTTATTTTATTTTATTAATATGCGCATTTTTGTATTACACTCTGTGTGTTTGCATATTATTTTACCACAATTGAATATTGTTTCTTTTTTTCTTGAGTCATAGACGATACCTACTTCAAACACACATTGTTCTTGGGAATCCAATAATTGTTTGTTAATCGTCTTGAAATGACGTTGGGTTTGCGATGTTATTTACGTCAATATTAATTCCATACGTCATTTTTTTTTTCATATGAACGAGGGAAATTTTCATAATTTTGCATATGGCCATAAATTTGAGCATAAGAAGTGAATTTTTTTATTTATTGGCCGAAATGTGCTTAAATTGAATTTAGAGAAAAGAGAAGAGTTTGTTCGCAGCGAAAAACAAATGTATAGGGTATTTTGTGTTCATATAGGAACATTTTATTTTTTGAAGACGGAAGAACTTTAACAGCACTTCCATCATAGGACTGTTTTTATACCCTACACCACAAGGTGGTCAGGGTATTATGTCTTTGTGCATTTGTTTGTAACAGGCAAAAGGAAACGAGATAGACCCATTTTTCCTTTTGAAGATCTTTTAAAGAATAGAATCACATTCTGAGTCGATTTATGCATGTCCGTCCGTCCGTCTGTCCATGTATTTTTGTAAACAAAGTACAGGTCGCATTTATTGCCCGATCCAGATGAAATTTTGCACATATCATTTGTTTGGCCCAAGGACGAACCCTATTGAAATTGGAGATAATCGGTCAAAATTTAGATATAGTTCCCATGTATATCTTCGTCCGATTTGCCCTTTACTGTGCACCAAACGTGTAATATCAGCCCGAATTGTATGGAATTTTGCACAAATTAGGCCTGAAAATATGTATGCCAAATTTGATCGAAATCGGTTCAGATATAGCTATAGCTCCCATATATATTGTTCATCCGATTTGTTATTTTTGTCCACCGCCGCCGTAATATGCACTCTGCAACAACAATATTTAGGGAAATATATCAAATACAGCTCAGAAAAACCTTTGCTAAATTTTATCGAGATCGGTTCAGATTTGGATATAGCTCCCATTTATAACTTCGGCCGATTTACCTTTTATTGTGCACCAAACGTCAAATATTTGTCGAAATGGGATGGAATTTGGCACATACGACCGAATTGAGTCTAGAAGCTAGTATGTCAAATTTGGTGAAGATCGGTTCAGATATAGCTATAGCCTCCATATATATTATTCATCCGATTTGTTATATTTGTTACCCACAACCGTAATATGCACTCCGTAACAACGATATTCAGGGAAATATATCAAATACAGCTCAGAAATATCTTTGCCAAATTTTATCGAGATCGGTTCAGATTTGGATATAGCTCCCATATATATTTATCCGATTTCAAATTAATTGTGCACCAAATGGTCAATACAAGTCCGAATTTAAAAGATACAAATGCTTCGGCATGTTTAGTCCTTTGAACTTTAAATTATAATTATAATCATAGCGTGTATGATTGAATTCTCCCATAAAAACTTTTAATTGTTATGTGGAGCTCTACTAAATTAGCAAAGTGGTGTAGGGTATCATAAAGTCGGCCCCGCCCGACTTTAAGACTTTCTTTACTGGTTTTTTATATGTGGGAAATCTCGCACAGGTCACAGAAGAAATACATATGATGTGCCATAAAAATATTTTGAAAGGTTTTTATAAAAGAGAACATAAAATAGTTTCATCAGGTCTTCTATAGACAGAAGACCAGTAATAGGCTTTGTAAAGATTGAAACAATTATTAGGTTTCCTATAGATAGAAAATCATCGTCTTCTGTGGATTGAAGACATTTAAAATAATAAAAATATACAATTTTTAAAAAGTCCCTTATGTCGTTTGTAATGCAATACCCTCAGCGGGTAGATCTTCCGAAGATAGAAGACCTACAGGGTGAGATGAAAAACTACAACCAACTTCAGACTGCTGTCATTTCTAAGCCACTCGTCCGGACAGCTGTTAAAATTATTCCAGTAACATCTCATTATATTGTTTGCAAGCGCACAAAAACATTTTGGTGAGAATTTTCCAGAAAAAAAGTTATTCGTGATGTAATTTAAGCGTGATAGTGTGATTGCTTTATGTGATTTCTGGAAAACACAAGTGGCTATCGTTAGAGCACTCCAGCATTTTAATGTGAAAAAATCTTTTGCGTCTCCTACCATTGCTCGTGATGATGATAGCGTAGCCCGACGTCAAGAAAGTGGACGGAAGAAAACAGCAACATCAACAGAAATGGTTCGAAAAGTAAAGAAGCGACTTGATTGAAACCCGCGTCGCAGTGTCCGAAAAATGGCTCGTGAGCTGAACATATCACAATATTCCATTGGGCAAATATGGAAAAATGAGCTCGGGATAAAGCCATTGAAATTCCAAAAAGTGCAAGAACTTACACCGCAACGGAAATAAAATAGACTCAAAAGAGCTAAACTGCCGAATTTGGTATTCTCCGAAGAGAAAACATTCGTTGTCCAGCAGTTTGTAATCAAACAAAATGCCAAAGAGGTCAGCTAAAAGTGTGCATCTTCGGTTGGCCACCAGAACTCAAGCGCCGGCCATGGTGATGGTGTGGGGCGCCATAACAGCCGATCGTCGCTCTCCGCTCGTATTAATCGACCGTGGCATCAGAATAAATGTCGAATATTCTGGAGGGTGTTTTAAAGCCTTGGGCACGCAAACATTTTGGCCCCAGAACTTGGACATTCCAGCAGAACTCAGCACAATCGCACTCAGCACGCGCCACCGAAGAATGGTTACAAATTGAGGTTCCTCGCTTCATTTCCAGCGCACAATTGCCACCAAAATCTCTCCAAGGTTGGCACTAAAACATACCAAAGTGTCGATCAGCTCAAGCAAGCCTTTCGCTGTGAATGGACCAAAATACGCAGAGCAACATTCGAGCAGCGTGTGATGGTTTCATTGGCCAGAATTCGTGTCCAAGGTGACCAATTCGAACAAATCTAAACTTATTCTAAAATTTGATGCTATTTCCGACATTTTTTTCTTTCATTCAATAAAATTTAAAAAATATATATAAAAATTATGGCGTTTGACTCTGTTGCAGTTTTTTATCTCACCCTGTATTTTTTTTATTGTTTTACATGAAGTATGAAAATGGAATATTTTGGCCGACTATATCTGGTACCTCACGTACATTTTAACATTTTCCAAAAATGATCACATATCTGATATAAAGTTAAGGAAGTAGTCGATATAGTCCAAACCTGGCACGTCGCAATATTTTTATCATATTTATTAAGGTTCGATTCGAAATTGACATTATTGGTCCATTCCTTCGGAAAGAATACTCATAATAGAAGGCAAAATATATTTAAATAATCGAACATTGGCAGAGGGTATACATCTGTCGGCGAAACCGATACCATAGACAAATGAAAATATAGACAACGAAATGCTCTCACCGTTTATCTTCGAAAAAAATCGAATCAGCAGATGTCGTTCATATCGTTTTAGGGGTTTGAGTGGGAATATTGAAGTCACTCAATTCTAAAACGTTAAAAATAACAAAAACTGTAGGATATTTGTCAGTTGAAAATTATTTCATAATAAAAGAAATGTGAAAAGTACGTGATGACATCGAAAAATATCGGAATATTCCAGTGAAATTCTTGAAAAACGATAAAATGTGTTTTCTAAGTCGAGTGGCTTGAACGCGTAAATCAGCATGTTGACTATGCAAAACATGATGAGAGCTACCTGGAAAAAAGACAAAACTAACATTTCGTTGTCTATATTTTCATTTGTCTATGCCGATACTTTTTAACTTGTTGCTGCACAATTTATCGCCACACATGTTTGATGACGTGTCCATTCCCCTTTGCGACACAGCTCTTGTTTTCTTTACCGATAAACTAATATGACGACAAATCATTATTTGGCAGTAAAAATACCGAGTGTGGTGAATTTCTACTCTTAATTGTTCTCTATAACATTATATTTTTTCTCACTCATACGAGAGGAAATACAAAAGCAGAGGAAAATCAAGAGAGAATATGTGTGGCAAGCACTCCTATTTTATTGTTGAGGCTTTCAGAAGTCGTCTACAATCATTGGGGGCGTTGGAGAGGACCAGAGAAATTCATTTGTTATTCGTTTACACGATGGGGAGATATTGCAGAAGAGAACGAAAAGGCGATGTGTGAATGAGTGATCACATATTAATGCGTGCATGCATGCTGCATCATACACAATAATGAGTGCCATGCGTTGACAGCAACAACCATTTGTGTATTTTTTTTGCATTTGTTGTTGTCTTGATCAGTTCGAAGTCTTCCAACTGTGTTGGCGGCATGGGGCTATTATTTTTGTTGTATTGTTGTGTTTTTTGTTTTGTTTCGAAAAAATGGGGGCTTGTTTTCAAGTTCATTGCTACGTCAATATTAATGAAATCATTAATTGACTTTTGAACTGCGCCTCTGTGAGTGTGGAGTATATTTCTTGCATTCAATTTTGTTGTGATTTTATCACAGCTTTTGTTGTTGTTGGTGTGCATTTTTATTATGGTGTTTTTTTACTTTGGAGGATGAATAATTATGTAATTTAGTCATAGCTATGACTTATTGTTATTATTATTATTATTATTATTATTATTGTTATTATTATTATTATTGTTTTTATTATTATTATTATTATTATTGATATAATTATTATTATTATTATTATTATTATTATTATTATTATTATTATTATTATTATTAATATAATTATTATTATTATTATTGTTATTATTATTATTATTATTATTATTATTATTATTATTATTATTATTATTATTATTATTATAATTATTATTATTGTTATTATTATTATTGTTATTATTATTGTTATTATTATTATTATTATTATTATTATTATTATTATTATTATTATTATTATTAATATTTTTATTATTATTATTATTATTATTATTATTATTATTATTATTATTATTATTATTATTATTATTATTATTATTATTATTATATAGGTTATATAGGTTATTATTATATTGTTATTATTATTATTATTATTATTATTATTATTATTATTATTATTATTATTATTAATATAATTATTATTATTATTATTGTTATTATTATTATTATTATTATTATTATTATTATTATTATATAATTATTATTATTGTTATTATTATTATTATTATTGTTATTATTATTGTTATTATTATTATTATTATTATTATTATTATTATTATTATTATTATTATTATTATTATTATTATTATTATTATTATTATTATTATTATTATTATTAATATTATTATTATTATTATTATTATTATTATTATTATTATTATTATTATTATTATTATTATTATTATTATTATTATTATTATTATTATATAGGGTATATAGGTTATTATTATATTGTTATTATTATTATTATTATTATTATTATTAGTATTATTATTATTATTATTATTATTATTATTATATAGGTTATATAGGTTATTATTATATTGCTATTATTATTATTATTATTATTATTATTATTATTATTATTATATTATTATTGTTATTATTATTATTATTATTATTATTATTATTATTATTATTATTATTATTATTATTATTATTATTATTATTATTATTATATAGGTTATATAGGTTATTATTATATAGGTTATATAACCTGGGATTAATATGAAATTAATGATTTCACATAAAATTGGATATAAATGTTCGATTTTCCTGTAATTTTGTCCATGCCAATATTTTTATCTGTATTAAATGACGTATGGAAATACTTAGTTATATAATAATACTTAGTGGTAAAGAATCACTGATTTGTTTCACAAGTTATGTTAGTTATTGCAAATGCTGATCCTTTATGGGTGAGACACTGGAGGGGGTTCGCAGGGGTTCTTCGTGGGGGAGGTACTAGAAGAAATGATCCTATCTCTACCATCTTTATACAGATCTTATGTTGATGGACATATTGAGATGTGCTGAGTCTGAATGGAATCAGATGTTAAATTCGCGTTCATGAGCTTCATGGATATCTAAAATGTTGACCCTTTGCGGGGAAGGTACCACAAGGAGTGAACGGATATATCCCATCTTCACAGCAGATCTTGTGTTAGTAGATGTGTGAAACATGAAGAGAATCGGATGTTTATGTCGGATTTTATGATCGTTTTGGTTATTGAAAACTTTGATCCTGTATGGGGGATCTCTACCATCTTTATAACAGATCTAGTGTTGACGGATGTACCAAGTCTGAAAAGAATCGGATATCAATTTTGCGTGTTATGAGTTCCATAGATATTCAAAATTTTGACCCATTGTGGAGGAGGTATCAGAATTTGTGGACCTATATATCCCATCTTCACAGCAGATCTTGTGTTAGTAGATACGATGGGATGTGTGAAATATGAAGAGAACCGAAATCTTATTTAGGATTTTTTTCGCTTTATTGTAGCTTTTAGCCTTATTTGAGGGTGGTACCAGAAGAAATGGTCCGATTTCTACGGTCTTTATAACTGATCTTTAGTTGATGGAAATATAGAGATGTACCAAGTCTGAATGGACTCGGATGTTAATTTCTCTCTTTATGGGTATTCAAAATTTTGACCCCTAGTGGGGGAGGTACCAGAAGCAGTGGACCTATATATCCCATTTTCACAACGGATCTTGTGTTAGTAGATATAATGGGATGTCTGAAATATAAGGAGAACTGGAATCTTATTTCGGATTTTATAATCGTTTTGGTTATTTAAAAGTTTGACCCTTCATGGTGGAGGTACCAGAACGAATGGTCCGATCTCTGCCATTTTTGTAACAGATTTTGTGTTGAGAGAAATATTGAGATGTGCCAAGTCTGAATGGAATCGGATGTTAATTTCGCATTTTATGAGATATATAATTATTAAAAGTTTAGACGTTTTGTGGGGGATGTACCAGAGGGAGTAGAATTTATATTGCTTATTCACACCAGACCTTGTGTTAAAATAAATATTGTGATGTGTGTAATTTTAAGACAATCAGACTCTTACATTACATTTTATAAGAGTTATAATTATTTACAATTTTGCACCTTTGGTACTTGGTGGAGTGGACTGATATTGGCAATTTTCGAAGTAGCACCGATGGAAATATTAGGATTTGCAAAGTTCTAGTAAAATCGAACTATCCTTTCTCTTTCTATGCAGTAAAATATTTTTTTTTTAATTTCGATCATTTGTGGGGAATGTACAAGAGTGAGTGGACTCGTTCTAAGTTCGATAATAATATTACGATGTACCAAGTTTGGATTAAATTGGATACTTATTTCGAGAGTTATCGTGCTCACCAACCAAACAGACGGACGGACGGACATCGCTAGATCGACTCCAAATGTTTTGAAACGGATTTGTTCCGAAGATACCTAGGGTGTAAAACCGTTTTTTCGACGAGGCACTGTTCAAATGATATATAACCTCTCTAGCTGAGGATATAAAAAAGTGGAGAATGTGATAACTTGCCCTCTCTGTTTACCTTGCGATGCAAACTTTCAAAACGCCGATAGACGTGTCTTTTATTTTAAGTTCTACTTTTATAATCTGCTTGATTTTGCCAGTTATTATCGAGATAAATTCTGTCGTCAAACTGAATTATACTTCCTAACTAATTTTTACTTTAATTTCAATACCATCTTCCATCAAGAAAAACTTGCTGCACTCCTGAAAAAAAATAAAAATTTAAAATAAATCGAATAGTGCTACTATCACACAAACTTCCTCAAAACTTTCACTCTTTCTATCTTTCTGAAAAAAAGCAAATAAAGTAGTTAACAAAAAGGTGGGCCTGTCCCTGACAACAGTAAATAAATAATTTGTTGATTTCTACGAAAACAAGAAATAAATAAATACGTAGCCATGACTAGGTCAATATTGACTGCCACACTGCAGGCCCTACTGAGGCACATAGTTAATAAATTTACTGAATCGTATTAAGGCCATAAATAAAACAAATTATCAACGTTTCTAAGATTAAGTGGTTTAATTCATTTGCAAATAGTATGAGGAGATTATTTATGGACGAAGTGGGCAGAAAGAAGAGTGTAAGAAGGGGAGGGGGAGATTATGATAAAAAAAATATACAAAAATAAAAATTATTTTAACTCGTGACTGAATATATTTAAATATTCAAATAAAATGGGGCTAGAAGAAGATTATGTCATACTCAGATAGCTGTTGAAATAATTTTTTGCAAATAAATTTGATTTATTGAAGAGGGTTATTAAAAAATGCTTGAAGTTCTGTTAAAGGTCGCTTGAATTCCTTTCCCATTTATTGGAAATTGTACTAAATTTGCAGAGGGAGAAGGTGTGGACCGATGTGGACCAATCTTAACAGCGTATCTTGTGTTAGGGGGACTAATGGGATGGGTGAAATATGAAGAGAACCGGATGCTTGATTCGGATTTTATGATGGTTTTGGTTATTCAAAACTTTAACTCTTTGTGGGGGAGGTACCAGAAGGAATGGATCGATCTCTATTATTTTTATAACATATGTTGTGCTGAAAGAAATATTGAGATGTGTCAAGTCTGAATGGAATCCGATGTTAATTTCACGTTTTATAAGCATGGATATTCGAAATTTGTGAGGGAGGTACCAGAAGGAGAGGACAGATATATTCCATCTTCCCAGCAGATCTTGTGTTAGTAGAAGTAATGGGATGTGTGAAATATGAAGAGAACTGGATGCTTATTTGGGGTTTTATGATCGTTTTTGTTTTTCAAAACTTTGACCCTTTGTGGAGGAGGTACCAGAAGGAATGGTTCGATCTCTACTATCTTAATAACATATGTTGTGCTGAAAGAAATATTGAGCTGTGTCAAGTCTGAATGGAATCGGATGTTAATTTCGCGTTTTATTAGTTTTAAGGTATGACAAATGTTGACCCTTTTGTAGGTACCTCCCAGAAAGAATGATTCGATCTCTACGATCTTTATAACAGATTTTGTGCTAATAGAAATATTGAGTTGTGCCAAGTCTGGATGGATGTTAATTTCGCGTTTTATGAGCTTCCTGGATATTAAAAATGTTTACCCTTTGTGGGGGAGGTACCAGAAGGGGAGGACCGATATATCCCACCTTCACAGAAGATCTTGTGTTAGTTGAAATAATGAGGTGTGAGAAATATGAAGAGAACCGGATGCTTGATTCAGATTTTAAGATCGTTTTGGTTATTCAAAACTTTGACCCTTTCTTCGGGAGGTACCTGAAGGAATGGTTCGAGCTCTAACATCTTTATAACAGATCTTGTGTTGGTAGAAATATTGAGATGTGCCAAGTCTAAATGAAATCGGATGTTAATGTCGAGTTTTATCAGCTTCATGGATATGGAAAATGTTAAACTTTTGGAGGGGAGGTACCGGAAAGAATGATTCGATCTCTACCATCTTTATAACTGATTTTATGCTGATAGAAATATTGTCTGGACGGAATTAAATGTTAATTTCGCGTTTTAGGAGTTTCGTGGAAATTTTTACCTTTGTGGGGGAGGACCCGAGAAGGAGTGGACCAATATATATCATCATAACACAAGACCCTGGGTTAATAAAAATATTGTGATGTGTGTCATAACACCAGAACTTGCGTTAATAAATATATTGTGATGTGTGTATTTTGAAGAAATTCGGACTCTTATATCACATTTTCTTAAAATTATAAGTATTGAAAATTTTGACACATTTGGAGTGGGGGATATCGCTAGATCGACCCCAAATGTCCTGAAACGGATCTGATCAAATGGGACCTAGTGTCTAAAACCGTTATTTCGATGAGGCACTTTTGACCGTATCAAATGATATATACCACCTCTAGCCATATGGCGAAGAGTATAATAAATAAAATAATATATTTGAAACCATCCTGCTTTTTGTGATCTGCAACCTTTGAAAATGCAGTAAAAACTCTAAAAAATAACATTATTTTCCTGAGAAAAAAGTAACATTAAATCCTCCCTTTTTCCTCCCCTTTTTGACTCTGGGATGCCATATTTTGCAACATTATTAACATAAATATTGCACATTACTTTGTGTATGTGTAGAAACATTTGATAATATTTGTTTTCAACCACAACCAAATCCATCCAATACATCCACATTTCATTTTTGATATTTTGACAGCAAATTTATTTAAATATTTAGCCAAACAAATTATTCATGACATTTGAATGGCTGTTGCATTCCGAGCTCAATTTTATGGCCCAACTTTTATTTGTTCGGCATGAATTCGAAATCATCCATCATCAAAAATGAAATCAAGCATTAATTGGAAAATAATTGCAAAAGAGGATTTAATGTGAAATGCATTCACATCGGATTTGTATTGTGAATTTCACAATTTCATCCAAATTTGGTGTAATGGTATTGAGAAAATGTTGCTTTGTAATTTTTGAATGGAAATTAGTGGAATTACAGGCACACACACACATAATTGATATCAATTGCAATAAGTAGATACTGTTATAAATTATTACAGAAACAAAAAGTATTTTTTTTCAAACAAAATGTAAACGTTTTTGTATTTCCCGGAACTTTTTAATAACACTGAGCGACAAAAATAATTTTGTTGAAAAAATACAAAAAAACTTCAGTAGATAGAAAGTAGAGCTAAAAGAGAAAGACGCATGTGATGGTGCTTTCAAAGTTTATACCGCAAAGTTGTACAAACAGACGGGGTAGGATACCTCTTCCTTCACAATTTTTGAAATTTTCGGATTAAGATTCCCAGAAGTTCATTCAGTTTTGGTATATAGCGTCTTCAGTAATGTGAGAATAGAAACATCAGCATTTTGACCAAAGTTTTCTTATATCTCTTACATAACAATATCTCCTGATATTCTGTATTTTGACAATTTAAATCACATTCCCTAACAGATTTGTTTAAAATCCGGTACTTTGAATTTGCAACGGGTTTTACCTCTTGTGGCAGACAATTGTAAACCTCAAGCGAGTCACATTTTCTAAAAAAGAATATTAAAACTCCATTTACACCGGACCGAGGCAAGTCAAAATATTCTACAAAATTATTTAACGTAAAACTCTACTATAGGTCCTAGAATATATGAAATGTCTAAATCTAACCTAAACCGCCAGGAATTCATAAATATTAAAAAGTAAAAAAGAACTTTTTATACCCTCCACCATTCGGAAGGAACTTAAAAAGTTAAAAAAAATCTCTCGACAAATACCGTTCAAATAAAAACATTTTTATGTGGGCTATATGAAAACGTGGTACTGGACAAGTCATTTTCTGTCATAGGCTGTAGTACCGATTCCGAACTTCAAATACAAAATTCGAATCAATTCCGGTGAATAATGTCTTGAATGTCATTAAAATGCCGAACAAAGGGAGGTACCGTTGAATAGGAGCTATACTAAGACGTGGACTTCAAATACAAAATTTGACGCAATTCTGGTGAATAATTTTGCGAAAATCCTGGAAATACCGAATATCTCATGGTAGCGTTATATTCTCTTCTTCTCTTATATTCTCTTCCAGTGTTAAAGAACTCAGAGAGAACTTCTTTTGTGGATTTTCAGACTATTCCATTGAAAAAGATGGTCAAAATCATCTAAATAACGAATATCGGGGCATACCATTGTATGGGGGCTATACGATATCGTGGACCTTTACAGAAAATACCCTTTCAGGGGGTAAAGTATTCGCAGAGAAATTATTGTGTTGAATTTAAGACAATGCTATTGAAAATGTGACTAACATCATCAAAATACAGGAGGTACAGTTATATGGGATATATACGATATTGTAAGCCTATATAGATAATTCTCTTTCAGGGGGTGGAGTACTCAGAAGGACCTTCTTGTGGAGTTTTTAAGCCAAAAATATGGCTAAAATGATCAAAATACACAATATCGGGGGCCCTATTGTATGGAGGCTATAAAATATAGTGAACTTATATAGACAATTGTTTTTCAGGGGATAATTTATTCACAGAGAACTGCTTATGTAGAATTTCAGACAATTTCATTTGTGGTTAAAAATCATCAAAATACCGAATATCGGGAGGTACAGTTATATGGGGAATATACGATATCGTGTACATATATAACCCATCTTCGAACTTGACCCGCCTGCGCATAAGAAACTGACCTTTGCAAAATTTTAGCTTCCTATCTTAATTCGTTTTGACTCTAGCGTGATTAAAACAGACGGACGGACAGACTGACAGACGGACAGACAGACAGACAGACGGACGGACATCGACTTAGATTTTACGCTGATCAAGAAGGTGTATACTTGGTTGGGTCTAAAATTATTATTTCGATGACTTACAACCGGAATGAATGACTTACAAAGGAATGTATGGTGGAGGGTATAAAAACACATTGTAGGGCTAGGGACGTACTTCATGTATATTCTTCTACAAAGCATCAGGACGTCGTTAAAGAAGAAAATATTCTATAAGTCACAAAAGGAAAAAAAATGGGGA
The DNA here is from genome assembly GCF_030504385.1 of Musca domestica. Lineage (NCBI taxonomy): Eukaryota > Metazoa > Arthropoda > Insecta > Diptera > Muscidae > Musca > Musca domestica. Next base: position 7,895,662 of record NW_026712334.1, on the reverse strand, counting down.
TTCAATCCAATGATGACTAAGGTCGGGACTGAGACTTTTTATTAAAGAACTTTTCGCTTGCCCGACGATAATACGATCCTTCATACGGAGGTCTGAGTGATTGCAGAGTGTCTGAACTGGCTTAATGTCAACACGAGGTCCGCCAAAACAAGCAGGAGGTTTACAACAGTAAACTTGTGTGTTTATGTTAATAAAAACTTTTTCCACAATAAACTTTAACGCCCATTTATAGGATGCTCCTGATTTTATTTCTTTTTTCGATGGTCTTTACCTTATTTTCCACACGGTTTTTGTCCAATTTTCAGAGGCAAGCAAAAATGTAAATTACATTTCTATACATGTTTAAGGTCACTATGCCGCATGCAGCAATGAATGTACACACATCTCATTTGAAATACATTAAAAGTCAATTTAAATGATTTATCATGGGCGAGGGGAAAATATAGCACCCAGACCCCTTTGCCAATCTTCTGTAGAAAAATTCTCATGTTATTTCATATTTTATAATTTATGCAGTCGCACATTTATATTAGCAATTTGCCATCATTTGCCTTTAAATGCCATCCAAAGAAAAAACTGAAATGAAAATCTAATAAATTTTCATAAATCAAAATATAAATGGATATTTGGATACATGAAGAAATATTTTTAAATAGAATTTTCAATTGTAAATAAATATGGGTATACTTTTTTGCAGATGTCAAATTGGTATATTTTTCAAATAGTTATAATGTAAAATGAAGATTCTACAACTAAGAATAATAATAATAAACTTTTCTAAAAACAACCCACGTTAAGAGGACTGAATTTTTTTAAAATATTCCACGCTTATAGCACTTAAAAACATTATTATTAAAACATCTGATATTTCCTTGGGAAAATATTTCTAAAAATTTAACGCATTTCAATGTCTTAAAAAAATGAAAACAATCTACGCTTCTAATAGTCCTCTTAATATATTTTTGAGAAATCCACGCTTCGTCTTCAGACAAATATTGTCAAAAATCCTTGCTTATAGTCCTTGGAAAATTATTGCAAAAAATCCATCCTTATAGATCTTAAAAAATTGGAAAAATAATAATTTTCGTTTGTAGGTCAGATATTTTCTAGGAAAATATGTAAAAACCCATGCTTATAGGTCTAAAAAACCTTGGAAAAATATTTTAAAAATATCGCAGTTTTATGATATGATAAAGAATTAATTATTTTTAAAAATTGTGTAAACTAATAATCTCTGAAAAACATGAAAAAATCATAGTTTTTAGCCTTATACTCTTTAGAAAATTATTTTTAAACAGTTTGGAATCTGATAGTCCTTGGAAAAATATCCCTAAGAATATTGAAGTTTGAAGTCCGAGGAAAAATATTATTAAAATAACCCACGCGTACATTTGAAATATATTCTTAAAATAATCCAAACCTAAGATCCTTGAAAAAATATTATTTAAATATTCTACGCTTAGAGTTCTGCCAGTCCGTAAAATAATGTCCTTAAAATAATCCAGGTTTAAATTCATTGGGAAAATATTTTTAAAAAACCAACACTCTTAAGTCCGATATGCCTTCCAAAAGTATCTCTAAAATAGTTGACTCCTATAGTCCTTTAAAAAAGATTCTATAAAAATCCACGCTTTGATAATATGTAAGAAATATTCTTTAACAAATCCACGCTTATTAGGGTCCTTGAAAAATACTCCTAAAAATGCACGCTTATAGGAGTCCTTGAAAAAAATATTTTTTTTAATGCAGGCTTTGATTATATTTAAAACAATTCTTTAAAAACTTCACGTATTGAGAGTTGTTAAAAAAATTCCCTAATATGTGGAATAGGCTTTAGAGGAATAGTATTAAACAGTCTTTGAAAATTTGATAATTAAAATTGAATATGATAATTAAAAAAAGCTGTAAGTTCGGCCGGGCCGAACTTTGAATACCCTCCACCATTTAGAACGAATTTGGCAATTAGCAAAAACATTAAAATCCGTTAAAAATTCTGTTAAAATCGTAAAAATACCGAATGTAGCTGTTATATTAGGGTCTATGCGACGATATGGACCTGCATAGGTAACATTTGTCACAAGCCATTGCAATATTCAAATGCGAAACTTAAAAAAATCGGTAAATAATGTAGCTAAAATCATCAAAATACCGAATATCGGGAGGTACCGTTATATACGAAGACGTGGACCTGCATAGACAATTTTCTGTCTTAGGCTGTAGTATCCATTACAAACGTCAAATACCAAATTTGAAACAATTCTGGTCAATAATGTGGCTAAAATGATCAAAATACCGAATATCGGGAGGTACGAAGACGTGGACCTGGACAGACAATATCTTGTCGTAGGTTTTAGCATCTATTACGAACATAAAATACCAAATTTCAAACAATTCCGGTGAATAATGTCGCAAAAATCAACCAAGTACCGAATATAAGGAGATACCGTTAAATGGGGGCTATACGAAGACGTGAACCTGCACAGACAATTTTCTGTCATATGCTGTAGTATCCATTTCGAACTTCAAATACCAAATTTGAAACAATTCCGCTGAATAATGTCGCTAAAATCATAAAAATACCGAATATCGGGAGGTACCGTTATATGGGGCTATAACAAAACGGGAACCTACATTGCCATTTTCAATACCAAAAGTCCTGCAGGCATAATATACATTGGAGTAAAATTTTATTAATCTACTTAAATTCATTCGAAAGCTAGAGTGATTTCCACAGACGGATGGACATCGTTAAATCGACATAAAATTGTATGCTGATCAGGAATATATACTTTGTGGGGTCTAACATATATATTTCATATGATATATATATTTTTTAAAAATCAACGCTTTGATACTGTTTGGAAAATATTCTCTCGAAATATTCAAAGAGAACAAGGTACGTGGAAAAATATCCTTGTAAGTGTTGTAGACTTTTGAGAATTATTGTCCAAAAATTTTTCCAAGCTTTTAGATCTGATAGTCCCTCGAAATATATTATTAGATATTCGCCCAAAAAAAGCATATGATTGATGAAAAAACCATCATACGCAACAGGGTCAGCTTCTAAATGTTAATCATACACTCGAATGACATACAATTATCCTTTCTAATACTAACACTAATACTTTTTCATTGTTTTTCAATTCCGGCTATTTCTGTTTCGTGCATCCTCCCACGTCCATTTTATTTCCATGCCATCATAATTTCTATATAAAATCTCAATCAAAGCAAAATACCCATTTCACGAGCAATTTAAATAAACCCGACCCCCACACTGGATCGGTTAACAACAACTACATTAACATGATGTGGCGTGGCGTGGCGAGTGCTTAAAATCCAAATCATTAATAATTTGAAAAAGTGGCAATTTATGGTCGTCATATCATGGTTTTCAAATGCACCAACCAGCATTTCAATTGTGAAAATGTATGAAAATGGCGGGGGAAAAAAAAGAAAGAAAAATTCACTGTAAAAATAAGCCGTAATTGTAGCGTACGAGCAGCAGGTTGTGTTAGGTTGGGTTGGCGGGAATTTGTAACTACCACAAACATTTTCAAAGTTGAAATTTATTTTTTGTTTTGTAAAAAATATGTTCCATTCTCATCACGATTTCGATGATGACCATCACAATAGCCTTGGTGATGATGATAACTTGTTTTTTTTTTTTTTTAATATAATGGTGCAAAAATTTGCTCTTTGCGGATGATTTTGTGGATTTACGTTCGCATTTTAAATTGCTTTGGTTTTTTGTTTTGTTGCTGACAAGGATGACTTGATTCTTTCATAGGTTTTTGGGTCATTTTAAAAATATATATATTTTAAGGTCATATTCATGTAATTGATTACGTTTTAATCGAATGGGAAATTTTTTTTGTAAAATTGTATTAAAAAAATTTTAGAAGAAGATTGTAGAAAAAAATAATAAAGAAAATAGGTCTGACTAAGTATACAAAGTTATGAGGTACTAAAAGTACCAAAAGGCACCATTTTTGGGAACATAAAATCTGCAGATAATAATTTTATCTCTGGGTCTTTATTGCTCTGCCGCGGTAAGACATGTACACATTTTTGAACATAAAAATGTAATGATAGTACTAAAAGTTGCTAAAGCTATGTGGTGTAATTTAGCATAAGACACATTTTTGTAAATTCGAACTAAAAGTACCAAAGTGCTGTGGATTTTATTGGAAATTAAAACTAAAGCGTATTAAAATACCTAAAGGTCCTAAATGCTGTTCTAATGAAATTAGCAAACGACTTAAGCTAGAGTTCTACAATTGGATAATGAAGGGAAATGCGAATTGAAGGAGTGCGAAGATACCAAATCCGTGCAGTGGTATTTAACGAACGTATACAGGGTGAGATAAAAAAACTGCAACAAAGTTAAACGCCATCATTTTTACATTTTTTTTTAAATTTTATTGAATAAAAGCAAAAAATTTCGGAAACACCATCAAATTTTAGAATAAGTTTTGATTTGTTCAAATTGGTCACCTTTGGCACGAATTATGGCCGAAATACGGCCAATAAAATCGTCACACGCTGCCCGAATGTTGCTCTGCGGTATTTTGGCATTCCCGGCGAAGCACTTGGTTGAGGTGATCGGCATTTTGGTATTTTTTTAGTGCCAAATTTGCTTTCCGAGGTACTCCAAACACAATAGTCCAACGGATTGGTACCCGGAGATTTTGGTGGTCATTGTGCGCTGGAAATAAAGCGAAGAACCTCATGACGGTAACGAGCGTTGGTACGATACACAAAAGATTTATTCACATTTAAATGCTGGAGTGCTCTAACGATAGCCACTTGTGGTTTTCGAGACAAATATAAAGAAATCACACTATCACGCTTGAATTCCATCACGAATAACTTTTATCTGGAAAGTTCTCACCAAAATGCTTTTGTACGCTTATAAACACTATAATAAGCTTTCACTGGAATAATTTTAACAGCTGTCGGACGAGTGGCTTAGAAATGACAGCAGTCTGAAGTAGGTTGCAGTTTTTCTCTCACCCTGTAAAGTTAGAACGCCAAAAATTTTAATCGTCCATAGTGAAAGTTTATGGGTGAGAATTCCCCGGCTTTTATGAAATTCGAACAGTAAAGTACCAAAGATACCAAAAGGTACTTAACTTTGTGTCCTTGTACTCGGCCGTAATAACACCGAAATTTGGAATTGCAATCAGATCAAGCTAAAATTTTCGAATTTGTGGCATGGCCCAATGTTTGTAGGAAGATTGATATTGCGTCATTTTTGAAAATTCAAACGAAAAGGGTACTAAAAGTAGGAAAAGGTACTAAATGCTATTCAATGGTATTTAAAGAGTACCGGTACTAAAAGTACGCAATTGAAATTAAGAATATGGTTCAATTTTGGTTCGTATCATCAGAATAAATTCCGAATATTATTATGAACATATCGTGGAGGGTGTATTAAAGCCACCCAAGAAAGGTTACAAAATGAGGTTCCTCGCTTCATTTCCAGCACACAATGGCCACCAAAATCTCCGGATACCAATCCATTGGACTATTGTGTCTGGAGTATTTTGGAAAGCAAGGTTGACACTAAAAAATACTAAAGTGTCGAACACCTCAAGCAAGCGCTCCTCCTAGAATGGGCCCAAATACCTCAGAGCAACATTCGGGCAGCGTGTGACGGTTTCATTTGCCGTTTGAAGGCCATAATTCCTGCCAAAGGTGACCAATTCGAACAAATCTATACTTATTCTAAAATTTGGTGGTATTTCCGACATTTTTTGCTTTCATTCAATAAAACTAAACCAGTAAAGGAAGTACTAAAGTCGGGCGGGACCGACTTTATGATACCCTATACCACTTTGCTAATTTAGTAGAGCTCCACATAACAATTAAAAGTTTTTATGGGAGAATTCAATCATACACGCTATGATTATAATTATAACTTAAAGTTCAAAGGACTAAATATGCCGAAGCATTTGTATCTTTTAAATTCGGACTTGTATTGCCCATTTGGTGCACAATTTAATTGAAATCGGATAAAGATATATATGGGAGCTATATCCAAATCTGAACCGATCTCGATAAAATTTGGCAAAGATATTTCTGAGCTGTATTTGATATATTTCCCTGAATATCGTTGTTACGGAGTGCATACTACGGCTGTGGGTAACAAATATGACAAATCGGATGAACAGTATATATGGGAGCTATAGCTACATCTGAACCGATCTTCACCAAATTTGACATAGTAGCTTCTAGACCCAATTCAGTCGTAAGTGGCAAATTCCATCCCATTTGGACGAATATTAGACGTTTGGTGCAAAATCAAAGGTAAATCGGACGAAGTTATATATGGGAGCTATATCCAAATCTGAACCGATCTCAATAAAATTTAGCAAATGTATTTCTGAGCTGCATTTGATATATTTCCCCAAATATTGTTGTTGCAGAGTGCATATTACGGCGGCGGTGGACAAAAATAACAAATCGGATGAACAATATATATGGGAGCTATAGCTATATCTGAAGCGATTTCGATTAAATTTGGCATACATATTTTCAAACCTAATTTGGGTGTATATGCAAAATTCCATACAATTCGGGCTTATATTACACGTTTGGTGCACAATAAAAGGCAAATCGGACGAAGATATATATGGGAGCTATATCTAAATTTTGACCGATTATTTCCAATTTCAATAGGGTTCGTCCTTGGGCCAAACAAATGATCTGTGCAAAATTTCATCTGGATCGGACAATAAATGCGAACTGTACTTTGTTTACAAAAATACATGGACAGACGGACGGACGGACATGCATAAATCGACTCAGAATGTGATTCTATGCAGATCATCAAAATGAACTATGGGTCTATCTCGTTTCCTTCTGCCTGTTACAAACAAATGCACAAAGACATAATACCCTGACCACCTTGTGGTGTAGGGTATAAAAAAAGAAAAAATTATTGCGTTTGACTTTGTTGTAGTTTTTTATCTCACCCTGTATATCATATGCGGTAATTGAAATTAATCCCGCTTTCATCTAAAAAATTCGTTTCCTCTTTATTTCCTTTGCAAAGCATCTCAAATGTTTTTGAATTTCGACCAGGAAAGAACGATTTTTAATCATTTGGTAAAAATCTATCTTTATTTCACTAAGAATTTCATAGATACTTTAAAATGCAATTAAATTTTTTGAAGTCCAATAACCATCTAATTAAATTCCATTACCTTTTCATAGCCTTTAGAACGAACCAGAGATACATAATTGGATCTGAACCAACACATTCTCCAGAAAACGAGGCGTGAGACACCAATTACATTACACACCAAAAAATCCATAGAAATTCGTCACAAAAAGGTTATTTTCTGCGGCCCCCATAGTTCATAAGACTGAACAACATATAATAAGTGTGAGCGCCCCCAAACTACAACAGAATCTTCTGAGGTTGTGTAAATCATTCACCTTTTCCATTCATGTCATGTTGGAATCTACCTTCATTATTTTCCTCGGGCGGAGAAAAAAATAAATGTTACCTTAGGTCTGTGTTTCTCTTCTGTATCAGTGTCAGTCAAAACCATCATAAAAGGTCATATAAACATACACACCAACACCAACACACTTGCCGCCATTTACACCAAAACCACATCAGACTCTTATTTAAATAAACTTGGCCATGTCAAATGGTTGCTTGATACCATGATGATGTGTAGGTTGGTAGGGATGTGTGTGTGTGTGTGTGTGTGTGTGTGTATGTAAGATATATGATGAGCTGTCACCTTGTCACAGTTCTTCCGCATGTATGTCACCCCCCGTCCCAGTCACGCCCTTCAATGTAATTCCGAATAGAGCTGTATTGTAATCACAACAAAATGTGATATGTGTGAATGAGGGACCATTTGTTGTCTGATGGGTGAGACGACGACAGCGTCAAATAATCAGTCTTGAAAGGGGTGATCCGTTCATCTTGTGTGTTTTAATAAGTTACATAATAAGTAATATCTTAAATTTGGTACATATCATATGCAAATTAAGTATTTAAATACCATACACTGTGGCGTATAAGTAATGGAATACTAATACGCTGTATTGATTATGAATTAATATTGCTTATACGCAACATTGGCCAAGGATTCGATATTAATTAACAAAATAAAAAATGCTGCATTTATGGATGGAATATGTAACCCTTTGTAAAATATTGGAAATAAAAAAGCTCAAAGAAAATTTCGTTAATATATCAGAGATAGATGCCATTACCACAAAATCTCACAAAAAAATGAACCTCATAAATGAAGTACACAAATAGAAGTATGAATACCATTGTGCCTTAATTTATATATTCTTATATATAGATGGCGCTACTATGTTTTAGTATTTTCGGGCCCATCCGAAATATATTAAAAAATACTCTATCCCATAAGATTTCCCCCAAAGGGTTTCAATATTTATGAAAAAAAAAAATAATACATTTATTTATTTCGCATAAAAATAATTCACTTCAAACCCTTATTCAAAATATTTAATATTTTTATTGAAAATTTCTACTTAAAAAAACAAGAATTTTATTCTTCTTTTAAAGTCTGCTTAAAGGGTGAGATGAAAAAAACGGCAACCAACTTCAGCCTGCTGTCATTTCTAAGCCACTCGTCTGACACTTGTTAAAATTTTTCAAGTGACAGCTCATTATATTGTTTACAAGCGTACCGAAGCGTTTTGGTGAGAATTTTCTAGAAAAAAGTTATTCTGGATGGAATTCAAGCGTGATAGTGTATGGCTGGAAAGCCACAAGTGGCTATCGTTAGAGCACTCCAGCATTTAAATGTGAATAAATCTTTTGTGTCTCGTACCATCGATCAAGGAAGTGGCCGGAAGAAAACAGCAACATCAGCAGAAATGCTTCGAAAAATAAAGAAGCGATTTGATCGAAACCCGCGTCGCAGTGGCCGAAAAATTGCTCGTGAGCAGAACATATCGCAATATTCTATTCGGCAAATATTGAAAAATGAGCTCGGGGTAAAGCCATTTAAATTCCAAAAAGTGCAAGAACTTACACCGCAACAGAAAGAAAATAGACACAAAAGAGCTAAAGAGTTGCTTCGCGTGGCCGAAAGTGGTGAACATTCGTTGTCCAGCAGTTTGTAAACAAACCATAACAGCCGATGGTCGCTCTCCGCTCGTATTTATCGACCGCGGCATCAGAATAAATGCCGAATATTATCGAAAAAATATTCTGGAGGGTGTATTGAAGCCTTGGACACACAAACATTTTGGCCGCATACCTTGGACATTCTAACAGAACTCAGCACCATCGCACTCAGCATGCGCCACCCAAGAATGGTTACAAAATGAGGTTTCTCACTTCATTTCCAGCTCACAATGGCCACCAAAATCTCCGGATACCAAAAGCAAGATTGGCACTAAAAAATACCAAAGTGTCGATCACCACAAGCAAGCGAGCAAAATACCGCAGAACAACATTCAGGCAGCGTGTGACGGTTTTATTTTCCATTTGAAGGCCATAATTCGTGTCAAAGGTGACCAATTCGAACAAATCTAAACTTATTCTAAAATTTGATGATATTTCCGATAGTTTTGCTTTCATTCCATAAATTTTAAAAAAATAGTTAAAAATATGGCGTTTGACTTTGTTGCATTTTTTTTATCTCACCCTGTATGGAGACGGAGACCGAAAATTTTGAGTTTTAATTAAAAAAAAAAAAAAAAAAAAATTGTCAAACTGAACAAATGGCGCATTTTGAGTACTAACAAGTAAAAAGCAGCTATGTTCGGCCGGGCCGGACCCTCCATCAATTGTAAGGAATTTGAAAAATTTCCCAAAAATACCGTTTAAATAATGACCTTTATAAAGGGGCTATACGAAGACGTAGACCAGCATAATTAATTTGTTGTCATAGGCTGTAGTAGCCATTAAGATCTTCAAATACGAAATATAAAACAATCCCGACAAATAATGTCCCTAAAATAATAAAAAATAATAATATGGAGGTTATACGAAAACGTGGAGCGACATGGCCCATTTACGAACTTAAACTGCCTACTGGCAAAATACACATATGTGCAAAATTTTATTCCACTATCTCAATTCGCTCGAAACATAGCGTGATTAGAACAAAGAGACAGACGGACCTCGCTAAATATTTTTAGAATTTTTTATATATTTTCATATATAGATGGCGCCCCGAGCCCATCTTCTTTTAATACTGAACGCCATGAAAAATTTCAATATCCTTGCTAAACATTAAAGGCCTACATATACATATGCATATTTGTGTATGTATTCTGTATATGGTAATTTAAATTAATCTCACTTTCATCTCATAAATTCATTTCCATTTTGTTTTTTTTTTTTTTTTTTTTTTTTTTTTGTTGCTCATCTACATCACACGGATGATTTGTGGTTATAACCTCTATGATTGTGGTCGCCTACATTTTTTTATGGATATACATTTTTTAACGAGCCTTGGGAAACCCTCCCAAAATTAACCATAATCCATTTGACTGCCCCAACAGTAAATGGAATTAAAAACATGACAAAGGAAGAAGCCAAAAAAAAAGGAAAAAAAGCAGCAGCTTTTGAGGTAGCTTAATGGGCTACTGAGTCTGCCAGATAGGTAGGAGGAAATTAAAATGAAAGTTTTTTTCTTTATCGCCATCCTCGTCTTCGTTCCTCTCTACGTAATTTCCTATGTTTGCTGAAAGGGATGTTACGTGTGGAGCTCAGGCTTTGATTTATGACATTTAAATGTGTTGAATTCACATATCTACCATGTGAAAAAATATTATAAAAATAATTATGTGGAAAATAGAATAATTTTTCAGACGAATTTTGAAAATAAATATAAGTTTCAATCTTTCGAATATGGTTTGAAATAAGACACACACATTATTTTAAAAGCTGTGACCAAACCTGATTCATATTTTGACAATGTTTTAATCATATGTAATGTACCTCTGGAAAGGGATTGCCCAAAATGGTAAATTAATTTTGAAAATTTTGAAATTAATTTATTTTATTAGATTTTAGGATAAAATGATACCTATAAATGCACTTATTGTGATAAAAAGCAACCTAAACGCCTTCGATTTGACATACTCAGCTTATTTGGAATCCCTAGTCTAACAACTGCAAAAAAGTATACTCAACAATAATTAATTTCTGTGAAAAAAGCCGTTTGCATCTGTTAAAAACATTTCATAAAATTTATCAAGAAATCTAAAACAAATGACAACATCTAATCTAATGTTTAAGTTAGTCAGAAAATGTTCATGAATTAAATAAACTGGAACTACGACACAATATCAAACACAGTCTTATCTTAACATTGATATATTTATAAAAAAATCGTTGTTAAGAATTTATTTGGAAATAAGGTGTAAAACAATTTTTTTGTTGTGTCAGAAATTCTGAAAATATTGTCTGTGGAAGACAATGGGAAAAATGTTCCAACAAAATTGTGTAATTTCTAGGGAATGTACTTGAGAAAGCAAATGACACATATATTACAATTTGTTCATAGAAAAATAAATAGAGATCAGGCATTCTTGTCAATTGTAAAAAATAAATAAATGTAAAAAAGATATAAACAAAAATTGATGATTTTTTGGTATTATTATTATACATTTCTTTAATTAGAACAATTTCGATCAAGGGTACTTCTTTCTTTATCACTTCTCCCAAAAAAATTAGATGTTATGGAGATTTTGACTCAGACAATTGTCTATATGTCTTTTGACAATCAAAAATGTTAACATATAATTTCCACTCTCAATATATACATTTCGAATTTAATTTTCTTAAAAACTATTATACCCTGATGTGTGGGTTATCCTAAGACTTATAGTGAAATTTTATGTAGAATATTTCTTTTTTTAGAACTTTTTGCCTAAAACCAAATTTTATGTTGCTTTCATGCATGAATTTGGAAAAAGACTAATGAAATATCCATGAAATAAATGGAAAATATTTTCCCTAGAAATATATAACTTTCGAATGTAATTTTCTGAAAAATTTTTATAGGTAGATACATAGTTTATTTTAAGGCTTATAGTGAAATTTGGTGTAGAATATTTTTTCTTTTGACACTTTTTGTCTAAAATGACATTTTATGTTATTTTTATGCTTCAAATCGTACCAAGGTCGATGAAGAGTTTATAAAATATATAAGAAAATAGTTTTGCGTTTTTATGTTAACATTGATGCAAATATTTTCTTGATATCGAATGGAAATATGACTTATAAAGAAATTTTACAAAGAATATTATTGTCTTTGACGTCAATCTCCTAAAATGATGTTTTTCCTTATTTTATTTTTTTTTATTGAGACATTTAGTAGAATTTTATGGCGAACCAATTGGTAGAATATTTTGATTCGTTTCATTCACAGTTTATTCGATTTTTTGAAAAGTTTTCAAGAAAATGAGGAAAATGCACTTTAAAAGAAAAAATAATAAACCGTATTTTGGGCAGAAATATTGTTGAAGAAATTATATGTCTAAATAGCATGCAATCCAAGGAATCATAACACGAATATTTTAAAAATTTTAAAATGGGGGGAACTTCCCTTTCCTATTTTTGTTACTCCCGATGTAAACTATCAAAACGCCTCATCTTATTTACTTTAAAAACTTCGATACATGCTTTTGTGTGGCACAGTGTAATATAACATCAAATCCAAGCAACTCTAGCAAGTGTCCGCTACTACGTCAGCGAAACTCCACCTTAAAATTTTTGATTCGATACAATAGTTCGTATTAGGCTTTTTTAGTACTCAAAATGCACAATTTGTTCTGTTTGGAGAAATGTTTAATCAAAATTTCATAAATCATACTAAATTTTCAGACTTCTAAGATTTCATATATTTTTCACGTTTTTTCTATTTCGAAAAGAATAATAGGAAAATGTTTCCCTTTTACACAAAAAAGTCTTCAAAATCTATAATTTTGAAGTTAACCGAGGAGGATATTAGTAAACCCATTGCACAATGGACCCACATCCAACAGTGACCCCAATATTAAATTTCAGCTCTATCCCTTCACCCAATATAAAATTTAGTTACATTTAGTACTTTTCGAATAATTATGGTACACATTTTTAAAATAACCTCCACATGTCCACGCTCATATGAACAGCAACCCCAATACAAAATTCCAAATCTTAACCGCAGACAAATATCAAGGTTTCAGCTCTATTCCTTCACAAATTTAGTTCCATTATGTACTTTTCGTACAATTGTGGTATATATTTCAAAAGCCGACTCCATATATCCAGGTCAGACGTGAACAGCAACCCTAATACAAAATTTTAAACTGCAAGCGCTATTAAATCACCTATTACCAAGTATGGTATTGAACTAAGTGTAGTACTATTCGTACAGTTATAGTACACATTTCCAAAACGACCTCCGTATTCCAATCCCTGATATAAACAGGGACTTCAATATCAAATTTGAGAATTCCTAAACATAAAATATCAAAATTTTATATTTATTGCTTCACCCAATACCAAATATAGTACGATTCAGAACTTTTCGTACAATTAATTTACACATTTCCACAACTAGGCTATACTATAATATTTAGAACTTTTCGTGCACTTCTAGTGCACATTTCTGAAACTACCTATTTATCACAAACATACCACCCCAATCACCTGCAAATACCAAATTTATTTTTAGCTATATCTGTTCACATAATACCAAATGGTACCATTTATCCAGTTAAGCACCATTTAGGAGCTTAGTTCCATTTTAGAACTTTTCGTAACCGAACCGAATTTCTAAAAGTCCTTAGGTTTATCTATCCTGTAGTTCATTTCAAATTTCAGAATTCTAGTTCATTCTGTTTGTTTAACAAAGAGTATCCAATTTTTCTTTTAGAACTTTTAGAACGAATTTCCAAAAACCCAAAATTTCATTTTTCTAGTTTCAGCCCTTTCGTGTATATATAGTTTGCGAAATATGGCTCAAATTATTGGGGTTCCTTTGTCTGGGGTTAATGGTATATAATGGCTCTGAAAAGGAAAAGGATGGCATGAGACCCCAATAATCTTTTGTAGTTATAATCTTCAAAAGCAATACCATCTACTACTAAGGAAGCTACTCCAATTTCTAAGAAAGTTGGAGAGAATTCGAGAAACCGCCTAACTTTAAGAGAAATAAAAAAAAATATAAACCATTCCCCAAAAAATGAATGAAAAAATGAACTGAAACTAATTAAGTTAAAATTTGGCGTCGAATATTTCTTCTTTTGACATTTTTCGTGTAAAACGAAATTTTATGATACTTTCACGCATCAAATTAAACCGAAGACCACTCCATTAAAAAATAGGAATTATTTTCCCTTTTGTTTTGCAAAGCTGAAACTAATATTTTCTCAATAAATAATGGAAATAGAGATTCCCTTTCTTAGATGACTTGTACTGAAATTTGATAAGGAATATTTTTGCCTTTGACGTCATCCATTCGAAAGGATGTTTTGTAGGAGAATTTTGCATGAACTCATATGGAGTACGGCTTTAACCCTAAAATGCGTCTTTCATATTTATATATTCCTGGCGTTTAGGTAAAAGATAGACTTTTGATGTATTCCGAAACCAATAATAGATTTTTACAACAAATACTTTTGCGGAATACTGTGACATGTTACGACCCCGCTTAAAGCGTATTTTTTTTTATAAATTTTTGAAAAAAAGATCAAAAATACAACTTTGGTGACTCTCTTAAGGGTTACAATTTTCAATCAAACTAATCTTCGCATTTTTTTCTGTAATATGTACCTAAAATAAAGGGATTCTAAGATATATTAATTCGAAAATTAAAAAAAATATAGAGGGGGATTTTACCTTCTCTATTTAGGTTACTTTGCAATGTAAACCTTGAAAACCCCGATACCTTGCAATGTAAACCTTTAAACGTCTTCCACTGTTAGCAGCTTCCATAATCTACTTAGTTTCTCCTATAATTATGAAACCAATTGAATTTTGTCGCCCTGTGTTATTATTTACCTAACTTTAACACCTCTTTAATGCTTTACTTGCCAAAATAAAAGGACCAAAGCATTTGCTATTGTTAATTGCTCTTTTTGGGTCATTGAATTCCATTCGCAATTGGTCTTCTGCTGTCAGTTTTGTTATCCTTGCAATTTTGCCGCATGATTAGACAATTTACGTTGCTGCTTCAATGATTTTATTTTTCTAAGATTTCTCATTCCATCACCTGAAGAAGGAGATTGATGGTACAGTTCGTTCAAACACTCACCCACCATCTCCCTCTGAATTATGCACTTTCATTGGAAACTGTGAAATTTACTAGGGTCCTGGTTATCTGTGTAATTTTGTTTATTTGTCTGGCAGGTCCGGCTGTCTGTTTTTGAACATTAGCTAAGCCATTAAATTAATGTAACCATTTCATATTTCATGTTTTCTTTTCTTACATCTTTGGCACTTTTCTCCGGCAGATAAATGCCATTCATGGCAAATATTTTTGATTTTCTTTCGCATTACCTTTTTTAGAGATTTATGAAAAAACGTTACGCAAGTCAAAACGTTTAATTTATCAGCAGCAATTTTTTTTCTTTTCTTTAGCAAAGATTAAATGGAGGGTGTAAAGGGGTGGGTGTTTGGAAAATTGAAAATTGAATTGCGTAGTATTTGCCATAGAGGGGGAGGTGGGGCTGCTGTAAGTTGGGTAATTTGTTGCAGAAGCCAAAAATGAATGACACCCACCCCCTACCGTGGGTTTGCTTTTTTTGGCAATTGTGTGAAATATTTTGAGATATCATTTCCAACATAAGACGGCTGTCATGTGCTCGTTTTTGTAATTGTCTTCCTTGGGTTCTTGCTCTTTTACGAAATAGTTAGAAAATATTTAAAGAAATTATTTTTATAGACTTCTTTGGAATTTATATTCTATAAATATTGAATTCACCTTTTCTTTGGTATATTGTCAGTGCAGGGTGAGATGGAAAAACTGCAACCAACTTCAGACTGCTGTCGTTTCTAAGCCACTCGTCCGATATTATTCCAGTGACAGCACATTATATTGTTCACAAGCGTACAAAAGCATTTTGGTGAGAATTTTCCAGAAAAAAGATATTCGTGATGGAATTCAAGCGTGATTTCTTTGTATTATGCTGGAAAACCACAAGTGGCTATCGTTAGAGCACTTCAGCATTTAAATGTGAATTAATCTTTTGTGTCTCGTTCCATCGCTCGTTACCGTGATACTGGTAGCGTAGCACGACGGAAGGAAACAGCAGCATCAGTAGAAATGGTTCGAAAAGTAAAGAAGCGACTTGATCGAAACCCGCGTCGCAGAGGCCGAAAAATGGCTCGTGAGCTGAACATAGTGAGCAGTATTCCATTCGGCAAATATTGAAAAATGGGCTCGGGGTAAAGCCATTGAAATTCCGAGAAAGTGCAAGAACTTACACCGCAACAGAAAGAAAATAGACTCAAAAGAGCTAAAGAGTTGCTTCACTTGGCCGAAAGCGGTGAACTGCCGAATTTGGTTTTCTCCGATGAGAAAACATTCGTTGTCCAGCAATTTGTAAACCAACAAAATGATCGTGTTTACTTGCTAGAGAGGTCAGCTGAAAATGTGCACCTTCGATTGGTCACCAGAACTCAAGCGCCGGCCATGGTGATGATGTGGTCCGCTATAACAGCCGATGTTCACTCTCCGCTCGTATTAATCGACCGTGGCATCTGGATAAATGCCGAAAATTATCGCGAAAATATTCTGGAGGGTGTATTAAAGACCTGGACACGCGAACATTTTGGCCGCAGACCTTGGACATTCCAACAGGACTCAACACGACCCAAGAATGGATACAAAATGAGGTCCCTCGCTTCATTTCCAGCGCACAATGACCACCAAAATCTCCGGATAACAAAACGTTGGACTATTGTGTCTGGAGTATTTTGGGAAGCAATGTTGGCAGTAAAAAATAAAAATACCAAAGTGTCGATCAGCTCAAGTAAGCACTTCGCCGGGAATGGGTCAAAATATCGTATTAATCAGAATAAATTTCGAAAATTTTCTGTAGGGTGTATGAAAGTCTTGGGAACGCAAACATTTTGTCCGCAGACGTTGGACACTCCAACAGGACACAGCGCTCCACCCAAAAATGGTTACAAAATGAGGTTCCTCGCTCATTTCCAGCGCAAATGGCCACCAAAATCTCCGTACACCAATCCTTTGGACTATTATGTCTGGAGTATTTTGGAAAGCAAGGTTGGTACTAAAAAATACCTCAAGCAAGCACTTCGCCGGGAATGGGTCAAAATACCGCAGAGCAACATTCGGGCAGCGTGTGACGGTTTCAATGGCCGTTTGAAGGCCATAATTGGTGCCAAAAGTGACCAATTCGAACAAATCTAAAGTTATTCTAAAATTTCCGACATTGTTTCTTTCCTTTAATAGAATTAAAAAAAAATGTAAAGATTATGGCGTTTGACTTTGTTGCAGTTTTTTTCAGCTCACCCTGTACATGAACAGCGACCCTAATACCAAATTCCAGATTTCAAAAGCCATATGTTTACCCAAACACCAAATATAGTACTAAATATAGTACTATTTAGTACATTTTGGGGACACGTAGTACACCTTTTTAAAACCACCTTTTTTTCCAGAAACTAGCCACCAACAGGGATTCCAACACAAAATTTAAAAATTCGAGCTTCATCCGTTCACCCTGAGCCAAACGGTCCAAATTCAGTACCATTTCGTACAGTTCGTACAGTTCGCACACTTAGTACACATATCCAAAACCAACTGTTTATATAGCAAACTTACTTTCCAACCTGGATTCTCAAACAAAATTGTTGAATCCATCCGTCCATTTAAAAATGGTACTATTTTAAAAAAATTGTACCATATTAGAACTTTAAGTAAAATTAAGTTCGAATTTCCCAAAACCCTTTGGTACGTGTATCCTGCACTTCAGTGATGCTCATTCCAGACATTTCAATGTCTAGTACAAATTTTTAGTACTTTTTGTACCCTTTTTCAAAAAACACAGGGTTATCATACTCCTACGCACCAAGACTGGCCCTCGTGCAATAATACAAGATTTCAGCATCAGCCGTTTCGTCTGGCCGTTGATTATAGATCAGTAAGTCAGTCAGTCAGTTATTTGAATACTCTTAAACCAGACCTGAGCTTTTTTGAAAGATTTCTGGGATACTTTATAAAATTTTTAGGACCACAGTGTAGAGTTCTTTTAATTTTTTTACTAAACCTAGATATCGGCTGTCAGCTTCTGGCGTCTTCCCCTCAAAAATAATATATAAAGGTTAGACTACACAACATGGTTAATTCATGTGTAAAGTGACTTTTCGTAAGCAATTTTATGTAGCATACTTTTAGACGCTTCTCACATACTATACAGTTTCACGTTTCGTTTAAGTATAAAAATTATTTCGAACGCTCGGGCGGGGCCGATTTTATGATACCCTACACCACTTTGCTAATTTAGTTGAGCTCCACTTTATAATTAAAAGTTTTTTTATGGGAGAATTCAATCATACACGCTATGATTATAATTATAATTTAAAATTCAAAGGACTAAATATGCCGAAGCATTTGTATATTTTAAATTCGGACTTATATTGCCCATTTGGTGCAAAATTAATCTGAAATCAGATAAAGATATATATGGGAAATATACCCAAATCTGAACCGATCTCGATAATATTTGGCAAAGATATTTCTGAGCTGTATTTGATATATTTCCCTGAATATCATTGTTACGGAGTGCATATTACGGCTGTAGGTAACAAATACAAAAAATCGGATGTACAATATATATGGGAGCTATAGCTATATCTGAACCGAACATCACCAAATTTGGCATACTACCTTCTAGGCTAAATTCGGTCTTATGTGCCAAATTCCATCCCATTTGGGCAAATATTAGACGTTTGGTACACAATAAAAGGTAAATCGGACGAAGTTATATATGGGAGCTATATCCAAATCAGAACCGATCTCGATAAAATTTAGCAAAGGTATTTCTGAGCTGCATTTGATATATTTCCCCAAATATTGTTGTTACAGAGTGTATATTACGGCTGCGGAGGACAAAAATAACAAATCGGATGAACAATATATATGGGAGCTATAGCTATATCTGAACCGATTTCGATCAAATTTGGCATACTTATTTTCAGGCCTAATTTGGTTGTATGTGCAAAATTCCATACTATTCGGGCTGATATTACACGTTTGGTGCACAATAAAAGGCAAATCGGACGAAGATATATATGGGAGCTATATCTAAATTTTTACCGATTATCTCTAATTTCGATTATCTCCTTGGGCCAAACAAATGTTGTTTGCAAAATTTCATCTCAATCGGATAATAAATGCGACCTGCATTTTGTTCACAAGAATACATGGACAGACGGACGGACGGACAGACGGACTGACATGCATAAATCAATTTAGAAAGTGATTCTATGCAGATCATCAGAAGGAACTAAGGGTCTATCTCGTTTCCTTTTGCCTGTTACAAACAAGTGCACAAAGACATAATACCCTGACCACCTTGTGGTGTAGGGTATAAAAAGCTATATTTATAAAATGAGTTACCTATGACCCAAAGAGAAAATGTAATTCAACCTTAATGACTGAGGCTAGACATTCGTAGGAAAAGCCAACGGTTTGTCTGCTTCTTAAAGTTGTAAAATTATCCTTTATTTAGAGGGATTTCATTACAACCTCATTGTCTCTCCCCTATAACTTTCCTTTTCGTCGAATTTTAAAAACTAGTCGATAATATTTCCAGTTAAATCATTTGCCTTCAGGGCCAATTTTAAAATTTAAAATATCAAATAAATATCAAATTCTGAAAATGTACACCAAAAATTAATTCCATAATTTGTGGAATCATGGAAAATATTTAAATAACAATATTAAAATACTTATCACATTGTTGAGTATCCTTGGTGACACAAGGATAACTATTTCCAAAAATCCTACACATTTTTGTGTAAAATGTAAACTATTGTATACGTACCTGTAAAAAGGAGAAGGAAGTAGGTGTTAATATAAGTAAAATGTTCATTTTATATTCATAAAAATATTTTATTAAAAACTTTGAAGAAATTAATAATTACAAAATATGTGGATCAACAACAAATCATGCAGAAATCTGTTTGGGAAAGAAAATAACAAATAATTAAAATTATTAAAATATAAAAGTAAAGGCTAGTTTACACACCATGTTAGGGGCTTATGTAGAGTGATTTTTTCGATTTTTTTGGCATTTTTTAATATTATTTTAAGTAACTCATACCATAAATGTATACTATATCACTGTGAAACAAATAAATTAAATTTTTTAAATAATTATATTACTGTAGATTACATTGGGCAACACAAAAAATAGTTACAGGAAAAATCCATGGATAAATTATGAATGTAGAGCTAAGAATGGAAGAATATAAATTGGATATTAATATTGCAAAGTAGTCTTAATAAGAGGGTAAATTTCGCTAGCGAATATTCCATCTAAAAAAATTAGATGCTGTGTTAGGCTTTTTAGTACTCAGAATGTTCAATTTGTTCAGTTTGACGTTTTTTTGTATCAAAATTTCATACATCGTACTAAATTATCAGATGTTTTTTATATAACTCAAGGTTTTCCCTTTTTGGAAAGAATAAAAGGAAAATGTTAACCTTCTACAATTAAAAAGTCTTCGAAATCATTAACTTTGAAATTTACCGAGGAGTATTTAACATCATTGCACAATGGATCCATATCCAATTTTCCTGTACAAAGCTATATCAACGGTCCATATGTTAACCCTAGAAGAATTTAAGAATTTCAGCACTATCCATTCACATAACACCAAATTTGGTAATATTTATTACTTTTCGAACAGTTCATTGTATACTATCATTTCCAAAACTACCTCCATATCTTAACTACAGACCCCAGCAGTGACATTTAAGGATTCACCCAATTTAGTACTATTTCGTAATTCAATTATACAAAATATTTTGTACATACTTTTGAGTGCGGTTAAAGCGCTGGAAAATCTAACAATTAACAAGTAAAAAAAAACATTAAGTTCGGCCGGGCCAAACTTTTAATACCCTCCACCTTAGGGTAAAGGAAACATTAGAAGAAATGTAGCAAAAACCAATAAAATGCCGAATATCGGGAGGTATCGTAATATGGTGGCTATACCAAATCGTGGACCTACGCATGCAATGTTTCGCCAACGGAGCTAGAACCCATTATGACCTACAAATGCCAATTTTCAGACAGATACGTGAAAAAGTGTGGCAAAAATAATCAAAATACCGAATATCGGGAGGTACCGTTATATGGGGACTATACCAAAACGTGGACCTATATATACAAAATTTCGCCACACGAACTAGGACCCATTATGACCCACAAATACCAATTTTTAAACAAATCGGTGAAAAAACTGTGGCAAAAACCATCAAAATACCGAATATCGGGAGGTACCGTTATATGGGGGCTATACCAAATCGTGGACCCATACATGCAATGTTTCGCTACCGGAGCTGGAACCCATTATGACCAATAAATACCAATTTTTAGACAAATCCGTGAAAAAATGTGGCAAAAATAATCAAAATACCGAATATCGGGAGGTACCTTTATATGGGAGCTATACCAAAACGTGGACCTATACATGCAATGTTTTGCCACACGTACAGGGACCCATTATGACCTACTAATACCAATTTTCAGACAAATCCGTGAAAAAATGTGGCATAAATCATCAAAATACCGAATATCGGGAGGTACTGTTATATGGGGACTATACCAGAACGTGGACCGATATATCTCATTTTCAATACCAACCATCCTAGACACAATACCAATTGCTCTGCTAAATTTTGGCGATCTACGTCAAATAATGTGGGCTGTATCGTGATTTCAACAGACAGACAGACGGAAATCGTTAAATCGACTTAGAATTTTATGCTGATTATGAATATATATACTTTAAGGGGTCTACGACGAATATTTAAGGATATTACAAACGGAATGACAAAGTTTCCGTTTCCTTTCCTTTCCAAGGTGGAGGGTATAAAAATAAATATTTCAAAATTATCAGTTTCCCAGCGGTCCTAAAATATCACATGTGTAGAATTCAGTGATCTTTTGTTATGTCGCATACGATAATGTGTAGGATAATAAAGGTCATAACCCACACACACAGATGTGGATGACCAGATGACACTTAAATGAAGGGATAGGCAGTCATGTAATATTTCCTTTTAAAACTAATAATAAATAAGAATAATCGTGTGGCTGCGATTAGGTTAAGATAGATTAGTTTTTATTTGCACTTAAGAAAAATATCTTTAAATAAAAATCAGAATTGAATCTACACCCAAACGAAGCGGTCGTGTTATTTTCTCGCCTTCTAAGCCACTAAAGACTCAAATATCAAATTTCAGAATTTTATCTCTATCCCTTTAAACAATACCAAATGTAGTATCATTCAGTACTTTTCGTACACTTATAGTACACATTCTAAAACCACCTCTGTATGTCCAGGCTACACATGTAGCGTCAAAAATTTTCAAACTGCAAACACTTTCCAATCACCCATTACCCACTTGTACCAGATATAGTATTATTTAGTACTTTTCGTACACTTATACGACACATTTTTCAAACAACCATCATATCTTAATTCTAGACTCCATCAAAGACCTCAATACCAAATTTCGGAATTCCAGCTATATCTCTTTACCCAATACCACATATAGTATCATTCAGTACTTTTCAAACATTTATAGTACACATTCCCTAAACCACTGTGATATGTCTACGCTACACATGAACAGCAACCCCTTTACAAAATTTCAGATTTGAAGCACCATCTGTTCACCCAATACTAAATTGTACTATATATAGTACTATTTAGGCATTTTCGTGCACCTGTCCTTTCTCACTTCAGTACAACATTTCAGCTTCATCCGTCCATCCTAAACTAAACTGTACTAAATTTAGTACCATTTGGCACACTTTATATACATTTCCAAAACCACCTTCACATATCAAATATATTTTCCAACCTTGATTTCAGGTTTTTATCTCTAATTGTTAACACCAAAAGACAAACTTAAAAATTCTAGCTTTAACCGTTTCGTCTTGGCGTTGATTCCCAGTCAGTAAGTTAGTACCACTCCGGAATACCGGAAATTTTAAAATAATATGGAAGAGGGAGGATCGTACCTCCTCTTTTTAGGTTACTTTGCGATGTAAACTTTTAGAAAGCCGGAACCTACTACTGATTTATCTTGTAATTATATTTTGTGGTGCACAGTATAATATGGTAAAATAAGCCATAAGGATGCTATAACATAATAATAAATACGTAAAAAAATCACTTTACATATCACTTCAATATCATGTGTAAAATATTTTTGAACAAATATTGATCCTGAAATTAAATTAAAAAAAAAATATGTAGTAAAAATTGGGGTTCAAATGTGCAAGTGGTGGAAGCGAATTAAATGAAATGACAATGCCAATAAATAATAACCAATAAAAAGAGCAAATACTTTGATTTTTTTTGTTTAAACTATTTGGAAAAATAAAGTTTTATGGTAAATGTATGCGTCAAAAAATCCATTAAAAGCATTAGGAAATATTTTCGAGTTTTATCTTTTCTTTTTTGCAAAAATTAAAAGCAAAACTTTCATGATTTATAATGGAATAGGGGTTTCTATTCTAAGGAGAAATTCGATACAAAATATTTTTATTTTTGACTTTAACAAACACAACGAACAAAAACTCTTCATGGATGCGCCATGAAGATGTCAACTCTCAAAAAAAAAAAAAAAAAAAAAAAAAAAAAACTGTAATTCAAAACAGTGAACTCGAGAAGATCCACCAAACATATGGCCCTACAAATACCGCTTAACACCTATTAAATCTGGTCATAAATGTGTGGCTCAAAAAAGAGTCACTCGCTGTCGTCAGCATTTTTATGCACAACGAAGCATGTTCAACATAATTTTATGTCCCACCATTGTATTTGGATTCTGTTTTATTATACCCTCCACCATGCATAGTATAATATGGGTATATTAAGTTCGTCATTTCTTTTGTAACTCATCGAAATAATTATTTTAGACCTAACAAAGTACATATATTCTTGATCAACGTAACATTCTAAGATCTGTTGTAATCACGCTAGAGTCAGAACGAATTAATATAGGAAGCTAACATTTTTCACAGATCAGACTTTCGTCTGCAGGCAAGTTTGAAGATGGGCTACATCGGTCACCGATATCGTATAGCCCACAGAAAACGGTAACCCCTGATATTCGGTCTTTTGATGACTTTAGCGACATTTTTCAATGGAATTATCAGAACTTCTACACAAGGAACTCTTTTGGAGTTCTTTACTTTACTCCCCTGGAAGAGATTTGTCTATATAGGTCCACGATACTGTATATCCCCCATATAACGGTATCTGCCCATGTACGGTATTGTAGCCAAATTTTTTATTAGAATTGTCTGAAAATCCACACAAGGAGTTCCTTTTGTACCAAAGACATAAAATGGTAAAGACTAGACAAAATGCATTTTGAGCAAATGGTTTGTGTCTGTACTATCTAGATAACAGCTCAGGACAGGACCATGTTAATATCAAAAACCACATTTATAGAAAAAAATGACAAACAAAAGTTTGAAAAATCCAAAAATTAGGTTTCAAAATTCTGTTCCATAGACTTTCCCAGTTAATCGCATATTGCCTAAGCGGTTTAAATCGCTTAATATTGCTAACTATGTTGTTACGATATCATAACAACAGAGGTATTTTCACAGGGTTGCCATATCTTGACTCTGTCTTGTCCTATCTTTATACTTCTATGTCTTTGTTTGTACTCTACCCCAAAAAATAGAACTGTCTATATAGATCCACGATATCTCCTATCTCCTACCCTCGATATTCGGTATTTTGATGATTTTTTTAAGTTTCGTATTTAGAATTCGTAATGGATACTACAGCCTATAAGAAAAAAATACAAAGACCTAAAATGGTAAAGACTAGACAAAATGCATTCTGAGCCAATGGTTTGTGGCTGTACTACTTTGAATAACAGAATATGACAAAGGCATGTTAATATAAAAAACACAATTATAGGAAAGAATGACAAATAAAAATTTGAATAATCCAAAATATTGGTTTCAAAGTTCTATTCCATATACCTTCCAAATAATTGCATACTGTCTTAGCGGTTTAAATTGCTTAACATTGGTAACTATGTTGTTACGATATCATAACAACAGAGGCATTTTTCACAGGGTTGCCATATTTTACTCTGTCTTGTCCTATATTTACACTTCTATGTCTTTGAAAAATACGTATTCAGGCCCACGTCTTCGCATAGTCCCTTTATAACGATGCCTACCGATATTCAGTATTTTTATGATTTTAGCGACATTTTTAATCGGAATTGTTTCAAATTTCGTATATGAAGTTTCTAATAGCTTCTACCATCTATGACTGAAAATTGCTCATGCAGGTTCATGTCTTCTTACCATAATTCGGTACCTCCCATAATTCGGTACCTCCCATAATTCGGTATTTTGATGATTGTAGTTTTTCAATGAAATCCACACAAGGAGTTCCTTCTGAATACTTTAACCCCTGAAATAGGACTGTCTATTCAGGTGCGCGATTTTAGCGACATTATTTACTGGAATTATTTCAAATATGGTATTTCATATTCGTAATGGTTACTACAGCATAATGCTAGGAACACAATTGGAGCGAACGACGAATTTCGCCCTACGCGGCGACAAAATGAGCCGCGAAAATTCGTCGTATGGAACACAATACCGACGAAATTATAAAACAGCTGATGAAGTTGTTTACTTTTTGCTCATTTGTTGACTACAATGAATTATACAAGAACACATAATTCTTTACGTTCTCTATTATAATTTCACTTATGTCCATCTTCTCTATTATAAATTCACTGATATCCATCTTCACTCAGGCGCAAGTACACAAATAAATAAACAAATTAATTATGTTTTTTTTTATACGAGTAACAGATAGTAGAGTGACCATAACAAATTTTAAAGTAAAAAGTAACTTTATTTACTAAAACACATAAAATTCGTACAAGTATGGCCACCTTGTACTGTTTTGTTCGCCGGTCGCCGGCGTATGAAATAGAAATAAAGCTAATTGAGTTCGCGGCGACCGACGAAATTTTCGCCGGTGCCGTGATTGTGTGCACTTCCATATACACATATGTGTTTTATTTTTGACGACGAACATACGCCGCGAAAAAATTCGTCGTTCGCTCCAATTGTGTTCCTAGCATAAGGCAGAAAATTGTTTGTGCAGGTCCACATTTTTGTATAGCCCCCATATAAAAGTACCTCCCGATATTCGGTATTATTTGAATTTCGTAATGGGCACTTCAACCTTTAACGGAAAATTTTCTATGCAGGTCCACGTCTTTGTATAGCCCATATATAACGTTTTTTATTTAAGAGGTATTTTCGACGGCTCAAGTTCCTTCCCATTAATGGAGGGTATAAAAAGTTCGATCCGGTCGAACTTAGCTGCTTTTTTACTTGTTTTTATACCCTACAACACTATGTGTTGGGGGTATTATAAGTTTGATTGGGCCAAAAATTATGTAACACCACGAAATATTGATTTCCCACATAGGAAAGTATATATGGATCTTCCTATCTCGCCGAGCTGAGTCGATCTAGCTATGTATGTCCGTCCGTCCGTCTGTCCGTCTGTCCATGTTAATTTGTAATCACTCTACAGGTCGCAATTATGGCCCGATCTTCACCAAATTTAGAATGGAGGTGGGGCTAGGGTCAGAATAGAACCCTATTTCTTTTGGAGATGATCGCCAAATGTTTAGGGGTTGAAATGGACCAAATACTGAAAAAATGTCGGATTTTGCAGTAGCTATACAGGTCGCAATTAAAGACCAATCGAAATCGGAATTTCGCATGTAGTTAGAGTTTTGGGCGTGGAAGAAGCCTACCAATTTGGGTGGTCATCGGATAATATTTAGCGGGTAAAATAGGCCATATCTTTTTTGTTGAAGAAATTCAAAATTTTTCATTAAACCGCGAATATTTTAAATCCCGGCGAAATCACAAAGCCATGACAAGGTTACTTCTGATCTTTACATTGATGTTAACATCCAAAAAATCGAATATATAGCAAATATATGCGATATATATGCCTATCAAAGAAGATATGCTTGAAAGATCTCATATATGTCGAGAACGGCTGAACTGATTTCTACAGTTCTCATTAATTCAGAATGGCCTCTTGGCAGGAAAGAAAAAACGTCTAAAAAATAGCATAAAAATATCTCTCTAAAGATGAAAATATTGATTTTGTAAAATTTTCTCATATTTTTTCAATTTTGTCATATTTTTGGCATATTTTCATTTTGAATTAAACATTTGGTATTTCTACAGCTAACAAAACTAAGTAGTTAGGATGTCAGGATATCATATACAGATCGCATTTATGGCCCAATCCTTACGAAATTTTGCATGGGGATAAGATGAGGGTCAGAATAGAAGCCTACTCTCTTTGGAGATGATCGCCATATATTTAGGGGTTGAAATGGACCAAAAAACTGCAAAATTGTCAGCAGGTCGTAATTATCGCCCGATCCTCACACACATTTGAATGGGGGTTACCGGACATTGTAAAAGCCAAGCAGTTTTGGATGGCCATCCAAAAATATTCAATGTGTGAAATAGTCCATTCCGGTGACTTTTGTGAAAATCTCAAATACAGGAAAGACGCACTTCTGACTATTTTCTTAACGCTGATTTCGTTGAAGACTATAGTCAAATGGCTGTATCTCATATAGATGCGTTTCAGTCAAAAACCAATAATAAATGTTAATCTTTTGCCACTTCTGAGAGATTATAGGTCTTTGGGAAATATTGGTTCCAGATCTAGGAAGACCATTTAAGTGGAACATCTACCAATAAATTGGAAATGAGCAAATTAGTTTAAGTTGCTATTACTCGAAAATTAGAGAACGAAACCTGATGGTTTTCTTTTATTATTTGTCACAATATCTTGTGGAATTCTTTCGAGTATCTTGCCTATATAAACTGTATCGTTTATTATAGTGTTGTAGGGTATTCAACGGTCGGCCCCGCTCGACTGTAGCCTTTGCTTACTTGTTTTTTTTATTTGTCTCCTATATATTTTGAAGATGGTTTTCATGTGTATTCTGGCTGGCATAAAATTGCCCTAAAATGTTGCTCTGCAATGCAAGTTGATAGCTTCATAAACTCTCCTAACGAAGAGGTTATAAACATTTTAAGCGGCTAACCAACATAAAAGCTCATAATGGAGACATAAAATGTTTTGAGGTCGATTTAATGTTTTTTTTTTTTATTTGAATTTTTGCGCTGTTGTTGTTGCCACTGGTATTTTTGGGCTCATAAACTTTGTTGTTGCACTCATAAATAAGAAAAACCAAAAAAGAAGAAGGGAAGGCATTTTATTTTAAATAAATCCGGGCGAGAGAATGGCCTGTGGGGGAAAACTAAACATTTTAATGGCAAACCGACATATGTTTGTGAGGCTGATTAACAAGTGGTTGAATTATTTGTTAATAAAATAAGAAATTCTATTGTTTTTATTAAATTAAAAAAGAAAAAAAAAAAACAAGAAAAAAAAACAGCTAAGTTCGACCGGGCCGAACTTTTAATCCTCTCCATCTTTTGGAAGGAATTTGAAAATTTTCAACAAATTCCGAAAAATACCGTTTAAATGATGAGCTCTTTACGAGACGTGGACATGTATACGAATTTTTTTTGTCATAGGCTGTACTACCCGTTCCGAACTTTAAATACGAAACAATTCCGGTGAATAGTGTCGTTAAAATTATCAAAATACCGAATAAAAGGAGGTAGCGTTATGTGGGAGCTATACGAAGACGTGGACATGTAGTTGTATATGCTGTAGTACACATTACAAAATTCAAGTACTAATCATCAATATACCAAATTTCGGGAGGTACCGTTATATGGGGCTATATGAATACGTGGATCTGCATACAAAATTTTTAGGCATAGGCTGTAGTATCCATTACAAACTTCGAATACGAAATTTTGAAACAAATCGGGTGAATGGTGTTGCTTAAATCATAAAAATACCGAATATCGGGAGGTACATATGGGGGCTTTACGAAAACGTAGACCGATATGGCCCATTTTCGAACTTAACCCGCCTCCTGGCAAAATACACATGTGTGCAAATGTTTAGCCTTTTATCTCAATTCGTTTGAAGCATAGGGTGATTACAACAGACAGACAGAATATTTTATAGGGTCTATCACGAATATTTCGAGGAGTTACAAAAGGATTGACAAAGCTAATATATCCTCCATAGAAATAAAAAAATATTGTTTATCGCACACAACTTATTCTCAAGAATTGATTGCCTTCCATAACTTTTTTTCAAAAATTATGAATTTTATTTATTTGTATATTTGTTTAGTAAATGTATTTATTTAAAAAATATAGCAAACATCGTCATTAGCCTTTTTTTCAATTAAAGACAACCTTTCTCAGAAATATGTTTAAGCAATTTTTTTTCTCCAGAATAAATTCCATATTTTATGAATCAGCAAATTAATCTGGGCTGGTGATACAAATAGAATTTCTTTATTCTGCCACTGGTGGTCATGTCAACCGACATTTAACATAACAAGCCAAAGGAAAACATGGATTGTTGACACAATCGCAAACAAAACAAATAGCAGCTGACAAATCATAAAAAAGGTTGTCATCTTCAGTTTCATCAATGTCATCATCCTCATCATCATCATCGTCAGCAACAACAACAACAACACTACTATTATTTGGATTTTGTTACCATTGCTAATCATTGGCCAATACTATTTTTCAGAATATTGCCTTTGTTCGCTTGTCATCCGAACACTCCAACATGCATACATACACAAATCACTAAGCCTGTATTGAAATGTTGTTATATTTTCAAAATTGTATCACATTTATTTCCTTTCTTCTTCACAAACCATTGCCCATGAAATTGCCATCACCAACAACTATAAGCCCTCCTCCTCCTCCCTCCACCCAAACGAATCCATGACAAATCCATAAAACCCATTCATGATGGCTTAGCAAATTTTTGTTGTTGTTAAACAAAATAGCCATGCCACCAATACCATCAACCAAAACCTAAATCCATAATGCATTTACTATTGGAAATTGGATCATTCGACAACCACAATCATCCAATCCAGCAAAAAAACACACACACACACACAGATACAGTGTTTACAAGGACAAGAACATCAACAACAATAACAGCAATGTTTGCCGGATGGATCCAATGTACATCAGACGGATGAATGGTTAAATGAATAAATCAATGAGACGACAACTTCCCTTGAAATCTAGCCAGGATGACATGAAAGTCTGGGTGGGCGTCAAACGAAGGAAATTATAGATTGGAATATCACATAATTTGTACATTGCCAACGAGAATGGGGAAGATGACATGATGTAATTTGTTTTATGGAAGGATATTCACTTAGAGAACAAAGATGGAAATGTAAAGGTCGTTGTGTTCTGGATTAAAAATAAAAATTATAGGATTTATTTTCAAACAATTGCAAAAGAAAATTCTAGAAAGTCTTCTTTCAGAAGACGAGAAGGGTTTCTTATAAAAGATCGGAAGATCTATAGAAGACTAGAAGATGTTCTCAGAGAAGACCAGAAGGTATTTTTATAGAAGACTGGAAGGTCTTCTTATAGAAGACCAGAAGGGCTTCTTATAAAGGTTCAGAAGATTTTTTTTATAAAAGACCTCAAGGTTTTCTTATAGGAGCTCAGAAGGCCCCCTTTAAAAAAGACCTTCTTATAGAAGACATGACATGGTCTTCTTATAGATGACCACATGATCTTCTTATAGAGGACCACATGATCTTCTTAAAGAAGACCACATGGCCTTCTTATAGAAGCCCACATGGTCTTCTTGTAGAAGACCGTCATGTCTTCTTATAAAAGGCAAACATGTCTCCTTATAGAAGACTAGAAGGTCTTCTTGTAGAATACCAGAAGGTCTCTTTATACAATACCAGAAGGTCTTCTTATAAAATACCGGAAGGTCTTCTTATAGAAGACCAGAAGGTCTTCTTATAGAGGACCAGAAGGTCTTTTTATAGAAGACCAGAAGGTCTTCTTATAGAAGACCAGAAGGTCTTCTTATATAAGACCAGAAGGTCTTCTTATATAAGACCAGAAGATCTTCTTATAGAAGACCAGAAGATCTTCTTATAGAAGACAAGAAGGTGTTCCTAGAGAAGACCAGAGAGACTTCATATAGAAGGCCAGAAGGTCTTCTTATAGAAAAATACAAGAAGGCCTTCTTATTGCTCCTTAAATTTCCTTCGAAGTCCTTTAATTCTTTTTTTTTTAATAATTCGCGCTGTGGCCTAAATTCCTTTCAAAGTCCACGCTTTTATTCTTCAAACCCCTTAAAGAATCCACGTTTTTAGCCTTCAAGACTCTTTAAAAAATCCAAGTTTCTAGCCTAAAAGGTCCGTAAATATATTCTTTAAAAAAACCACGCTTCTATCCTTCATATTCCATTAAAAAATCCACGCTTCTATCCTTCAAATTCCTTAAAAAAATCCACGCTGCTATCCTTCAAATTCCTTTAAAAAAATTCCACTCTTCTAGCCTTTAAATCTCTTTAACAAACCCACTGTTATAGTCTTCAAGGTCCTTTGGTCCACGCTTACAGTCTTCAAGGTCTTTAAAAATATTCTTTAAAAAAACCCACGCCTCTAGCCTTTGAACCCCTTAAAAAACCCACACTCATAGCCTTGGAAGTCTTTTACAAAAATTATTTAAAAAACCCACGCCTCTAGCCTTTGAAGCCCTTAAAAAACCCACGCTCATAGCCTTGGAAGTCTTTTACAAAAATTATTTAAAAAACCCACGCCTCTAGCCTTTGAAGCCCTTAAAAAACCCACACTCATAGCCTTGGAAGTCTTTTACAAAAATTATTTAAAAAACCCACGCCTCTAGCCTTTGATGCCCTTAAAAACCCACACTCATAGCCTTGGAAGTCTTTTACAAAAATTCTTTAAAAAACCCACGCCTCTAGCCTTTGAAGCCCTTAAAAACCCACACTCATAGCCTTGGAAGTCTTTTACAAAAATTCTTTAAAAAACCCACGCCTCTAGCCTTTGAAATCCTTAAAAAACCCACACTCATAGCCTTGGAAGTCTTTTACAAAAATTCTTTAAAAAACCCACGCCTCAAGCCTTTGAAGCCCTTAAAAAACCCACACTCATAGCCTTGGAAGTCTTTTACAAAAATTCTTTAAAAAACCCACGCCTCAAGCCTTTGAAGCCCTTAAAAAACCCACACTCATAGCCTTGGAAGTCTTTTACAAAAATTCTTTAAAAAAAAAACCACGCCTCAAGCCTTTGAAACCCTTAAAAAACCCACACTCATAGCCTTGGAAGTCTTTTACAAAAATTCTTTAAAAAACCGGCGCCTCTAGCCTTTGAAGCCCTTAAAAAACCCACACTCATAGCCTTCGAAGTCTTTTACAAAAATTCTTTAAAAAAAACCACGCCTCAAGCCTTTGAAGCCCTTAAAAAACCCACACTCATAGCCTTCGAAGTCTTTTTCAAAAATTCTTTAAAAAACCCACGATTCTAGCTTTTGAAGCCCTTAAAAAACAAAAGCTCATAGCCTTCGAAGTCTTTAAAAAAAAATCACGCCTCTAGCCTTTGAAGCCTTTAAAAACCCACGCTCATTGCCTTCGAAGTATTTAAAAAATTCTTTAAAAAACCTACGCCTCTAGCCTTTGAAGCCCTTAAAAACCCACGCTTCTAGCCTTTGAAGCCCTTAAAAACTCACGCTCGTAGTCTTTGAAGTCTTTGAAAAAAAAAATCGTTAAAAAAACCACATCTCTAGCCTTAGCCAAAGTCCTTTAACAATATTCTTTAAAAGATCCACGCTTCTAAGTCCTTAAAAATATTCTTTACAAAATCCGGGCTTATGGCCTTTTGAAGTCCTTAAAATATTCTTTAAAATCTACAAATTTTACAAATTCTTTAAAAAGTCCACGCTTATTTCCCTCAAAGTCATTTTAAAATATTCTTTAAATAAAATTCTTTAAGAAACACAAGTCCTTTAAACATATTCTTTAAAAACTACACGCTACTAGCCTTCGAAGTCCTTTAAAAATATTCTTAAAAAAGTTCACGCTTCTAGCTTTCCAAGTCATTTAAAAAACATTTAAAAAAATAATTTTGAAAAAATCGAAGGTTTTAGGCTCAATTTTTATTTTTTGTATTTGAACCGAGGAATATTAACGTTCGTCTTTTAAATAGCTTCCATTTAAATCTCGTAAAAAAACTAATATTTTTACCCAGAAATTGAAAATCAAAATCATATTAATATCTGTAACTGTGAAATGTCACAGCAGGCCAAGTGTTACCATTTCTTTGCAATACAAAATGATGAAATTCTCAAACACCTCTCCTACCCTGTCAATGTCTATTAATGTCTTCTTTAGTCAAAGTTTAAAAAAGTAACCCAAGACGAAATACATTGTTCACTGCCACTCGCTTCGTTATCAGGAGCGTGTCATAGAAAATATTGTCACATTTCATATTGCAAATGATAACCATAACTTGGCTATAATGGTTGACAAGTTTCGTCGTTGGTTTTTTTATTCTTCTTCTTATTGTTATTGTACTTATAGTTATTCTTCTTTCTAGTGAAAGAAATGTCATTGCAAATGACCCATTTATTTATCTCTCACTCACTCTCTCCCCACCCCCATTTTTGAGGAGAAAAAAAATTGGTCTCAACAATGAAATGACACTGACACAGTTTGGCATTCAGAACCTAGAAATGCGGGGCAATGTCATTGACATTTTGCAATCTCATTGAAGAAATAGAAATGTGTGACTCGAAATAGAGATTAGAGGTGATCTTTTTTCCAGTGTGTTTATGAAGATGTTTAGAGGTAGAAAACAAAATACATGTATCACTTAAGAACAGCTAACTCAGCTGGTAAAAGATAAGGCGCAGATTTATTGATATTCATTTATTCCAGCACGTGTCTTATCACAGAAATATATGCATGCACATATATATTTACAACAATTACGCTCGAAAAGCGTTTTGTTGTTAAGGGCCTGAATTCCAATTCAAATGCCATTATTATACGATAAGACATTTTTGATATTTGTTCAGGTGTTTTATTTGTTCTTTTGTTACAATAAGTCATTGAGTTGAATGTTGATATTAACGTATACGTATTGACATCAATTATACGCACCGATAACCTAAAGTCTTCAACATTAAAAAAAGAGCTACAATCATGGGTTTTGAAAAAAGAAAATATGTTAATGACTTTATAGGACTAAATTGTAAGGTTATTCAGAGAAGAAATGACTTCTAGGGCAATTATCGTGATATTTTTAAATAATATAAATTAAGTTCCAAGCTGTAATCCGAAATTATTGCGAGCTATAATCCTGAATTTTTCAAAAATATTTTTTAATGAGTTGTCGTAGATAGTCTATGAATATTTTACGAAAATTTTTTGGATTATAATCGATAAGGTTTTTCAAACATTTTTAAATGACTTTTTGGCCTAAAGTACTAAGGATCAGTTTTAAAGACCATTTTTATGGACTTTGGGGAATATTGTTGTGGATTTTTAGAGATTTTCCACAATATTTTCAAATTTAATGCATCAATCGAAGATTTTTTAAAGGCTATTATTTTAAGGACATTCGAGACTAATAGTTTATATTTTAGGAATATTTTTAAGGTCCTTTGTGGTTATAGTCCTGAATTTTATATTAAAAATATATCTATAATTTTTGACACAAAAAGTCCTTTAAGGATGTAAATGTGAGTCTTTGTAAGTCTTCCAATTTTGAACTTTAAAGTCCTTAAAGAATATACTCTTAGATTTTTAAATAATAGTTTTGAGGAAGATTGAAGACAATTATCGCAATTTGTTAAGGACTTTTAAGGACATACTCCTGGAGTTTTATGAATTTGTTATTGAGAATTCGGCTTTAAACGGGAATTTTTACAGCGACGATGTTGAAGGATTTGCAATGCTAAAATATCGAGTTCTTAAAGAATACTTTTTAAGGACCTGCTATAGACTTGGAACCTCCATTTTTACAGAATATTTTTCAAGGATCTGAAAGCATATAAACGTCGATTTTTAAGGAATATTTTGCAAGGATCTGAAAGCATTTAAACGTCGATTTTTTAAAGAATATTTTTCAAGGATCTGAAAGCATAAAAACGTGGATTTTTTAAAGAATATTTTTCAAGGATCTGCAAAGCTACAAACTTGGTTTTTTTAAAGAATAGTTTCCAAGGTCCTTCAAGGCAATAAACCTGGATTTTAAATAATATCTTTCATGGTCCTCCAAGGCTATAAACGTGGATTTTAAGGTATATGTTTTAAGGTCCTCCGAGGCTATTAACGTGGATTTTTCAAAGAATATTTTTCAAGGACCTTCAAGGCTATTAACGTGGATTTTTCAAATAATATTTTTCAAGGAACTTCAAGGCTATAAACGTGGATTTTAAGGAATACTTTTCAAGGACCTTCAAGGCAATAAACCTGGATTTTAAAGAATAATTTTCAAGGTCCTCCAAGGCTATAAACGTGGATTTTAAGGAATACTTTTCAAGGACCTTCAAGGCAATAAACCTGGATTTTAAAGAATAATTTTCAAGGTCCTCCAAGGCTATAAACGTGGATTTTAAGGAATATTTTTCAAGGTCCATCAAGGCTATAAACGTGGATTTTAAAGAATATTTTTCAGGGACCTTCAAGGCAATAAACCTGGATTTTTAAGAATATTTTTCAAGGTCCTCCAAGCCTATAAACGTGTATTTTAAGGAATATTTTTCAGGGACCTTCAAGGCAATAAACCTGGATTTTTAAGAATATTTTTCAAGGTCCTCCAAGCCTATAAACGTGGATTTTAAAGAATATTTTTCAAGGTCCTCCAAGGCTATAAACGTGGATTTTAAAGAATATTTTTCAGGGACCTTCAAGGCAATAAACCTGGATTTTTAAGAATATTTTCAAGGTCCTCCAAGCCTATAAACGTGTATTTTAAGGAATATTTTTCAAGGTCTATCAAGGCTATAAACGTGGATTTTGAAGAATATTTTTCAAGGTCCATCAAGGCTATAAACGTGGATTTTAAAGAATATTTTTCAAGGTCCTCCAAGGCTATAAACGTGGATTTTAAAGAATATTTTTCAGGGACCTTCAAGGCAATAAACCTGGATTTTTAAGAATATTTTTCAAGGTCCTCCAAGCCTATAAACGTGTATTTTAAGGAATATTTTTCAAGGTCTATCAAGGCTATAAACGTGGATTTTGAAGAATATTTTTCAAGGTCCATCAAGGCTATAAACGTGGATTTTAAAGAATATTTTTCAAGGTACCCCAAGGCTATAAACGTGAATTTTAAGGAATATTTTGCAAGGTCCATCAAGGCTATAAGCGTGGATTTTAAGGAATATTTTTCAAGGACCTCCAAGGCAATAAACGTGTATTTTTAAGAGTAGTCTTTAAGTACAAACAAAATTGTAAACAAAGATTTTTTAGGGATATTTTTTTAAGGACAAACAAGAATATAAAGGATATAGATTTTCGAGACGTTTTTAGAACCATAAACATTGACTTTTTGAAGAATATTTTTCTAGAATCTTCAAGGCTATAAATGTGAATTTATTAATGAAAAACGTCGAATTTAATGAAACGTGGAATTTAAAAAAAATATATATTTTTCAAGGACCCGCAATGCTATGAAAGCTGATATTTTAAAGAATATCTTGAAAGGGCCTGCAAGACTTAAAACACGGCATTTTTAATAGAACCTTTTCAAGCATCTAAGAGACTATAAACGCGAATTTTTCGGAGAATACTTTCAATGAATTGCAATACGGTTTTTAAGGACCTACAGGGATAAAAAGGTGGATTGTTTAAGAAAATTGTTCTAATACCCGCAAGGTTGTAAAACATTATTATTCAGGACTTTTAATGTATTGACAGCGAATATTTCACTAATATTGTGAAGGATTTTGATGGCTGATATTTTGAAGAATATTCTTTGAAGAATCATCAAAGATTCAATGTGAATTTTGAGAGACCATATTTTTAGAGACTACCCTACCGTATGTCATGCCAATGATTTTTAAGGTTGGAGTCCTGGATGTTTTTAAGGATATTTAAGTCATGGTCGCATTTATGGTTTTTTTCTACTAAGAATATCGAATATTTGCATGGACTAGGACGGACATATTCCAGGATTTTTATAACATTTTTAAAAAAATCTTGAATGCTAAAATTTGCGGTTCATTAAAGTTTTTTTTAATTATATATTCATTGTGCCATAATTTTGCATTTATAAGTTTTTTTTTTTAATTTTACAAAAGTGAATTCCAAAATTATAATCCTTAATATCACCCTGTCACATGTTGCTCCTTCTCTTTCATAGGCAGGACTCTTTCTATATACACCCCTTTAATTTTTCTAATGTCCTTACAACGAAAAAGAAGCTTAGTTTCATTGGCGCGAAAAATATTACATTTAAATCACTTCAAGGAGGCTTGGCATATATAAAACCCAACTCGCTTCCCACACTTCTTTTCAATGAAAGGCGTTGCTTTCATATTTCTGCTTTTTCTAAGACCATTGTTACGACAATTAAAAACAGTTTATGTTAATTGGCCATAAAACGGGAGTGGGTGGATGCGGTTGGCCAGAGGAAATAATAGAATAATATGTTGCCGCAAAGGAAAGAAGTCTATGATTTTAGCATTTTCATGGATATTCTAAAGGAGTGAGGCAATTGGTAATGTTGAAAAGTTCGACCGAAGAATTGTAGCATTTCCATGAAGTGGAATAACAAAGGTAATGCCAGCTGTGTTCCCATAATTTATTCTGAGAAATTAAAAAATGCATACAAACGTTGATTGTTTAAATACTTTTCATAAATATTTGGTGTTTTAGATTTGCAAACATGCCCTGCCTGTCAGTTATACGGAATTATTTATGGAAATTTAATTAAATAATTCTTTGAATAAAAAAATGATAATGTTTTTTTCCTAGAGGAGCTTTTCCTCGAAAATATAATGTTTTTAAATTGTAAAGCAAAAAAACATATGGCTGCCATGGAAAGTTACAAACGTTTTGCAGACTTTCAGCCCTGGTTGACCCTAAGGATAATCAACTATTGAAGCCTTAATGTTTCTCTAAGAATATTGCTTAAGAATTCAAGACTATAATTTCGGTGGTTCTATAAAAATACATTTTAAGTTTAAAGACCATATTATTGTAGCCTAAAAATTTTTAAAAATATTATTTTATAAATCCCTGAAAGTGGCTGAATAATCTATGATAAAAGCTTTCTCGATGTTCTTTGAAAAATATTGAGTAATGAATTGTCTCTAATTTCTTATAAGTGATGTAAGCAAAAATACCTTATGACGTTTAATTTACAGAAGCAGTAACCGCCGACCATTACTCCCTAATACCCCTTTTAATCTCTCCCCTCTCTATTTACCCACTCTCTACATTCTTCTTTATCTCCTCAAAATTAATCACGTATTTTCAGTTTTTTTTTGGAAACACATCAATTTTGTCCAAGATTTGTTTTTTTTTTTTTTTTTTTTTTTCAATTTATGTTTGCATGTAATCCAATACGTGGTATATAATCCAGTTTACTTAAGTGAAATAAAAACCCGAAACAGAAACAGCGAAAGGATAATTGAAAAGGAATCCAAATTGAGAATATACAATCCCTGAAAGGCACACACACACGTGTTTTATTTGGATTTCGGCAGTGGGTATGAATAATGTGCCATCACTTTCGGGTTGGTTGAAAAATATCTGAACAGGATATCTCTTGGCCGGATTTCGTGAAGGTGAGGATTTCGTTTGAAACACATGCAATTCATGTAAAAGTAAAGGTCGGCAACAAGTGATACAAACAATTTATTAAGGTGCATGCATGTCAAACAATTTTAAGTTTTTCAATATATGCTTTTTATATAAATTATTCAAGTAACTCTGAAAAGTTTGGATTTATAACCAGAATTGTGTTACAATAGCGTTAAATGTTTTTGATATTTCATATTGTGACAAACTTTCTTTAAAAAATCCGCGTTTATAGCCTTGCAGGTCTTCGAAAATTGTCTTTAAAAATCCGCGTTGATGGCTTTGTAGTCCTTGAGAAAGTATTCTTTTGAAAATCCACGTTTATAGTCTTAAAGATCCTTGAAAATTTTTTCAGCATTTTAGGTCCTTCAAAATATACTTTAAAACTCCACGCTTATTGCCCTGCAGGTCCTTGACAAATATTCCTTATGAAACCCATGTTTATAGTTGTTATCTTTTGAAAAATATTCGTTGAAAAATCTACGTTAATAGCCTTACTAGTTTTTCAAAACATATTCTTTAAAATATCCACTTTTATATCCTTGAGGTTCCGTAAAAGATATTCTTTAAAATGTCCACGTTTATATCCTAGAGGGTCCCGTAAAAAATATTCTTTAAAAATTCTTTTGATCCTTGAAAAACATTTTTGAAACTAATTCTTTAAAATGTCCACGTTTATATCCTCGAGGGCCCGTCAAAGATATTCTTTAAAAATTCTTTTGGTCCTTGAAAAATATCTTTGAAACTAATTCTTTGAAAAATCCACGTTAATAGCTCGAAAAATATTCTTTGAAAATTCTTTTGATACTTAAAAAAATCCTTGAAATCTACTCTTTGAAAATTCTTTTGATACTTAAAAAAAATCCTTGAAATCTACTCTTTGAAAAACCCATATTTATAGCCTTGAAGGTCCCTGAAAAATATTATTTGAGAAATCCACGTATATAGCCTTGAAGGTCCTTGAAACATATTATTTGAGAAATCCACGTATATAGCCTTGAAGGTCCTTGAAAAATATTCTTTGAAAAATATACGTTTATAGCCTTGAAGGTCCTTAAAAAATATTCTTTGAAAAATCCACGTTTATAGCCTTGAAGGTCCTTGAAAAATATTCTTTGAAAAATCCACGTTTATAGCCTTGAAGGTCCTTGAAAAATATTCTTTGAAAAATCCACGTTTATAGCCTTGAAGGTCCTTGAAATATATTCGTAAAAAATCCACGTATATAGCCTTGAAGGTCCTTGAAAAATATTATTTAAAAAATCCACATTTATAGCCTTGAAGATCCTTGAAAAATATTCTTTGATAAATCCAAGTTTAAGCATTTTAGGTCCTTGAAAAACAATCTTTGATAAATCCACGTTTATATCCTTTAACGTCCATGAAAAACAATCTTTGATAAATCCACGTTTATATCCTTTAACGTCCATGAAAAGCCATCTTTGATAAATCCACGTTTATATCCTTTAAGGTCCATGAAAAGCAATCTTTGATAAATCCACGTTTATAGCCTTGAAGGTCCTTGAAAAATATTCTTTGAAAAATCCACGTTTATAGCCTTGAAGGTCCTTGAAAAATATTCTTTGAAAAGTCCACGTTTATAGTCTTGAAGGTCCTTGAAAATATTCTTTGAAAAATCCACGTTTATAGCCTTGAAGGTCCTTGAAAAATATTCTTTGAAAAATCCAGGTTTATAGGCTTGAATGTCCTAGAAAAATATTCTTTGAAAAATCCACGTTTATAGACTTGAAGGTGCTTGAAAACTATTGTTTGAAAATCCACGTTTATAGGCTTGACGGTCCTTGAAAACTATTCCTTGAAAATCCACGTTTATAGGCTTGAAGGTCCTTGAAAACTATTCCTTGAAAAATTCACGTTTATAGTCTTGATGGCCCTTAAATCTATTCTTTGAAAATTCCAATTTTATAGGCTTGAAGGTCCTTGAAAACTATTCCTTGAAAATCCACGTTTATAGGCTTGAAGGTCCTTGAAAACTATTCTTTGAAAAATCCACGTTTATAGGCTTAATGGTCCTTAAATCTATTCTTTGAAAAATCCACGTTTATAGCCTTTAAGGTCAGTGTAAAATATTCTTTGAAAAATCCACTTTTATATTCTTGAAGTCCTTGTAAAATATTCTTTGAAAATCCACTTTTGTAGCCTTATTGGTCCTTGAAAAATATTCTTTGAAAAATTCACGTTTATAGCCTTGAAGGTCCTTGAAAAATATTATTTGAATGATCCACATTTATAGCCTTGAAGGTCCTTGAAAAATATTCTTTGAATGATCCACATTTATAGCCTTTAAGGTCCTTGAAAAATATTCTTTGAAAAAGCTACGTTTATAGGCTTGACGGTCCTTGAAAATTTTTCTTTGAAAATCCACCTTTATAGGTTTGACGGTCCTTGAAAACTATTCTTTAAAAAATCCACGTTTATAGCCTTGAAGGTCCTTGAAAAATATTCTTTGAAAAATCCACGTTTATAGCCTTGAAGGTCCTTGAAAAATATTCTTTGAAAAATCCACGTTTATAGCCTTGAAGGTCCTTGAAAAATATTCTTTGAAAAATCCACGTTTATAGCCTTGAAGGTCCTTGAAAAATATTCTTTGACAAATCCAGGTTTTTACGCTTGAAGGTCTTTGAAAAATGTTCTTGGAAAAATCCACGTTTATAGCCTTGAAGGTCCTTGAAAAATATTCTTTGAAAAATCCAGGTTTACAGGCTTGAAGGTCCTTGAAAAATATTCTTTGAAAAATCCACGTTTATAGCCTTGAAGGTCCTTGAAAAATATTCTTTGAAAAATCCACGTTTATAGCCTTGAAGGTCCTTGAAAAATATTCTTTGAAAAGTCCACGTTTATAGTCTTGAAGGTCCTTGAAAAATATTCTTTGAAAAATCCACGTTTATAGCCTTGAAGGTCCTTGAAAAATATTCGTTGAAAAATCTAAGTTTATAGACTTGAGGGTTCTTGAAAAATATTCTTTGAAAAATCCACGTTTATAGCCTTGATGGTCCTTGAAAACTATTCCTTGAAAATCCACGTTTATAGGCTTGAAGGTCCTTGAAAACTATTCTTTGAAAAATCCACGTTTATAGCCTTGAAGGTCCTTGAAAAATATTCTTTGAAAAATCCACGTTTATAGCCTTGAAGGTCCTTGAAAAATATTCTTTGAAAAATCCACGTTTATAGCCTTGAAGGTCCTTGAAAAATTTTCTTTGAAAAATCCACGTTTATAGGCTTGAAGGTCCTTGAAAACTATTCTTTGAAAAATCCACGTTGGTAGCCTTTAAGGTCCTTGAAAAATATCCTTTGAAAAATCCAAGTTTATTGACTTGAAGGTTCTTTAAAAAAATTCTTTGAAAAATCCACGTTTATAGCCTTGAAGGTCCTTGAAAAATATTCTTTGAAAAATCCAGGTTTATAGGCTTTAAGGTCCTTGAAAAATATTCTTTGAAAAAATCTCGATTATGGCCTTGAAAGTACTTGAAAAATATTCTTTGAAAAAATTCTCTTTATGGCCTTGAAGATCCTTGAAAAATATTCTTTGAAAAATTCTCGTTTATGGCCTTGAAGATCCTTGAAAAATATTCTTTGAAAAATTCTCGTTTATATCCTTGAAAGTCCTTGAAAAATATTCTTTGAAAAATCCAATTTTATAGGCTTGAAAGTCCTTGAAAAACATTCTTTGAAAAATCCACGTTTATAGGCTCGAAGGCCCTTGAAAACTATTCTTTGAAAAATCCACGTTTATAGGCTTGAAGGTCCTTGAAAACTATTCTTTGAAAAATTCACGTTTATATTCTTCGAAAAATCCACGCTTATAGCCTTGAAAGTCCTTGAAAGGTACTCTTCGAAACAATCACGTTTATAGCCTTGAAGATCCTTGAAAAATATTCTTTGAAAAAATCCACGTTTATAGCCTTGAAGGTCCTTGAAAAATATTCTTTGAAAAATTCACGTTTATAGCTTTGAAGATTCTTCAAAAATATTCTTTAGATTATCCACCTTTTTATCCTAGAAGGTCCTTAAAACATATTCTATAAAAAATCCATGTTAATAGCCTGTTAGGAACTTAAAAATATTCTTTAAAAATCCTCGGTTGTAACCTCTTAGATCTGAAAAATATTCTTTAAATTATATTCCTTTAAAAGTATTCTTTAAAAATTGAAAGTATATAGCATCGCAGGTCCTTGAAAATTATGTTTCAAAAAATGCATGTCCTTTGAAAACCCTTCAAAATATTATCTCCAATTTTTAAAACTAAAACAAAAGACCCCGCCATTTGACCCACATTTTGCCCTGGGCCATTCATTTAAAATAAAGAAAAAACGTCCCTTCCCCACCACAAAACTTTTAACTACTTCATTATGGCCTGACTCGAAGCTATTCTGGAAGTAAAGATATGTCATTACTTTGTAATGCCAGTCATCAAGAAAATGACTCGGCCGGAAAGTTTGGACATTTGTTTTGTTGCGATGTGAACCAGAAAAAAAAGAACAAGTCTCGAAATAATCTACCTTCCCCCCCTTGCCCACCAATGAAATGAGAAACATAAACTTTTTTTTTTTAAATAAAAAGAAAAACAGTTTAGCATGGACAATTTAAACATTAATTTTTTACAAGTTGCCATCAACATGAAAAGTTTGCCTTTTCCATACTCTGTGGCTCTCGTTGGCGGAATGTCTTTCAATAAATGATGAGGAAATTAAAATTTTAAAGTTTTGACCACAAGAGGAAGCTGACAAAGAACAACAACAAACATGCAAACAAATAAAGCCATAAAGAAGAGAAAAAGGCGAACAGCTCTGATGCCCGGCAAATGACAGTGTGATGACAGAAAATGGCAGTGGTCTCCAGGCGAAAGGACGACATGGGACTCAACAACAACAACAAAAATCCCAGCAGACCACATCCCAACCCGGGCTGGTGGAAGGAAACAGAAACAAAGTAACCACAAAGTA
The DNA here is from genome assembly GCF_030504385.1 of Musca domestica. Taxonomy (NCBI): domain Eukaryota; kingdom Metazoa; phylum Arthropoda; class Insecta; order Diptera; family Muscidae; genus Musca; species Musca domestica. Next base: position 7,851,685 of record NW_026712334.1, on the reverse strand, counting down.
ACTGCTATGAAAACAAAGGCAAGCACTCTCACACACACATGCAAATACTCATACACACTCACACACACCCATTAATACATACCCTTCACCATATATGCCAGCGGTGGTGCCGGCCATAGCCAAGGCCTTATAACGTGCCTGCTCATCCGTCGGCAGGACAATGTCGACCGACCTAGAACGTGTTGCATTGATGTTGGGCACGGTCAGGAAGCAACCATCACTGGGCTGGAGTTCTTCCGTTTTATTGCCCGACGATACTTTGGAAAAACACGAATCAACCGAGGCGGCACGATCACGTCTCAAATCAGGTACAGTTAAATAAATATCACGCACAACCAGGGCATGCTTGCCGCTACTGCTGCTGGTGGTGGTTGTGGCCATTGTGGCTCCAACCGCCGGCGGAGCGGGCGAACCACAAATGGCCAGTGTTGAGATCTCATCAATCGAAGAATTCACACCATCCGCCGACGATTTCAGCTGTTCCTCCTGGGAGACGTTCTCCAGCGAGTTACCTGTGGGTTCAACAAATATAGCTTCTTGTCGGGATATGGAACGTCGGCGTGGTCTCTGACTGGGGGATGATAATGGCGATGGTGGTGGTGGCATGTCATCATGACCTAGCGCAGGCATGGGCGTGGTCGTTAAGCTAGAGCCATCGTTGACGGCCGAGGAGGCTATAGTAATGGCAGGTGAAAAGTCATCGGTACTGAAGGCTGGTGGTGGTGGCAAAGTTACATCGAATGATGGCGCTTGTGGCAGTAATTCTAGGGGTGATATGGGTGGAGGCGGTGGCAATTCCATGACTGGACTATCGCACACGGACAAAGCAAATGAAGGCGATGCAGGCGGTGAACCCGGATCAATGGGAAATGAATAGGAGGGAAAGGGCGGGTAATCACCGTTGGTCGGGGACAGCGTGAATGTTATGCCGCAGGGTGTGGTCGGTGGCGGGGGCATTAATGTATTGCCGAAATGTGGTGAATCATGCTCGGACTCTTCGAGACCCTCATCCTCGGATGTGGTCACCGAACTACCAATGGTGTGACGTCTCATTTGCCGTGGCAAGCGAGCCCGCGTCTCATCTATACTACTTGTGACCATACCGCCCAGACGTATATCCATTTCCAGGGCCGCATCGTCGTACACATCTAACGTTTCGACACTCTGCTTGTCGTCATCGGGGCAGGCGTTCAGTAGATCATCATCAGTAGCATCGCCCTCCTCCAGCAGGCCAACATCTCCATCGGCCCCCTCTCCCACCTCGCCTTCCTCCTCTTCCTCTTCGACAAGATCTTCATCGATTTCGGCAGTTTCGTCTTCATTGTCATCGCTTAGCTCGGAACTGGTTATGCTATAGCTAAGATTTTTCATTTCATGATGATCGATCAGATAACGTTGTTGGGCACGCATCTGTTTCTCGTACTCCTCCAGATAGAAGCAGTGTATACAGGGTGGCGGTGTCTTGGTCGATGAACTGCGTCGATTTTTACCACGTCGCGGTACCTCGAGGAATGTGCCCGAGTCGTCACTACCCGCCGAAGCTGCAGCCGAATCAAACGAGTGCGAACGTTGGGCATGCATGGCCTGCGGCACCTGAAGAAAGCCTCCCTCCGAGGAACGTTCATCCGATGAGGATTGTTGTTTCAGGAAATGGGTGGACATTCGTTGTGACTCCAGTTGCATTTCATCGAAAGACGCTGAGCGTACCTGCAAAATATGGAAAGACAGAAAAAGGGGGGAGAACTATTAGAATGATGCTTATTTAAAGTAATAAGAGGAGAATATCTTAGAACATTGAGCTATGAATTGTGAGAGCAGATGCATTGAATATCTTGATATTCAAACTCAAATTCCAAACTCTCGAAAACTCCTGCCAACCGAGTAGTTGGCGTTCGAATAGTAATCTAACAATCGATGGCCCATGGAAAGTTTTCGAGAATGTTTGTAGTTAAGGTACAGAAAGTCTTTTAGACATGGAAGAAATTGTTCTATGAGGGACATTAGGAAGGTCCTTTATCTCTACAAGATCTTCGGTACAAAGAAGTCTCTTAGAAGGACGACTATCTGTAAAAAATCTGCAATAGGTATTCCACCAAAAAAAAAGGCTTGTAGATGTAGAAGGACGACTATCTGTAAAAAATCTGCAAAACGTATTCCATCAAAAAAAGGCTTGTAGATGGTCTTCCATCTATGGAAGACCCGTGGAAGATTTTTTCTAGGTTTTTGTAGGAATAAAATACGTTATGAAGTCTTCTAGCTATAGATCAATGTCCTCAATATATCAAAGTCGTTTATAAGAAAATATTCTCTAAAATTATTAATAAAAAAATACAGCCTTGGAAGTCATTGAAAATAATTTATAAATATTCTTAAAAAATCCATAGTCGTAGCCTTCAATTTCCTTGAAAAATATTATTTAAAATTCATGATTATAGCCTTGAAATTCCTCAAACAGCCTTGAGAAATATTAGTAAAACCATTGCACAATGGACCGACATTAAATTTTTCTGTCCAAAACTATTTTAACGACTTTATATGTAAACCCTAGAAACCAACAGTCGCCTCAATATAAAATTTCAGAATTTCAGCCCTGTAATTTCTTCCATTACCAAACTTAGTACCATTTAGTACTTTTCTTACAATTATAGTACACATTTCCTAAATCAAATCTACATTTCAATCCCAGATACCAATAGAGACTTGAATATCAAATTTCGGGATTCTAACTCTATCCCTTCTCCGAATATTCTATTTAGTACCACTTAGCACGTTACGTACAAATTAAGTACACATTTCCAAAACCACCATATCTTAACCACGGATACCAATAGAAAAATCCATACTAAATTTAAGGATTTCAGCTCTTTCTTTCTTTTCCTAGATACCAACAGAGACCTCAAAATAAAATTTCAGGTTGCCACCCCTATCCCTTCACTTAATTACAAATTTAGTACCATTTAGCACTTTTTCTTATAATTGTAGTACACATTTCCGAAACCATCTCCATATATCTAGGCTAAACATTAACAGCGACATCAATACCAAATTTCAGATTGCAAACACTATCTGTTCACCCAATACCAAATTGTACCAAATATAGTACTATTTAGTACTTTTCGTGCGCGTTTTTTTATGCGCATTTCCAAAACCATCTCTTTATGACAAACATACCATCAACAGGGACCCCACTACGACATTTCAAAATGTTAGCTTTACCCGTTTACCCTAAACCAAACTGTTCCAAATTCCGTACTATTTAGTACAGCTGTAACACTTATTACACGTTTCCAAAACCACCTTCATATAATAAACTTACTTTCCAACCTTGCTGCTTATACCGAATTTCAAGTTTTTAGCTCTAACCATCACATACTACCAAACCATACCATTTTAGAAGTTTAGTACTATTTTAGAAATTTTTGTAACCTTAAAATTTAAATTTCCAAAAGCCCTTCGACAGATATAACCTACACTCCATCAGTAACTCTAATTCCAAATTTCACAATTCTAGCTCATTCCGTTAATATATTCAATAGTTAGTACATTTTTTTTTTTTTCGAAACCCTAAAGTATGAATTTCTTATTCTGCATTCCATCGTTGACCCTCATTCCAAACTTCAGAATTCTAGCTCTACTGATTTGTCAAATATTTAGTACCATTTAGTAGTTTTTGTGCACCTTAGAACAATTTTGGAAAACTAACTCCATTTCTCAATGCTACGATCCGCCAGTCATGTTTATTTCAAATTTCAGGATTCCAGCTCCATCCCTTGCTCCAAATTCAAATTGTACCAAATTTAGTACCGTTTAGTGCACCCATGAGTACACACTTCCAATACTACCTCCTTACATCGACCCTACTCCTCAACTTAGATTCCCATTCAAAATTTCAAGGTGTAAGCAATTTAGTACTTTTCGTACACTTATAGCGGGGATTTCTAAAAACCTTTTGGTACATCTATTACCCTCACTCCATCAGTTACCCTCATTCCAAATTTAAGATTTTTAGCCCTACTGGTTGCTTCAACCAGTAGAGTACGTTTTAGTACTTTTCGTATCGTTCTAGTACGAATTTCTAAAAAGCCTGCCTTATCCGACACCTTCGGGCCAAGAGTGAACCTCATTCCAATTTTCAAGATTTTAGCTTCAGCCGTTTCGTTCGGGCGTTGAGGAATCGATAAATCAGTCAATTACTTTATTCTTTTCTTAACCTCGATCATCTCCTTCAACCTATTTTTTATACCCTCAGCCATATGGCTACAGAGGGTATATATCATTTGATACGGCCAAATAGGCACGAAATAACGGTTTTAGACCCTAGGTCTCTTTGGACCAAATCCGTTTCAGAACATTTGGAGTCGATCTAGCGATGTCCGTCCGTCCGTCCGTCTGTCTGTCTGTCTGGCTGGTGCGCACGATAACTCTCGAAGGAAGTATCCGATTTGGTCCAAATTGGCTACATCGTAATGTTTTTGTCAAACTTAGATCGAGTTCGGAGATGGGCAATATAGGCCCACTCCTTTTGGTACCTCCCCCACAAAAGCTCGAATTTTTCAAAGAATATATTTTTTGCACAGAAAGAGAAAGGATATTCCGATTCTGCTACAACTTTGCAAACCCTAATATTTGCGTCAGTGCTAGTTCAGGTGTGAAAATGGACAATATCGGTCCACTCCATCAAGTACCTCCCCCACAAATGGTCAAAATTTTGAATAATTACAACTCTCATAAAATGTGATGTAAGAGTCCGATTGTCTTCAAATTTCACACATCCCAATATTTATATAAACCCAAGGTCTGGTGTTAAGATGAACAATATCGGTCCACTCCTTCTGGTACCTCCCCCACAAAAGGTCGAAATGTTCAAAAAATATATTTTTTGCACAGAAAGAGAAACGATAATCCGATTTTGCTCCAACTTTGCAAATCCCAATATTTGCATCAGTGCTAGGTCAGGTGCAAAAATGGACAATATCAGTCCACTCAATCAAGTACCTCCCCCACAAATGGTCAAAATTTTGAATAATTACAATCTCATTAAATGTGATGTAAAATTCCGATTGTCTTCAAATTTCACACATCCTAATATTTGTATTAACCCATGGTCTGGTGTGAAGGGGGAATATATCGACCCATTCCTTCTGGTACCTCCCCCACAAAATATTGAAATTTTGAGTATCCATGAAGCTCATACAACGCCAAATTAACATCCGATTCCATTTACACTTGGCACATCTGTCGAAATATTTATATCATATTTTTGGGTCCGATAGGAAATGGGCGATATTGGACCATTCCTTCGGGATCTGCTCCATAGAGGGTCAAACGTTTGAACAATCTTAACATAAATATATTTAGATAATCGAACATAGGCTGAGGGTATATATCTGGCGGCAATACCGACTGATACTTTTTAACTTGTTTTAATCTACGATTGTGTCGTTGGTGAGCGTGATAGTAGCTATGGCGGTTTTTAAAAAATCCATGAATGTCCTTGAACATTTTTTATGAAATCCACTTATATAGATTTGAAGGACATTACGATTATTTTTCAAATCCACGATTGTACCCTTGAAGGCTTTTGATACTATTTTTCATAAGGTCCGTGTTTTAAGTCTTGAAAATATTTTTTTTTTTTCAAATTATGGGATTAAAGCTTTGGTATCATGAAAAATAGGTCTTTTAAAAAATAATCTATGGTTATAGTGGTGTGATCCTTGGGAAAATATTCGTTAAAAGTGCAATGAGTATAGCTCTTCAAGAATTATAAAGAAAAAATACATAATTATAGCTCTGCTGATCCTTAAAAATTACAAATTTATAGTTCTGCGGGTTCTTACAAAATATTCATTACTAGTCCTCGAAATATATTTAAAAAAATCGAATATCAAAAAATCCATGTGAACACCCTAGCTTTTCCACGATTATGTTTGAGCTGATCCTTGAACAAGCTGGTTCTTGAACAAATACTTATAAAAAAACTCAATCTGTTTGTTCTTGAAAAATGTTCCTAAAACCACGGCCAGCTATTGAAATCCAGGGCAACAAAAAAATGCACTATTATGCATCAGTTGTTCATTCGAAAAATATCCTTTAACCGTGCCATCTTATACCTCTGTTGGCCTTTAAAAATATTCTTTAAAACTATCACGATTATATCTCAGGTGGTAAAAAAAACTCCGCAATTAATGGTCTCATAGTCCTTGAAAGTTCTCTGTATAAGAAGAACTTCTATGTATATAAGTCTTCTTGCATTTCTTTAATCATTAAAGGATGTATAAATGGATCCTAAATTCATAGGAGTTCCTTAAGAATGTCCGTTTTCGTGCCTCATCTTAAGAACTCAATTAAGATCAATAAATTCTCACATATTTTTTAAATTTTATCATCCTTACACGCTACTCCTTAGCCCTCATCTGAACACGGTATGTTTCTACTTAAAATTACTGATTAATTGCTCCTGAGGACCACTGCATATTAAATGTAAAATTAAAACAATGACACATTCGTTTTTCTCTATTGTTTTTAAACTAGGGCGATAAGACGAATGGCGATTTTTCACAAATTCTTATTCGTCACATAGTTTTTTTTCTCTCTCTCTCTCTCTGTGAGGGAGAATATTTAATGATGAGGTAATGCATACAACGCGATGTATTATTGTAATAATAAACTCAAACAGCTAGACTGCCAGTCAGTCCTCCGACAGCTAAAGATGTATATGTATATAGCAAAACCAGGACGACAATAAAAGGCTGCAGGCGTGATACACATACATACACAGGCGTGCGGCGTGGTGTGGTGAGGCGCGGTGCGGTGCGGCAGGTCATAAATAAAACCAAAAACTCAGTCGAGTATCAAATGAATTGCGTGTATGTGCTATACACGATATTCATATATGTGAATGTGTATGATCGCATGTGATGTATTTGTGTGCGTGATATGATGCAAGAAAGGACGACGATACAATCATCTCAAATGCACGCACTTACATGGAGGGGCGCAACAATGTATGTGTTATGTTAAATTTAAATTAATCCTTAAAGTGGTTGCTGCCATATTTCGTGTGTATCATTCATTGTCATGATACATCGCCATATGACCATTGATATATGAAATCAGTTGCAGGACAGTGAACAATTTTTGAAAACATTGGGTAAAAATTAGTTTTAAATATCTTTATTAATTTTTTTCATTAAAGCATTGACTGATAAGTCTGATAAACCCTTTTTATGAAAATTTACGACTAAAACCCTGGTAGTTGCTTTTTCAAGGATTATATAGCCTAATTTTCTTTTTGAAAATATTTCAAGGCTTTTAAAAGATAACAAATATTTCCCATGGACGGTTTTGAAAAATGGTATATATTCGAGGACTGGTAAATGTATACATATTGTGTCCTTAAAGAACGAGTAGAGCAATAATCGCGGTCTACTTTTAGAATATAATATTTATTTTTAAAGATAGAAGAATAGTTGTAATAATTGCTTTTTATTTTTAAGGATTAGTAGATCTATAATCAAGGGCTTTTGTAACGGATATTTTCCCAGTACCATCCCAGCTATAATTCAGGACATCTATAATCCTTAATTTTTAGAAAATATATTTAAGGGCTTACAGAGTTGCTGACCTTTTGTTAAAAAATCTTTTTAAGGTCCGGCAGATATGGATCTTTTAAAAATATATATTTTTAAGGTCCTGTGGAGTCTTAAAATTTTAATAAATGTATTTTAAATACCTGGGGAGTTTATGACCTGGACTTTTTAAATATTATCTAAGGAAAATATAATAAAACAATATTTTTCTATTACCTGCAGTGCCATAGATGTGGTCTTTTAAAACATATTTCTAAATGTTTTAAGGGCCTGCAAAACCATACTCCTGGACATTTTAAAACCATATTTTTAAGGACACACACAGCCATAGGCGCTGGCCTATAAAAAGGTAAGCTTTAAGAAAAAGCTGAGCCTTAGTGGTGGACTTTTTGAACTGTTGTTGATTTTCTTAAAAAAATATTTGTGAGTGCCTGCTAAGAATTATGCCTGGATTTTTTAAAAGATCTTTTAGATCTTTAAACATGCCAAAGGTATGTTTTATTTTTCAAATATTTTTCAAGGATTTAAAACAAAAAACAAATCTTTTAAAAGGACCTGCAGTGGATCATTTTAAATAAATTTCAAAGACCGACAGAGACTAAGTTGTGGATCTTTTTATAAAAATTTTCATGGAAGAAAAGAAAGCCAAATGTGTGATTTTTATACCCTCAGCCATATGGCTACAGAGGGTATATATCATTCGATACGGTCAAAACGTGTTTAGTCGAAATAACGATTTTAGACCCTATGTCTCTTTGGACCAAACACGTTTCGGAATATTTGGAGTCGATCTAGCGATGTCTGGTGGCTGGTGCGCACGATAACTCTCGAAGGGAGTATCCGATTTGGTCCAAACTTGATACATCGTAATATTATTGTGAAACTTAGATCGAGTTCGGAGATGGGCACTATCGGTCCACTCCCACATAAAATGTCAAAAATTTCAAAGAAAATAATTTTTTGCACCGATGGTGAAAGGATAATCCGATTTTGCTCCAACTTTGCGAATCCATTTGAGTAATTATAACGGAAGTCAAAATATATTTAAACAACATTGGCTGCGGGTATACATCAGTCGACAAAACCGACTGATATTTTCTAACTTGTTTTAATATTTTATAGGACCTTCAGAGCCAGAGGAATTGCTTTAAATATTTCGCAAGGATTTAAAAAAAATCTTTTAAAAGGACCTGCAGTGTTAAACACTTAGCTTTTTTTTAAATATTTTCAAGGAATTTTTTATAAAATCTTCTGAAAGGATCTGAAACCGCAGATAGGCGTGATTTTCTTAAAATATTTTTAAAGATTTCCTATAAAATATTCTAAATGGACCTGCGGAGCCACACGCCTCGATTTTAAAATATTTTTCAAGGACATGCAGAGCCAAAGGCGTAGTTTTTTAAGTAGAGGGCGTGGATTTTTTTTAAATATTTTTCAAGAACTTGCAGAGCATAGGAAGTGGGTTTTTTAATATTTTTCAGGAACTTGCAGAGCAAAGGCTTGGATTAATTTTTTTTTCTTCAAATATCTTTAAAAAGGACCTGCAGTGCCATAGGCTTCGATTTTTCATATAATACTTTTCCAGGAACTGCAGAGCAATTGGCGTGCATTCTTTATATAATACATTTCCAGGGCCTGCAAAGCCAAAAGCGTGATTTTTTTTAACACTTTTCAAGGGCCTGCAGAGCCAACGGCGTGATTTTTTTAAACACTTTTCAAGGACCTGCAGAGCCAAAAGCGTGGATTTTTCAAAATATTTTTCAAGTTCCTTTGGAGTCAAAGGAGCTGATTTTTTAATATTTTTCAAGGGCATTTAGAGCCAAATGCGCCGGTTCTTTTTTTAAATTATGCAAGGACCTATAGAGCAAAAGGCACGAGCAAAAGGCAATGATTTTCTAAAAGGTCTTTTTAACGAATATATTTAAGTTTGTGTATTTTGGAGCTGTTTTGGATTCAAAAAAAAACATTTTTTTTCAAGAACATTTAGAGCCAAAGGCGTGTTTTTTTTTCAAATATTTTTAAGGACCTTTTAAAGCCGAAGGCTTGGATTTTTTACAATTTTTTTCAAGGTTTTTTAGAGCCAAAGGCGTGGATATTTTTAAAGGTCACTTATAGTAAAGGCCCGTTTTTTTTCAAATTTTCCATGGACTATTAGAGCCAAAGGCAAGGATTTTTTTTTAAATATTTTTCAGTGACATTTAGAGACAAAGATGGAGATTTTTAAATATTTTTCAGGGACATTTTGAGCAAAAGGAGCGGATTTTTTTTTTTAAATAATTATCAGGGACAATTAGGGCCAAAGACGCGGATTTTTAAAATATTTTTCAGGACATTTAGAGACAAAGGCGCGCATTTTTAAATGTTTTTCAAGACATTTAGAGCCAAAGGCGTGGATTTTTAAAAATATTTTTTAAGGTTTTTTAGAACCAAATTCGTGGATATTTTTAAAGGTCTCATACAGGTAAAGGCCGTTTTTTTTAAATTTTCCATGGACTATTAGAGACAAAGGCAAGGATTCTTTTTAATATTTTTCAGTGACATTTAGATACAAAGGTGGAGATTTTGAAATATTTTTCAGGGACATTTTGAGCAAAAGAAGGGGATTTTTTTAAATATTTATCAGAGACAATTAGAGCCAAAGACGCGGATTTTTTTTAATATTTTTTCAGGGACATTTAGAGCAAAAGGCGTGATTTTTTTTTAATTTTCAGGGAAATTTAGAGCCAAAGGCGCCGATTTTTTAAAAATATTTTTCAGGGACATTTTTAAAGGGATTTTTTAAATATTTTTCAAGGATTTTTTAAACGGTCTTAACGGACATATTTTAGTTTGAATTCTTTTATAAAATCTCAAGCTATAGAATGTTCTTTTCAATTCCAATGACTTAGGAAGTTAATCACAGAAACCACTGTTTGGCCAGTTGACCCATTAAATTGTTTACCGACTCACAACACCTATCTTCTTAATGGACAGTTATGCAGCTGTTGTTGCTGATAATTTTAATGATGACAAAGTAGATGCGTACAAAAACAACATGAACAACGACAACAAGAACAACAATGATGATGATGATGATGATTGACATCGGTCATTGTCAGATGTCAAAAGGGGATTTGTATACATCATGTAATATTTAAAAATATTACATATGCTCTCTCTCTTTCTCTATGCACACATACATACTCACACACACACACATATTTATATAAAACATTATTAACATACTTTGTGGCAATCACTTTATTTAAAATGCCAGCGGGATGATGAGGAACGCACCAGAATTCTGGTGTAATGTCCTGTGCTTTTTCTGTTTTGTTGTCTTCCAAACAATAACAATAAAAATGTCATAAAATAACAACTGCAATCCCTTTTGTACGAAATCTGTGGAAACAACATTGTTTGGACAACATGATGGTTGTAATGAATGCCACAACAACAATGGCAGCAAAACAAGGAAGGGATAAAAAATATCGAGAGTTGGGGGATACTTTAAAATCCTTGTAATATTTTATGTGTCACATATCACACCCACTCATCACCACAAATTTAGTACACATCAGGGTAATGAATTACGGCAACATTCCTCTTTTGTCATTTTAAACGAATGTCCATGTTAATTATCCTGCGACCAGCATTATCCTGTAATGTAGCCAAGTTGTTTGGTTTTCATCATTTTTTCCTCTCTCCCTCTCTCTCTCTCCGACTCTTTGGTTGTCCGACCAGGGACTGGGCATAATACATTGCTTACTCATTTATTATGCTTATACGCTTTCCAAAGAAATCCTGACACAAAGGACATGAAATAATTTATAATATAGTTCCCCAGCTACCTATACTATAACTATATATTAAAAATTCATTTTTGTCAACTTAATTATGAAAAAGTTTATATTTCTTTGGTAACAATAAAGTTTCCAAAGAAATAATTAAAACCAAGTGAAAGGTAGAACATAAGATAATAATATCCTTAACGAAGGACTTGCAATGAATGGAAATTTATTTTCATAGATTTTAAGAAAAGGGTCCTTATAATAAATTCAATTTATATTCACATTAAAAACTAATACGAAAGAATATGTATGAGCAATTTTGAAATCGGTCAACACTGCAGATTCTGGAATAGAGCAAAAGCAGATGGGCAAAAAAACCCCAAATAAGAGGTAATGTCAATAAACTATCTTCTGAATTACCAGCACATTCAACCAGCACAACCCGTTGTGTTCCTTAAAAAATACAAAGTAAAAGCACGTCGGTACAGAGTGTGCGCGTCCGACTACAAAACCGAAGGAAGTGTATTTAAGTCTTGGAATCGGCAAAACCAAGAGAAACAAGTAAAAAGCTGTAAGTTCGGCCGGGACGAACTTTGAATACCCTCCACCATTTGGTACAAATTTGGAATTTTTCAAAAAATTAAAATCCATTAAAATTTCTGTTAAAATCTTAAAAATACCGAATGTGGCCGTATATTAGGGTCTAAACGACGACGTGGTACTGTATACGCAACTTTTGTCATAAGCGTGCACAGACAATTTTCTGGCATAGGCTGTAGTATCCATTACGAACTTGAAATACCAAATTTGATGTAATTCCGGTAAATAATGTCGCTAAAATAATCAAAATACCGAATATTGAGGGTTCCTTTATATGGGGACTATACGAAGATGTGGACCTACATGGCCCATTTACAATACCAAAAATCCTGCAGACATAACATATATTTGAGTAAAATTTTATCCACTTACATCATTTCGTTCGGAATTTTCGTGATTTCCACAGACGGACAGACGGACGGACATTATTAAATCGACATAGAATTTTATACTGATCAAGAATATATATACTTTGTGGGGTCTAAAAAGTATATTTCGAGGTGTTACAAACGGAATGACAAACTTAATATACAGTGCAACAGTGGCATAGTGAGTAGTGTATATCACTACAAATAATAAGGTTTCTCGACCAATGTCAACAGAATTCGCCAAATAAATCAAATACTGTCTCGTACCTATTTCTCATTTTTAAAACCCTCCACCAAAAAAGGTATGGAGGGTATATTAAGTTCGTCATTCCCTTTGTAACTCATCGAAATAATCATTTTAGACCCAACAAAGTATATATATTCTTGATCAGCGTAAAATTAAGACGATTTAGCCCTGTCTTCCGTCTGTCCGTCTGTTGTAATCACTCTACAGTCTAAACGAATTAAGATAGGAAGCTAAAATTTTGCACAGATCTCTCTTTTGTCTGCAGGCAGGTCAAGTTCGAAGATGGGCTATATCGGTCCACGATATCGTATAGCCCCCATATAACATTACCCCCGATATTCGGTATTTTGATGATGTTAGCCACATTTTTCAATGGAATTGTCTGAAAATCCACACAAGTAGTTCCTTGTGGGTACTTTATACCTCGGCAGAGAATTATCTATATAGGTTCACAATATCGTATAGCCTCCATATAACGGTACCCCCGGTATTCGGCATTTTGATGATTTTAGCCACATTTTTCAATGGAATTGTCTTAAAATCCACACAAGTAGTTCCTTGCGAGTAATTTACCCCCTGAGAGAGAATTTTCTATACAGGTCCACGATATAGTACATCCCCCATATAACGGTACCCCCCGATATTCGGTATTTTGATGATTTTACCCACATTTTTCAACGGAATTGTCTGAAAATCCACACAAGGAGTTCCTTGTGGGTACTTTATACCTCGGCAGAGAATTGTCTATACAGGTCCACAATATCGTCTATCCCCCATATATCGGCACCTTCCTATATTAGATATTTTAAAGATTTTAAAAGAATTTTTATTGGATTTAATTTTTTTGAAAATTTTCTAATTCGTTCCAAATGGTGGAGGGTATTCAAAGTTCAGCCCGGCCGAACTTACTGCTTTTTTACTTGTTTGAAGTTAAAATAGAAACTACTTATTTTGGAAAAATAATGGGTTAATAAAACTGTAAATCCACATATTTTATTTTAGCACCTACAGGGTGAGATAAAAAAAATCCAACAAACTTCAGACTGCTGACATTTCCAAGCCACTCGTCCGGCAGCTGTTAAAATTATTCCGGAGACAGCTCATTATAATGTTTACAAGCGTACAAAAGCATTTTGATGGGAATTTTCCAGAAAAAAAGTTATTCGTGATGGAATTCAAGCGTGATATTGTGATTCCATTATATTTAGCTGGAAAACTACAAGTGAATATAGTTAGAGCACTCCAGCATTTAAATGTGAATAAATCTTTTGTGTCTCGTACCATCGCTCGTTACCGTGGTACTGGTAGCGTAGCCCGACGTCAAGGAAGTGGACGGAAGAAAACAGCAACATCAGCAGAAATGGTTCGAAAAGTAAAGAAGCGACTTGATCGAAACCCGCGTCGCAGTGGCCGAAAAATGGCTCCTGAGCTAAACATATCGCAATATTCCATTCGACAAATATTGAAAAATGAGCTCGGGGTAAAACCATTGAAGCTCCAAAAAGTGCAAGAACACACACGGCAACAGAAAGAAAATAGACTCAAAAGAGCTAAAGAATTGCCTCGCTTGGCCGAAAGTGGTGAACTGCCGCATTTGGTTTTTTCCGATTAGAAAACATTCGTTGTCCAGCAGTTTGTAAACAAACAGAATAATCGTGTTTACTTGCCAAAGAGGTCAGCTGAAAATGTGGAAATTCGGTTGGCCTCCAGAACTCAAGCGCCGGCCATGGTGATTTTGTGGGCCGCCATAACTGCCGATGGTCACTCTCCACTCGTATTAATCGACGAATAAATGCCGAATATTATAGCCATAATATTCTGGAGGGTGTATTAACGCCTTGGGCACGCAAACATTTTGGCCTCAGACCTTGTACATTCCAATAGGACTCAGCACCATCGCACTCGCAACGCGCCACCCAAGAATGGTTACAAAATGAGCTACCTCGCTTCATTTCCAACGTACAGTGGCCACCAAAATCTCCGATATCCCGATACCAATCCGTTGGACTATTGTGTCTGGAGTATTTTGGAAAGCAAGGTTGGCACTAAAAAATACCAAAGTGCCTATCACCTTAAGCAAGCGCTTTGTCGGGTATGGGCCAAAATTCTGCAGAACAACATTCGGGCAGTGTGTGACGGTTTCATTGGCCGTTTGAAGGCCATAATTAGTGCTAAAGGTGACCAATTCGAACAAATCTAAACTTATTCTAAAATTTGATGCTATTTCCGAAATTTTTTGCTTTCATTCGATAAAAATTAAAAAAAAAAAAAAAATGTAAAAATTATGGCATTTGTCTTTGTTGCAGCTTTTTCATCTCACCCTGTATATAAATTTTTTTTGGGCTTGACTATATATTAATGCACTTTTCTGTTCCTTTTAGGCAATAACTCAAAAAATAAGGCATGGAAAATTTTATCAAAAAAAAAAAAAAACTAATTAATAATTTTGGATTTTTTTTTTTTTAACATTGATGCAATTTTTTTTTTTGACAAAGTGGAAGCAGAGATTTCTTTTCCATGATTACTTATTGTGAAATTTAATGAAGAATATTTTTGTCTCTGACGTGATTCTTTCAAAACGAGAATTTTTGCATAAACTCACGTGAAGTACCGATTTAACCCTAAAATTGGTTTCAATAGAATTAGGCACAATTTGTACTTCGATGCATTCTGGGACCATTTTGATTTGTTACGATATAATTTAAAGGCAATTTTTAACCCTATTTTGAACAAGTAAAAAAAAAACATTAAGTTCGGCCGGGCCTCCACCATTGGCTAAAGAAAATAATTTTGTATAAAAGTATCTGAATTCAAACATGTCCACTTTAAATTGCGAATACCGGTAAGATCGTTTGGATAATGCTGTTAAACTTTTCAAAAAACCATAAAGTGAGTGAGGCCGTTATGTGGGGGCCATACCAAAACGGGAACCTGTATAGACAATATACAAAACTTCAAGGATTGTCATCTACCAAATCTTTTGAAATACCAAATTTGAAAGAATTTCGTGGGTTAATGTGACTGGGATTATCAGAATACCGAATATCGGTGGGTATTGTTATATGTGCGCTATAGGAAAACGTGGACGTAAATTTTCAATATTCTGCCGCCGGAGCTAGTATCCGTCACGAACTACAAACGCCAATTTATAGACAAATCCATGGAAAAAATGTGTCAAAAATCATCAAAACACCGACTATCGGAAGGTACAGTTATATGGCGGCTATAGCAAAACGTGGACTAAATATTTAATATTCTGCTACCGGAGCTAGAACCCATTACGGACTGCAAACACCAATTTTTGGAGTAATCATTGAAAAAATGTGGCAAAAATTATCAAAATACTGTTATATGGGGGCTATACGAAAACGTGGTCTTATACATACAATGATCCGCCACCGGAGATAGAATAACCCAAAAAAAAAAAACAATTTTTAGACAAATCCGTAGAAAAAGTGTGGCAAAAGTTATCAAAATATCGAATATCGGGAGGTACCGTTGTATGGGGGCTATACAAAAACGTGGACCTACAAATACAATATATATAACAAGTGATCAAAGGTACAATATGTTCGAAGTCACTTTTGTCCAAATCAATTTTGGAAGATTACGGTTTTGAAAAAAAAAAAATAATGTTTCTGTTCTTAAATTCCGTGTCGATAAGTTTTCAATTGTGGCCTATAGAGCGACTACAAAATTAGAAAAAATATTTTTTTTAGTCAATTTGCACCTCTAAATGTCCATCTTAAGAAAAAGAGGCTTTAATTTTGACCCCATGAAAAATTTCGTGAGGATCGGACGATAATTGCGACATGCTTATAATACCCTCAAAACGTAGTGTTGAGGGGTGTACAAATTTAGAAAGTTTACAATTCAAAATTGTAAGTCAAATTGAAAAATTCGCATGCGATAAATAATATGACAAAAATTGAAAAAAATCGACAAAAGATATTCACTTTTTTGTTGGTATATTTTTCCGCGAATTTCTTAGATTTTATCGTTTTCTGGCAAGAGACCATTCCGAATTTTTTGGAATTGTGAAAATCGGCCCAGCGGTTCTTGATTTATATGCAGAAGAAATAAGATCAATTCTTTATCATATGTATTGTATCTACTTTGCTATATATCCGATTTCTTGGCTATTAGCATCACTGTAATGGTCAGAAGTGCTCTTTTAATGTATTTGTGATTTGGCTGGGATTAAAAATATTCGCGGTTTAGTGGACATTTTTCTATTTTCTTACATAAAATTTAGCGTCTATTTCACCCGGTAATTATTGGCCGCTGACCACCCAAATTGGTAGGTTTCTGCCCACTTCAAAACTCTAACTCCATGTAAATTATCGTCGATTGGTTCGTAATTGTGGCCTATAGAGTAAGTAAAAAATCAGGAATTTTTTTTTCTTTTTGTTAGGCCTAGCCCTTTTCAGCCTAACCCTACCCTTTTCCGTGAGGATCGGACGATAATTGCAATATGTGTATAACAGCACCAACCTGTGTGGTAAGGTGAAAAAATATTACAAAATGTACACCTCAATATTACAAGTCAAATTTAAAAATACTACAAAATCTATATTTACATCATTATTAGCATCTTTTTATGCGATTTTTTAGATTTTATTCTTTTATGTCAGGATGACATTCAGAATTGACAAAATTTGTGAAAATCGGTCCAGCCATTCTTGAGATATAAACATTTTAGCTTACATCCCCTTCCATTGTATATATATATATATATATATATATATATACATATATATATATATATATATATATATATATATATATATATATATATATATATATATATATATATATATATATATATATATATATAAATATAAATATTCGCGGGTTACTGGTAAAACTTTTATATAACACAAATGTTATAGTCTATTTAACCCACTAAATATTACCCGATGACCATCAAAATTGGAAGGCTTCTGCCCAGCCTTAAGCTCTAGCCCCATGCTATTTTCCGCGACGATTGTTCCATAATTGCGACCTGTAGAGCAACTGCAAAATCAGTAAATTTTTCAGTTTTTGGTCCATTTTAACCCCTAAATATATTGCGAACATCTTTGAAAACAATAGGCCTAGCCCTTCTCAGCCTAACCCTACCCTTTTTCGTGAGGATCGGACGATAATTGCAATATGTGTATAATAGCCACAACCTGTGTTGTAAGGTGAAAAAATATTACAAAATGTACACCTCAATATTATAAGTCAAATTGAAAAAATCGCATGCGATAAAAAATATGAAAAAAATTAAAAATGTCACAAAATACTACAAAATCTATATTTACATCATTATTAGCATGTTTTTATGCGATTTTTTAGATTTTATTTTTTTATGCCAGGATGACATTTAGAATTGACAAAATTTGTCAAAATCGGTCCAGCCATTCTTGAGATATAAGCATTTTGGCTTACATCCCCTTCCATTGTTTATACACATTGAATATATTTCGCTATATATATCCGATATATTTACTATCGGCATCTACGTAACGATCAGAATTGCCCTGTTCGTCTATTTGTGATTTCGCCGGGACTAAAAATATTCGCGGTTTAATGGAAAAAGTTTTATATAACACAAATGTTATAGTCTATTTAACCCACTAAATATTACCCGATGACCATCAAAATTGGAAGGCTTCTGCCCAGCCTTAAGCTCTAGCCCCATGCTATTTTCCGCGACGATTGGTCCATAATTGCGACCTGTAGAGCAACTGCAAAATCAGTATTTTTTTCAGTTTTTGGTCCATTTCGACACCTAAATATTATGCGATCATCTCCAAAAGAAATAGGGTTCTATTCTGACCTTATCCCCACCTCCATACTAAATTTCGTGAAGATCGGGCCATAACTGCGACCTGTAGAGTGATTACAAATTAACATGGACAGACGGACGGACGGACATACATAGCTAGATCGACTCAGCTCGACGAGATAGGAAGATCCATATATACTTTCCTATGTGGGAAATCAATATTTCGAGGTGTTACATAATTTTTGGCCCAATCAAACTTATAATATCCCCAACACATAGTGTTGCAGGGTATAAAAACGTGGACCTAGCTGGAACCCATTATGACTTACAAATACAAATTTTGAGACAAATCCATGAAAAAATGTGTCGAAAATCATTTAAATACCGAATGTCGGGAGGTAACGTTATATGGCGGCTCTACAAAAATACCAACAATTCGTATGCCAAATTTTGAAGCTCTACGTTAACTAATGTGGGCTGTATCGTGATTTCAACAGACAGACGGTCATTGTTAAATCGACTTAGAATATTTAGAAGTAAACTTTCAGAACGCAGATACACATGTCTTCTATATTCATAATTTATATGATTTTTCCTATAATTACTTAGAGAAATTTAAATTTATCTCACAGTTATATTTAATGTTCCCAAAACGTCCATTTTTATCAACCACATCTACAATTTTAATATTTTTTAGAATTTTCAAAGTTTGTCATCGCAAAAATAAGAGACAATTACAAATTTAAGAAATCTCAGAAAATATTTCAAATTTTTCTTAAATTTCACCTAAAGCTATATTCTAAATAGCTAAATAACGAATATTATATTTCACGCAACAAAACATGCAGCGGAAAGTTAAAATATAAAAAAAAAAGGAACGAAAAACAACAATGGACGAGTTAAGCAAACAGCTTGAAAACGGAATTTTAAATTGAAAACGAAAACAAAAACTCAGAAATCCAAAAAAAGAAAAATTGAATTTTATGGAAATTCTATGCATAACAATTGTTTTGAAACAAAAACGCAAACAAACCAAGAGAAAGCAAAAAATGAACACAACAAACATTAAATCTTTATGTTAAAGGATTTACAAGGACTCGCACCTGTTTGGGCACTTCCAGACTGTTTTGAGTTTTCATTTCGGCACCAGTTGGAGTACGCGAACGCGTAAATGTTGTCCTCAAACGCTGCATTGTGTTGGCCGCTGTTGACTACCACGCTTCTGGGTTTCGGTTTACGAGTTGGAAACAACAACAAAAAAAGTAACAGCTTTTGTTGTTTTATAAAGCTTTTACGGGGTAGTGAATTGTTGCTGTTTGATGTTGATATTCTATTACTGGAATATTTTTTATTGTTTTACACTTTGTGGCGGAGGATGGTGCCGGCGATGCTGACTGTGGGATGATGCTGCTGCTGTTCCTCCTCCAATTCACTTGAACTGCAATATTTTTTACGGCAATGTCCTTGAAATGTTGATTTTCACAGGAAAACCTTTTTAAAAAAATTTTATTTTTATTGTTGCTGTTGCTGTTGCTGCTGCCGTTATCGATTGTTATTTTATCGTTTGTGAGAATACTATTATTATGTTTGTTGTTTTTGCTGCTGTTGTTGTTGTCTCCGCTCTTTGTGATAGATGCCGCCGTCAATGCTGTTAAGGCTTTTCTGGTTGTGGCTTCTATCGATATTACTGATGATACTGCTGTCTCTGTTGTCGTAGTCGTTGTTGTTGTTGTTGCTGTTGTAGTTATTCCTTTTAAAACCCTTGAGGTTACCAACTCATCAAATCCCATTTTTTATTTTGAAAATTGAAGCAGTACCTGGGAGTGGAGGGAGTTGAACAAACAGACTTTCAAAAACCAAACACACTTTCTTTTTGCCTCGTTAACTTAGAAGAAAAAGGCTTAGCATCCTTTTTGACGTGGCGTTTTCTTTGTCTAGTTATCGAAGAAGATGACATTTGCTTTGCCTCTGTTTGCTGTTTGTGAACCCGCTTAAATCCCAAGAGTTTTTTGTTTTTCGATTTGTTGTTTGGTTGGCGTTGGGTGTTAATATCTGCAAACAATAAGAAGAATGTAAAGAAGAATTTTTATTAGAAATTTGCATATTTTTTGTAAATATTATTATTTTATTTTAAGAGAAAAAAATATAAGTGAAATCGGATTTTTTTTTGGATCGTACTTTTTTATAGACTCAGCCATAAGGCTAGAGAAGCTGTATATCATTTGATACGGCCTAGGTCTCTTTGAACCAAATCCGTTTATGGACATTTGGAAACTTTGCCGCTTTGTGGGTGAGGTACCAGAAGCGGTCCGCAAATATATATATAACCTACACAACAGATCTTGTTTTAGCAAAGATGTTTGGATGTGTGAATTTTGAAGTGAGTTGGAAGCTTATTTCGCATTTTATGAACGATTTGTTTCTCAAAATGTTAACCCTTTGGGGGGAGGTGCCACAAGAGTGGACCGATATATCCTATCTTCATAGAAGATATTGTGTTTGTAGAAATAATGGGATGTATGCGAAATACGAAGAGAACCGGAATCTGTTTTCGGATTTTATGATCGTTTTAGCTATTCAAAACTTTGTCCCTTTGTGGGAGAGGTACCAGAAGGAATGATCCGATCTCTAGCATCTTGTGTTGTCAGATTATTGAGATGTACCAAGTCTGAATGGAATCGGATTTTCAAAATTCGGTATTCAAAATTCTGACGCTTTTTCAGATTTTATGATAGTTTTAGTTATTCAAAACTTTGCCCCTTTGTGGGAGAGGTACCAGAAGGAATGATCCGATCTCTACCATCTTGTGTTGTCAGATTTTTTGAGATGTACCAAGTCTGAATGGAATCGGATTTTCAAAATTCGGTATCAAAAATTCTGACGCTTTTTGGGGAAGGTACTAGAAGGAGTGGACCGATTTATTCCATCTTTACGACAGGTCTTATGTTAGCAAAAGTATTGGGATGTGACAAGGTTGAAAATAATCGGATGCTCATTTCGAGTTTTAAGAACTTCACGTTGTTTAAAATTTTGACGAGTTGTGGGGGAGGTACCAGAAGGAGTGGTCCGATATATCTTCACACCACATCTTGCGTAAATATAAATATTGAGCTGTGTGAAATTTGAAGATAATTGGATGGTCATTTCGCTTTTTCTGAGCTTAATGTTTATTCAAAATGTTGACCCTTTGTGGGGACTGTACCAGAAGGAATGTTATAACAGATCTTGTGTTGATAGAAATATTGAGGTTTGTCAGGTCTGAATGAATTCTGATGTTAATTTCGAGTTTAATGAGCTTCGGGAATATTGAGAATTCTGGCTCTTTTTTGGGGAAGGTACCAGAACAGATATATTCCATCTACCCTCCTGACCTTGGGTTAATAAAAATATTGTGTTGGGTGTAATTTAAAGACAATCTGTCTCTTACATCACATTTTAGAAGAATTATAATTATTCAAAATTGTAAGCCTTTGTGGGGGAGGTACCTAATGGAGTAGACCGATATTGCCTATTTTCGTACCTGACCTAGCACTTATGCAAATATTAGGATTCGCTAAGATGGAACAAAATCGGATAATCCTTCCTCATTCTGTGCAGAAAATTATTTTCTTTGAAAATTTAGTGTTGGAGGTACCAGAAGAAGTGGGCCAATATTGCCCATCTTTGAACTCAATCTAAGTTTGACAATAATATTACGATATACCAAATTTGGATCAATTCGGATACTCTCTTCAAGAGTTATAGTTCGCACCAGCCTGCCAGAAGGATGGACGGACGGATATCGCTATATCGATTCCAAATGTCCTGAAACGGATTTGGTCCAAAGAGACCTAGGGTCTAAAACCGATACTTCGATAAGACACATTTTGGCCGTATCTAGCCATATGGCTAGGTATAAAACCATATCGTATTTTTTAGATTTAACTTTTCCAACGTTTTGTTTTGTCCGCTCTATGCATGGATTTATATTTAACACACTATCCACCTTACCACAGGAACTTTAAGGAGCTTTTTAAAATTCTATATCTACTTCGAATTTTATTGTTTTTCCTCGTTCGCAAACGCCGAGTCTGAAACTCTCAGCCTTTGGTTTCGTTGTGGGAAGTGTACTCTCTGAGTCAACGTTGCTCAATACTTGGTAAGAAGAAGAATAAGTCTTTTGGATTCGTAATTTTTTAAGAAATGACCCATTTTTATACCCTCCACCATACTATGGAGGGTATATTAACTTTGTCATTCCGTTTGTAACTCCTCGAAATACTCATGTCAGACCCAACAAAGTATATATATTCTTGATCAGCGTAAAATTCTAAGTCGATTTAGCGATGTCCGTCTGTCTGTCTGTCTGTCTGTCTGTCCGTCTGTCTGTTGTAATCACGCTATGTTTCGAATGAATTGAGATAGATGGCTAAAATTATGCACACATGTTTATTTTTCTAGTAGGCAGGTTAAGTTCGTAAATGGGCCATGTAGGTCCACGTTTTCATATAGCCCCCATATAACGGTACCTCCCGATATTCGGTATTTTGATGATTTTAGCGACACTATTCACTGGAATTGTTTCAAATTTGGTATTTGAAGTTCAAAATTGATACTACACCCTAAGACAGAAAATTGTCTGTGCAGGTTCACGTCTTCGTATAGCCCCCATATAACGGTACCTCCCGATATTCGGTATTTTGATGATTTTAGCGACACTATTCACTGGAATTGTTTCAAATTTGGTATTTGCAGTTCAAAATTGATACTACACCCTAAGACAGAAAATTGTCTGTGCAGGTTCACGCCTTCGTATAGCCCCCATATAACGGTACCTCCCGATATTCGGTATTTTGATGATTTTAGCGACATTATTCACTGGAATTGTTTCAAATTTGGTATTTGAAGTTCAAAATTGATACTACACCCTAAGACAGAAAATTGTCTGTGCAGGTTCACGTCTTCATATAGCCCCCATATAACGGTACCTCCCTACATTCGGTATTTTGATGATTTTAGCGACATTATTCACCGGAATTGTTTCAAAATTGGTATTTGAACTTCGTTATGGGAACTACAGTCTGTGACAGAAAATTGTCTGTGCGGGTCCAGGTCTTCGTATAGGCCTCATATATCAGTACCTCCCTATATTCGGTATTTTGAGGATTTTAGGTACAATACCCACCGAAATTGTTTGAGATGTGGTATTTGAAGTTCGTAATGGATGCTACAGCCTATGACAGAAAATTGTCTATGCTTGTCCAGGTCTTCGCACAGCTCCAATTTAACGGCACCTCCTTATATACGATATTTTGATGATTTTAGCTACATTATTCACCGATTATTTCAAGTTTCGAATTTCAATATGGTAATGGCTTATGACAAACAATGCCTATGTATGTCCACGTCGTATAGACCCCAATATAACGGCTATATTCGGTATTTTTAAAATTTTAACAGAATTTTTTAAGGATTTTATTTTTTAAAAATTTCCAAATTCGTTGCAAATGTTGGAGGGTATCAAAAGTTCGGCCCGGCCGAACTTACTGCTTTTTAACTTGTTTTCTATCTAATGGTAATGCAGAAGACAGTTTGTTTTTGCTGGAGGGCCAAATAATTACAAAAATTTGTTAGTATTTCTTTATAAAAACCCTTTCATGGGTATAATTTTCAAATTTTCTAACGAGACAAAATTCGTTTGAAATCTAACTCATTTCATAAAATTGCAGTTTCAATTGGCTGTGATATTCTCATTATCATTTGCCTCCTTTTGGCAATTACGACGAATACCCCAACCATTGCATATTTTTAGGCTGCAAGCAAATGATTGAAAACACAAAATCAATTTGCTCAACCAATTTGTTGACTTGTTAAGAGATTTCCATAGAAATGTCCATTTAGTTTTTCTTCTTCTTCGTCTTCATATTTTCCTCTTTCAAGAGGCACAACTTACTATTTAATTCGTACAGAATGCATAGCTTAAAGAATACCCAATGAAATTGTCGATACATAAAAGCATAGAACCAACCCAGCAATGGTCTAAAAACAAAACTGGAACAAAATCAATGTTGACAAAAAAAATCTCTTCTGATTTGTGCATTTTTATTGTTTACAAGCATTTTCCTATGTTGTTTTTGTTGTGAATGAAACAATCAACCAGGCTACACCTCCAAATACCCATGTACATACATACATATGTATGCATGGGTAAATCTACATAACATGATTGGAGAATCCTTGTTGTTGACAACAACATTTCTTTAAGTGATGACATGATTTTGATAAATGGCTGCACTCGAATAACATGGATCTGGCCCAGAAGAAGAAAACGAAGAAGAAGAAGACACAGAAGAAAATTTGAAACAAAAAATAGAAAAAAAATCAAAGAAATCACTGCAAGGGTTTAGTTTATATATTCATTCTGATGTTTTGTTGTCTTTCAATCGAAAGGCACGGAAAAAAAGGATAAGTGTTACTTAACACAAAAGCTTAGTTTGCTCACATACATAGGCGTCCACTTTGTGTAGACTGTCACGCACACAAACACACACAGATACATATATTTTTCTCAAAAATCATTGAAAGGTTCTTAACTTTGTTAAAGTTGTGTGCTTGCTTTCCTTTTGGCCTTCTTCTTCCTTTTCTCGAACTCGAGCATAAGGCAATAAGGATTACAATCTTGTCTTGTCTATTTTTGGATCCGAAAAAAATATGAGAGAGCCAAAGGAAAGAAATCACAGGTAATAAAACTAATACAGGTTAAGTGGAAAAACTTGTTTTTCGAAGCAGTTCTTTTTCATTGAATTGATTTAAGAAGTTATTAGATAGATGAAATAGATTTTGAATTGAAGATTTACCGAAAAATCTAAGGACCTATTTTAAGACTTTTTTTCAATGACTAGCAAGGAATCGGGGAAGTCAGGTAATTATATTTCTTTTCAATAATTGCAGGAAAAAAATAGCAGATTACGTTTTGAATGTTTACTTCACAAAGTATCCTAAATGGAGGTCGAATGTATCCCCTGCTTGAGATTTTAAGAAATTTCAGATTATAATTTTTCGAAATTATCACTTCCCCGAGATAACCTGACTGGAGCAATGTGGATGCAAATTTTTTGAGAATAACAACTAAATTTCAATACCTGGTGAAAATCACGATACCGATTGAAAAAAGTAAAATTATTGACTAACTGACTCAACGACTCATCAACGCCCAAACGAAACGACTGAAGACAGAAGTTTGAAATTTTGGGTGAAGATCATTCCTTGTTCGAAGGTGTCAGACAGGGCTGAAAAGTACTAAAAGGTACTAAATATGGTACCTTTTATATCTGACGAACTCTTAAATTTGAAATGAGGGTCACTGATGGAGGTTATGATGGATGTACCAAAGAGTTTTTGGAAATTCACACTATAAGTGTGCCAAAAGTACTAAAATGTACTACATTTGGTGTCATTTCGTATCATCTGAAAAAGAACTAAACGGTATTAAATTTAGTACAATTTGAATTGGGGGGAACGGATGTAGCTGCAGTCCTGAAATTTGAAATGAACATTACTGGCGGAGTGTAGTATTGGGATATGAAGGCAGTTTTCCAAATTTGTACTTATGTGCACGAAACGTACTAAATGATACTACACTTTGTACAATTTCAGTATGGGTCAATCGATAGTTGGAATTGGGAATAAAATTATTATTGCACTGCATGACTGATATATGATGGTTGTTTTGGAAATTTGTATTTACGTTTACTAAGTGGTATAATCCTGAAATTAGGAGATGAGGTTTCTATAGGATTGTATGATGTAGGTAGTTATGAAAAATTTGTACTTATGTGTACTAAATTTTGGTACCATTTGGATTCGGGTGAGCTGGTATCCTGATAATTGAAAATAAGATTATTGTCGAAATAAAGGATTGTGATATAGGGGGGGTAATTTTGGAAATTTATACATATACAGGGTGAGATGAAAAAACTGCAACCAATTTCAGACTGCTGTCATTTCTAAGCCACTTGTCCGACAGTTGTTAAAAATTTTCCAGTGACAGCTCATGATATTATTAACAAGCGTACATAAGCATTTTAGTGATAATTTTCCAAAATGTTATTCGTGATGAAATTCAAGCGTGATAGTGTGACTTCTTTATATTTGGCTGGAAAACCACAAGTGGCAAGAAATGTGAATAAATCATTTGTGTCTGGTACCATTGCTCGTTATCGTGATACTGTTAGCGTAGCACGACGTCAAGGAAGTGGACGGAAGAAAACAGCAACATCAGCAGAAATGGTTCGAAAAGTAAAGAAGCGACTTGATCGAAACTCGCGTCGCAGTGGCCGAAAAATGGCTCGTGAGCTGAACACATCGCAATATTTCATTCGACAAATATTGAAAAAATGAGCCGGGGTAAAGCCATTGAAATTCCAAAAAGTGCAATAACTTACACCGAAATAGACTCGAAAGAGCTAAAAAGTTGCTTTGCTTGGCCGAAAGTGCTGAACTGCCGAATTTGGTTTTCTCCGACGAGAAAACATTCGTTGTCCAGAACTCAAGCGCCGGCCATGATGATGACGTGGGCCGCCATAACAGCCGATGGTCGCTCTCTGCTCGTATTAATCGACCGAGGAATCAGAATAAATGCTGAATATTATCGCGAAAATATTCTGGAGGGTGTATTAAAGCCTTGGACACGCAAACATTCTGGCGGCAGACCCTGGACATTCCAACAGAACACAGCACCATCGCACTTAGCACGCGCCACCCAAGAATGGTTACAAAATGAGGTTCCTCGCTTTATTTCCAGCGTACAATTGCCACCAAATTTTTCGGATACCAATCCGTTGGACTATTGCGTCTGGAGTATTTTGGAAAGCAAGGTAGGCACTAAAAAATACCAAAGTATCGATCACCTTGAGCAAGCGCTTCGCCGGAGGCCAAAATACCGCAGAGCAACATTCGGGCAGACCGTTTTAGGCCATAATTCGTGCCAAAGGTGACCAATTCGAACAAATCTAAACTTATTCTAAAATTTGATGCTATATCCGACATTTTTTGTTTTCATTCAATAAAATTAAAAAAAAATTTAAAAATTATGGCGTTTGACTATGTTGCTGTTTTTTTTATCTCACCCTGTATGTAAAATTGGTACAATTAGGATTTGGGCGAACCGACAGAGGTGGAATCCCGAAATTTAGACTTAATATTGCTGTTGGAGTGTAAGATCGGGGTATGTAAGATGCTTTGCAAATACTAAATACGGATAAAGCAGGAATTTCGAAATTGTATATTTTGGGTGCCTGTTAATTAAAGATTTGGCGGTGGCTTGGAAATGTGTCCTATATTTGTACGAAAACTACTAAATGGTACTAAATTGGGTAGGGGTGAAAGAATGGGGCTGAAATTTTATGTAGATGTACCTGGTGATGTCAGTGGATAAAATCTGAAGGTGGTTTTAGAAATGTGTACAATAATTGTTCGTAAATTACTAAATGGTACTAAATTTGGAACAGTTAGGTGTAGGGTGAACGGATGAAGCAACCATTTTGAAATGTTATATTGAAGTCTTTGTTAGTGGTAGGTTTTAGTTTAAATTTGTGTTTTTAGCTGTTCATGTGGACATATGAAGGTTGTTTCGGGAATGTGTACTATAATTGTACCAAAAGTACTAAATGGTACTACATTTGCTATTGGGGGGAAGGAATATAGATACATTTCTAAAATTTGATATTTAGATTCCTGATGCTATCTGTATTTGAGATTTGGTGGTGGTTTGGAAATATGTCCTATATTTGCATGAAAGGTACTACATGGTACTAAATTTGGTATTGGGTGAAAGAATAGAGCTGAAATTTTGATATAGATGTCACCGTTGGTGTCAGTGGTTAAGATATGCAGTTGGTTTTAGATATGTGTACAATAATTGTTCAAAAATTACTAAATGGTACTAAATTTAGAACAGCTTGGTTTAAGGTGAATGAATGAAGCACGAATTTCGAAGTTTTATATTTTGGTTCCTGTTGATGGTAGGTTTGTTATAAAGAGGTGGGTTTGGAAATGTGTACCACAAGTGCAAGACAAGTGCTATATTTGGCACAATTTGGCATTCACTGAACAGAATGAACAGTAGGGTCGTTGTTTATGTGTAGCATTGGCATATGGTTGTGGTTTTGGAAATTTGTACGATAAATTATCTAAAGGTTCCGAATGGTTCTACATATGGTATTGGGTGATGGGATAGAGATAAAAATCTGAAATTTGATATTTTGTTTATTGATGGTATTTGTATTTGAGATTTGACGGTGGTTTGGAAATGTGTAGTATATTTGTACGAAAAGCACTAAATGATACTAAATTTGGTATTGGCTGAAGGGATAGGGCTGGAATGCATAAATTTTTTATTGAGGTATAGAGCAGAAATTCTGAAATTTGATATTGATATCACTCTTGGAGTCTGTGGTTAACATGTGTAGGTGGTTCTGGAAATAGTACTTCAATTGGACGAAATGTACTAAATATGGTATTGGGTGAAGCAATAGATCTGGAATCCCGAAATTTGATATTGAGGGGTCTGTTTTTATGCGGGATTGAAATATGGAGGTGGTTTATAAATAATTATACGGAAGGTACTAAATAGTACTAAATGTGGCATTGGGAGAAAGAATAGAGCTGAAATCCTGAAATTTAAAATTAGCTTCTACGGTTTACATATGAAGACATTGAAATAGTTTTGGACAGACAAATTGGATGTGGGTCCATTGTGCAATGGTTTTACTAATATCTTTCTCAGTGAACTTAAAAAGAAAAGATTTTTCTGACTTTTTGGTATAAAAAGTATATATTTTCCGAACATTGTTGGCTTTTTTGTTCGGGATACCATAGTATTTTGTTTTTGCATAATGGTCAGGCTTAATCCCTTTATTGTTGTTTTTATATAAACATTTTGCAAAAACAACCAGTAAAGAAAGTCCTAAAGTCGGGCGGGCCCGATTTTATGATACCCTACACCACTTTGCTAATTTAGTTGAGCTCCACTTAATAATTAAAAGTTTTTATAATTAAAAATTCAAAGGACTAAATTTGCCGAAGCATTTGTATCTATTAAATTCGGATTTGTATTGCCATTTGGTGCACAAATAACTTGGAATCGGACAAAGATATATATGGGAGCTATATCCAAATCGGAACCGATCTCGATAAAATTTGGCAAAGATATTTCAGAGCTGTATTTGATATATTTCCCTGAATATCGTTGTTACGAAGTGCATATTACGGCTGTGGGTAACAAATACAATAAATCGGATGAACAATATATATGGGAGCTATAACTATATCTGAACCGATCTTCACCAAATTTGGCGTACTACCTTCTAGACTAAATGCGGTCGTATGTGCCAAATTCCATCCCATTTGGACAAATATTAGACGTTTGGTGCACAATAAATTGTAAATCGGACGAAGTTATATATGGGAGCTATATCCAAATCTGAACCGATCTCGATAAAATTTAGCAAAGGTATTTCTGAGCTGCATTTGATAAATTTCCCCAAATATTGTTGTTATAGAGTGCATATTACGGCTACGGAGGACAAAAATAACAAATCGGATGAACAATATATATGGGAGCTATAGCTATATCTGAACCGATTTCGATAAAATTTGCCATACTTATTTTCAGGCTTGTTTTTGGTTATATGTGCAAAATTCCATACTATTCGGGCTGATGTTACACGTTTGGTGCACAATAAAAGGCAAATCGGACGAAGATATATATGGGAGCTATATCTAAATTTTTACCGATTATCTCCAATTTCAATAGGGTTCGTCCTTGGGCCAAACAAATGTTGTTTGCAAAATTTCATCTCAATCGGATAATAAATGCGACCTGCATTTTGTTCACAAGAATACATGGACAGACGGACGGACGGACAGACGGACTGACATGCATAAATCAACTCAGAAAGTGATTCTATGGAGATCATCAAAAGGAACTATGGGTCTATCTCGTTTCCTTTTGCCTGTTACAAACAAATGCACAAAGACATAATACCCTGACCACCTTGTGGTGTAGGGTATAAAAAGTAAATATTTTCCTATTATTCTTTCCGAAAAAGGCAAAATATATCAAAACCTTGGAAGTCTGTAAATATAGTATGACGTATAAAGGTTTGATTAAACAATTCTGTCAAACTGAACAAATTGTGAATTTTGATTGTTAAAATGTTGAAAAGAATCTATATTTTCAAGGTGGACTATTCGCTGACGAAGTAGCGGGCACTTGTAAAATACATTGATCCAAACTAAACACAAAAATTATTTAGTTCAAATGTCAACTAAAATCATAAAAAAAATAATTTCTAAAAATATAAAAAATTATGAGTGTTTCGAGTAAGCATATTTTTCAAACAAACCTTGCAATTAAAATTTTTGAGGAATCTTTGATATATTTCGGAAAAAAAAATGTTTTGGACCCATTATGAAAACCCCTATGCAAATGGACTTCGAATGTAAAATGATTGCACTGCTTGGGGTCTGATGAATTCTAACAAAAATGTTTTTAATTCCCAACACAAATGAAAGTCAAAAACTAAATTAACATCGCATAGTGGTGAGTGTGTGATTGTGTCTATCTGGCTTTCCTTTTCACTGCAAATTTCAGATCATTAAGCTCGTCTCGAAAGAGAAAACAAACACATAAATTAACATCATTTCATCACCCAAAAGACAAAAAAGTACAACTTTGCAACAATGTTGTTGCCTGCAGCTAGTTATGATCAAAAATTTGTCTTTCATTTGTCGAGCAACCAACCAACCAACAAAAAAACTGAAACTCAGGTTTCCAATTATCTTCAACTTCAGTTTGCTCCTTTTTTTTGTTGTTCTGCTCGCTCTTCTCATGTTTACTCTTTAATTTTTTTGCCTTGCTTTGCATTGCAGTCCAGTCAACTAGCATTACTATGCATGCATGCAAACCTATACATATACAGCACCCAGGGTCATATTATACCACATACGAACTACACCCAAAATTTCATTTAGACCACCAACTCGAAAGTTTTTTTGGGGGGTTTAATATTTTTCTCAGGCCAGTGCAAT
The DNA here is from genome assembly GCF_030504385.1 of Musca domestica. Taxonomy (NCBI): domain Eukaryota; kingdom Metazoa; phylum Arthropoda; class Insecta; order Diptera; family Muscidae; genus Musca; species Musca domestica. The sequence goes on along the minus strand of NW_026712334.1, from coordinate 7,820,264 downwards.
CCCAATTCCTAGAATTGTTTACAACGGATATATACGAATCTCCCCCTACTCCCCCGAAAAAAAAGAAAATCGGACCAGGTTCGCAGAAACAACCAATCCCTGGAGCGCCTGAAACTATCCAGGTGTTTTTTTGTTTGTGTTCGTTCGTTCATTCGTTCATCGCACGAGCGCACACTCATACTCACAGCATACTTCAAACTAACGCCATAGTCCCATTTGTCCACAACAAGAAAATATTACCTGGGTTTTTAGTTGGTCAATTTAATGTTGTAGTTAAATTGTGAATTTTGTTGTTTCAAAAAAAAAAAAAAAAAAAAAAAAAAACAAAAAAGGAAAAACTTTTCGGTAAAACGAGAAAAGTTAGTTAGTTCTAGAATTTCATACGGACTGTTGTTTATTTGTTAACTCATAGAAAACAAATACGATTGTTGATTAAATTTGTTTTTCTTTTTATTTATCGTACATAAGTATGTACTTGATTTGTGGTACGTAACAGATCGTTTGTCACAAACTTGACGCTACAGAGAATGTCAAAAGAATGTCATAAACAACTATTTGAGGTTAAATTTCACAGGAAATAGTAGGGGGTTAAATCTGAAGGACAACACTGTCAGAATTTTTTTTTTTTTTTTGAGTTCCGACATAAAATTTCGTAATGGAATTTCTTCTAAAGGAATGGCTGGAATTTGAATTCCGCTGCAACAATAATAAATGTGAAATTTTGGGGAGAATAAATATTATTATAAATATTCACAATTGGACTATGTTTCGACTAAAATGGGAAAATTTTGGATCCCATACACAGAGAACCAAACCCCCTAAGAAATTTTTTTTTTTTTTTTTTTTGGTACATCTATCCTGCATTCCATCAGTTCCCTTTGTCCAATACAAAATGTTTCACTTTCTAGTATATTTTAGTATTTTTCGGTCCCTGTCATTATGCATTTCCAAGCCTTATGAAACGTTTACGCATCAGGTCGCGCCCTTGTGCAATATTTGAAGATTCTAGCTTCAGCCGTTTCGGTTGGATGTTGATTTCACAATTCTTTTATAAAGTGTGTCCCAACTAGTACTCAATTTTGAAATTTTAGATAATACACAAAAAAAAACAACTTCAACTTTTTGGTTAGAATTTTCCAGAAAATAAGTTATTCGTGATGGAATTCAAGCTTGATAGCATGGTACAATGATATCAAGGTAGGGCTATGATACCATATGATTTCAATTTTTTATTTTCTTGGCTTAATATGTCATCTTTATTTGTTTATGTATGTGTTTTCTTTTCAATAACAAAAAAATTGTTCAGAAAACATTCAAATTCGGATGTTTTCAAAATGTTTATTTCATCGTATGCATCGACAAAATCTAGAGTTTTTGTAGCGAAATAATCCTTTAGAGATATCTAGAACCTGGTTTTCAAAAGAAGTGTTGACCTTTCATTCAGTTTTCGCGGTTTTCAATTATTTATTCAAAATAAATGCAACAAGTTGTTTGATTTTTTTATTTTTTGATACTAATTCTGACATTACAAGCCCAAAAGGTAGACCTCTATACTTGCAATTTTTTCAAAGTTGGCCTACCTTCTCTTCATTCTACCATGCTTGATAGTGTGATTTCTTTACATTTGGTTGGAAAACCACAAGTGGCTGTCGTTAGAGCACTCCAGCATTTAAATGTGAATAAATCTTTTGTGTCTCGTACCATCGTTCGATACCGTGATACTGGTATCCTAGCCCGACGTCAAGGAAGGGGATGGAAGAAAACAACAACATCAGCAGAAATGGTTCGAAATGTAAAGAAGCGACTTGATCGAAACCCGTGTCGCAGTAGCCGAAGAATGGCTCGTGAGCTGAACATATCGGAATATTCCATTCGGCAAATATCGAAAAAAGTGCAAGAACTTACACCGCAACAGAAAAGAAATAGACTCAAAAGAGCTAAAGAGTTGCTTCGCTTGGCCGAAAGTGGTGAACTGCCGAATTTGGTTTTCTCCGGTGGGCGAAAGTGGTGAACTACCGAATTTGGTTTTCTCCGATGAGAAAACATTCGTTGTCCAGTAGTTTGTGAACAAGCAAAACGATCGTGTTTACTTGCCAAAGAGGTCAGCGGAAAATGTGCACCTTCGGTTGGCCACCAGGACTCAAGCGCCGGTCATGGTGATAGTGTGGGCCGCCATAACAGCCGATGGTCGCTCTACGTTCCTACTAATCGACCGTGGCATCAAAATAATGCCGAATATTATCTCGAAAATATTCTGGAGGGTCTTTTAAAGCCTTGGGCGCGCAAACATTTTGACCTTGACCTTAGGCATTCCAACAAGTCTCAGCACCATCGCACTCAGCACGCACCACCCAAGAATGGTTACAACATGAGGTTCCTGGCTTTATTTCCAGCGCACAATGACCACCAAAATCTACGGATACCAATCGGTTGGACTATTGTGTCTGGAATATTTTGAAAAGCAAGGTTGGCAGTAAAAAATACCAAAGTGTCGATCACCTCAAGCTGGCGCTTCGCCGGAAATGGACCAAAATACCGCAGAGCAACATTCGAGCAGCGTGTGACGGTTTCATTAGCTGTTTGAAGGCCATAGTTCGTGTCAAAGGTGACCAATACGAACAAATCTAAACTTATTCTAACATTTGATGCTGTTTCCGACATATTTAGCTTTCATTCAATAAAATTTAAAAATATGTAAAAATTATGGCGTTTTTTATCGCATCCTGTAGTAGTAGTGGTTTTATCCATTTCTCAATTTCAGATACCAACAGAGACCTCAATATCAAATTTGAGGATTTTATCCCTATTCCTTCACCCAATACCCAATTTAATACCACAGTTCTCGCTCTATTCTTTCACTCAATAACAAATCTAGTGATATTTAGTACTTTTCGTACAATTATAGCACGCATTTACAAAACCCTATCCATATTCCAACAGAGACCTCAATATCAAATTTGGTTATAAAAACTAGTTATCATTTCCCGATATCAATTTCCGATCTTATTTGACATTATTTATATATAGATTTTTCGTTTCAAATGGGGCGCCGGGCTACGTCGGTGCACTCTAGACATTTCAGTTTTTTTTAATTGATGAAAATATTTGTTCTTCTTTATTTCGACTTTGTGGTACAACATTTTTTTTTTTATTCGAAACATGTAGTACACAAATACCCAATTTATAGAGTGCTTACCAAAGATTATCGAATGCAATCCTTCATTCAAATTTAGTATCCTTCCAAGAAGTCGAACAAAGCCAAAATAAAAAAGAAGTATAACCTTAATTCATCCAAGCAAAAATTCTGTAGTTAATTCAAAAAGTTTTTCTTTTTTTTTTTCAAACATGGCTATAAAAAATTGAAGTGATTTTCTCTGTTTTGGGGTAGATGTTTTCACTTCGGAGAATAAGTGTTTGAGAAAAAAAGAAAAAAAAAAATCAAAAAAATTTTATGATTGTATTGAGAATAAGTAGGAGAGATATGGGGGTGGTGGTGGTGGTGGTGTGGCAATGAAATGCTGATGTGAATAGATTTATTTATGGCATATTTTTAGGAGAAAATTTTTAGAGTTTAGTTTATTTTCCCTGCCTTATTTTAAAATTCTATAATCTTTTGTATTTTATAATACACCCGAGAGAGAAATATTCTTGTTTCAGAGCACTTGCAGTTTTATTGATGCTTGGATTTTGTCATAACGCCTCGAGAGCTGTCCATGTGTTAAATCGAGAGCTATTGAAAGGTTGTCTGCCATTAGAATTTTAATCATGTATGTGAAAATTATAATCTCTAGGATCATAAAATATGAAGGTGACAGACAAAATGACTTTTTAAAAATATGCTTATGTATGTCATGGGGTCAGAATGTTGTGTGGTAAGAATCCTGTTTGTCATTCTTAAGAGTTTGGCGGATTCATATTAAATTTATATGTTTTCGTATGTGAAATAGTTGTACGGTGTAACGGAAATGATGTACATTTCCGCTTACCATTCCAATTTCCCCTTTCACATACTTTTCTACCCTTTGGCTATTTTACATGCTATTGTTGGATGGAATAACTTACAACGAATGTTCCTTATTCAATATGCCAACCGAAAACTTATTAAAAATTTAACCAACATCTCATTGAATATTTATTTATGTATTTTTTTGCGATGAAGACCTACCAAAATATGTAGATATGTCGTGGGTATTTCATATATTTTGGATATATATGTAAGAAATACCAAGTATTTGTGTCCCCTCCCCCACTTCCCTTTCTTATGTTTTTTCCTGTTTGGTTGGGGGAGGGGGTTGACTTTTCGACAGAAAAAATAAAAGCAAATATTACAACCTAACCTAAAAACAAATGAACATAAACGAACATTTAAATCGCCATCACTGTAAATTTTCATTTTAACGAGCAGAAAAAAAGGTCCCTGTCTGTCCGGGAGCCAAATGAGAAAAAAAAAAAAACGTATGGCCTTGATATGGTTGCTCTTGTTGGCCATGGCCAGAAATCATCGATGCTTTGTGTACAACTTGTAAGATAAGCCAAGTCACGTCTGTGTGAATTTTTAATACGGGACACATACATTGCATACATGGGGCTCAACACGCCACGTCACGGCACACCGCTTTACTCTCACTCGCTCCAACAACGTTTGATAATAATTCCATATGTCACACGACCACAGAACTGAACATCATCATCACCATCATCTAACTCACACACATGCACATGCTCATCACGATGACGGTGTTAGATTTACATTTGGCACGTACAAATGTCTACAAAAATGTTGAAGATATTTTTTGGCCAACAAAAAAAAAAAGCCCCCACCCTGTCACTCAAAACCACACACATACACACGCACGCACATGGCGACTGGCGACTTTTATAAAATTATTTGAATATAATCGGGCCAAGTCATGATGATGTTTTCCTGAAGGAAAGAGAAGAGAAGAGCTGAGGTGAGTTGCCTCATATCCATTGCCTTTGCTGTTGCCAAGGAAGAAAACGCTATTCCTTTGCGCTGCTGGCCTTTGGCAAACAGTTGGATCAATTTAAGTAAATCTCAGACCTTGAAACTCAATTTTCCCAGAATCGAAATATACAGAAAGTGGCCTAAAAGTATAAAACCGTTAACATGTCATTTTACAAATAACATTTCCCCCTCTCTAGAATAAGCGCATTGTTCATTACACGAACGGCAAAATATGTGAATATCAAAGTCGGCGATATCTTTGAACCATATCTGCAAAATCGATATGAGTGACACTTTTTGCCAAAGGGGCAACAAAAATGTATTTTAATTTTATTGTTGTGAACACTGAAGAGGCACGTTTTATTGTCGAGAGATATGAGTCGATATAAAATGCAAGGAAATTTATATATAACAAAAATGTGCGGAATTTAAATTATCTCAGACTCTAGCCTCTACAGAGGACATAGCTCCTTTGAAAAAATAACATGTAAAAATGGTTCGGCGAACTTTATATACCCTCCATTAAAACTCATCATTACCAATAATGAGTTTTTCTTTGGCAGTCGTAACTAGTTACTTTTGCACTTTTCGTACGTTCATAGTATGAATTTACAAAACGACCTACTTATCTCAACTACAGACATCAGCAGTGACATCCATGTAAAATTTCGCGATTTCAGTTATATTCCTTTACCGAATACCAAATTTAGTAGCCTTCAGTTCTTTTCGTACCGTTAAAGTTCGCATTTTCAAAATAATTTCCATATCTCAACCTCAGACACCTACAGTGACCTAAATATCACATTTCAGGGTTTCAGCTCTGTAATTTCCCCCATTGACAAATTTAGAACAATTTAGCACAATTATAGTACGCATATCCAAAGCCAGCTTCTTCTCTTAACCACAGGCATCAGAGTGATATCTATGTCAAATTTCGGAATTTCTACTATATTCCCTAACCAAAAACCAAATTTAGTACTTTTCGTACAATTATAGTACATACTTTCAAAACCACCTCTTATCTCCATCCCAGATTCCAAAAGACCCTTATTATGATATTGCGGGTTTCTAGCACTATGCCTTCACCAAATGTCCAATTTAGTATTTTTCGTTAAAAAAATTGCAACTCACCGCCAAATCTGTAGATCTTCTCATAGCAAATATGTAGATCTTCTCATAGCAGATCTAATAGAAGATCTGTATGTCTTCTCATAGTAGATCTGTCGGTCTTCTCATAAAAGATCAGTAGATCTTCTCATAGAAGACCTGTAGATCTTCGCATAGAAGATCTTCTCATAGAAGATCTGTAGATCGTCTCATAGAAGATCTGTAGATCTTCTCATAGAAGATCTGTAGATCTTCTCATAGAAGATCTGTAGATCTTCTTATAGAAGATCTGTAGATCTTCTCATAGAAGATCTGTAGATCTTTAGCACTTAGCACTAGATCTGTAGCACTTCTCATAGAAGATCTGTAGATCTTCTCACAGAAGATCAGTAGATCTTCTCACAGAAGATCAGTAGATCTTCTCATAAAAGATCTGTAGATCTTCTCACAGAAAATCTGTATGTCTTCTCATAGAAGATCTGTATGTCTTCTCACAAAAGATCTGTGAATCTTCTCATAAAAGACCTGTAGATCTTCTCACAGAAGATCTGTAGATCTTCTCACAGAAGATCTGTAGATCTTCTCACAGAAGATCTGTAGATCTTCTCATAAAAGATCTGTAGATCTTCTCATAGAAGATTTGTAGATCTTCTCATAGAAGATCTGTAGATCTTCTCATAGAAGGTTTGTAGATCTTCTCATAAACATTTGTAGATCTTCTCATAGAAGATCTGTAGATCTTCTCATAGAAGATCTATAGATCATCTCATGGAATATCTATAGATCTTCTCATAGAATATCTATAGATCTTCTCATAGAAAATTTAAAGATCTTCTCATAGAAAATTTAAAGATCTTCTCATAGAATATTTGAAGATTTTCTCATGGAAATCTGTAGATCTTCTCACAGAAGATCTGTAGATCTTCTCATAGAAGTTCTGTAGATCTTCTCACAGAAGATCTGTAGATCTTCTCATAGAAGTTTTGTGGATTTTCTCACAGAAGATCTATAGATCATCTCGTAGAATATTTGTAGATCTTCTCATAGAAAATCAGTAGATCTTCTATTGGAACACCTTTAGTTCTTCTGATGGCAGATGTTTAGATTTATAGATCTACTTATATAACATCCATGTTTCCTTAAAAGGAAAAGTCTGCTGTGGTTCTTTACGATTTTAATGTATATAAAATGATCTAGAGCTGTTATATAAGAAGATTTATAGATATCCTGTAATTTTCTATCAAAACCTACATATCTTCGAGAACTAGATTCATCAAACTTATATATGAAAATCTGATCAACTTCTAATATATACTAATATATATTCGTATTATATATGAGTTATATTATAGATCATCTATGAGCGGCTCTTTTTCGAACAGATGTTACGATCTACGTTAAGGTGGTGAAAACACTGATTTCTTACTATTTTAGCTGCTTGTGACAGTTCAAACATTCCAAATTTCCCAACTACATACAGGTAAAAATCAACATTTAACACAGAGGCGTTAAGTAATTAGGAAATAATGGAATCTCTAAAAATTTGAATAAACAATTTCTTGAGCTAATAATGTTTGTTGGATTGCTCTTTAGCAACATTTGAATTTGTTGACATAAACCTTCCACCAGATGACTTAAATCTTAAGAAAGAAATTTAAAACAACACCAGAAGCCATCTGCAGTTGCAGTAAAAACTGGCATTGAGGTGTGATGTTTACATTTCATGTAATTCCAAAAAGAAAAAATAAATATTGTTTCTTTAAATTTACATGGAATATTTAAAGTGGCCTATCCAAAACAGTAACAGACATACACGAAAGTAAGCCTCATAACATTTCGCCACGTTCCGCTTTTGTTGCATTCGTCTCCCTTAATGCATGAAAGAAAATAAATTCCGGTAAGCTGAAATGTTTATTCCACCGTTGTGGGTTATAGCCTGGTTTTTATTCATCATCATCGTTGTTTTTTGTAATAAATAATACTTTATATCCTTAAGGCCAGTGACAAACTAAAACGCGCATTTTGCGCAATGGGCCTCTCTCTCTCGTCCACATTTTAAACTCAAGCCCCAAAATAACCAAGCTTTGCTAGTCCTGACATTTCCCACCCAAGAGAGGTATATTTATGAGCATTCATTGTTGCTGTTGTTATTGTACACTATTCATCTTCATTTTATTTCGTTGTCACACCTTGCCAATCCCCCCCCCCCCCCCCCCCCCCGATGATACCCATGACCACAACAAGAAAAATAAAAAAAATTAACACATTCTTTTTTTTCGTTTCATTTTCCATTGGAATTCTTTATTCATTTCAAAGAAGAGGTGTGCAGCAAAATTCAAAGCATATTTTTAGGGGGCCAACGAAAATACTTTTGGCTGGCTTTGGTACTTAGTTGTTTAATTTAATGTTCGTTACGTGGTTTTAATTTCAAAATTATACAATTAAATTTAAAGTGGAATGAAATAATGAAAGGAATTATAGTATTTAATTTGGTATTTTGTGTTTTTTGGGGAAAGAGAAAATAATGACATTTAATTTAAAACTAAAAAATTCAACTGGTTAGGGGATTTAGCACATCCCTCCATTATTCAGAGTAAGATGGAGAATTTAAAAGCCAAAGGTCTAAAACTTTTAACCAATAATAAAATGTAAACTATACCAATTTGAGTTTCATGGATTATCAAACACCTTTCTCTTAATTATAATCTACACCACTATGTGTTGGGGGTATTATAAGTTTTATTGGGCCGAAAATTATGTAACACCTTAAAATATTGGTCCCCGACATAGGAAATTACATATGGATGTATATCCATTCGTCTGTAAGCATGTCCATGTTAATTTGTAATCACGCTACAGGTCGCAATTATGGCCCGATCCTCACGAAATTAAAGATGTAGGTATGACTAGGGTAAGATTAGAAGCCTATTGTTTTTGCAAAATTTTTAGGGGTTGAAATGGATCAAAAACAGAAAAAAATCCTGATTTTACTGTTGCTCTACAGGCCAGAATTATGAACCAATCGACACGGAATTTTGCATGGAGTTTGAGTTCAGGCCTGTGCAGAAGCCTACCAATATGGACGTTCATCGGACAATATTTAGCAAGTAAAATAAACCATAACTTTTATATCAACAAATACAGAATTTTCCACTAAACGGTGAATATTTTAAATCCCGACTAAATCACAGCGACATTAAAATATCACTTCTGTCCATTACATTGATTTTGATAGCCAAGGTATCGGTTATTTAGAAAAATAGGTACAACAACAGGGTGAGATGAAAAAACTGCAACCAACTTCAGACTGCTGTCATATCTAAGGCACTCGTCCGACAGCTGTTAAAATTATTCCAGTGATAGCTCATTATATTTTTTACAAGCGTACAAAAGCATTTTGGTGAGAATTTTCCAGAACAAAAGTTATTCGTGATGGAATTGAAGCGTGATAGTGATATTTCTTTATAGTTGGCTAGAGAACCACAAGTGGCTATCGTTAGGGCACTCCAGCATTAAAATGTGAATACACCTTTTGTGTCTTGTACCATCGCTCGTTACCGTGATACTGGTAGCGTGACCTGACGTCAAGGTAGTGGGCGGAAGAAAACAGCAACATCAGCAGAAATGGTTCGAAAAGTAAAGAAGCGACTTGATCGAAACCCGCGTCGCAGTGACCGAAAAATGGCTCGTGAGCTGAACATATCGCAATATTTCATTCGACAAATATTGAAAAATGTGATCGAGGTAAAGCCATTGAAATTCCAAAAAGTGCAAGAACTTACACCGCAACAGAAAGAAAATAGACTGTAAAGAGCTAAAGGGTTGATTCGCTTGGCCGAAAGTGGTGAACTGCCAAATTTGATTTTCTCCGATGAGAAAACATTCGTTGTTCCGCAGTTTGTAAACAAACAAAATGATCGTGTTTACTTGCCAAAGAGGTCAGCTGAAATGTGAATCTTCGGTTGGCCACCAGAATTTAAGCGCCGGTCATGGTGATGGTGTGGGCCGCCATAACAGCCGATGGTCGCTCTCCATTCGTATTAATCAACCGTGGCATCAGAATAAATGCCGAATATTATCGCGATAATATTCTGGAGGGTGTATTAAAGCCTTGGTTCATCGCTTCATTTTCACAATGGCCACCAAAATCTTCGGATACCAATCCGTTGGATTTTTGTGTCTGGAGCATTTTGGAAAGCAAGGTTGGCACTAAAAAATACCAAAGTGTCGATAACCTCAAACAAGCGCTTCGCCGGAAATGGGCCAAAATACCGCAGAGCAACATTCGGGCAGAGTGTACGGTTCCATTGGCCGTTTGAAGGCCATAATTCGTGCCAAAGGTGACTAATTCGAACAAATATAAACTTATTCTAAAATTTGATGCTATTAACGACATTTTTGCTTTCATTGAATAAAATTTAAAAAAATGTACATATCATGGCGTTTGACTTTGTAGCAGTTTTTTTATCTCACGCTGTATATATGTAAATAAATCGATATTAGTTATCCTGCTTGTAAGTCAAGAACCGCTGAACTGATTTTCACAATTCCCATCAATTCGGAATGGTCTCTTGGCAGAAAAGGATAAATCTAAAAAAAATCGCGTAAAAATATGTCAATAAAAAGTTGAATATTTTTTATATTTTTTTCAATATTAGTAATTTTTTTTTGTTGCGTGCCATTTTTTTCAATTTGACTTACAACTTTGAATTTACATTTTCTGAAGATTTTTCTACACCCAGCAATACTATGTGTATTATGGTATTATATGCAGATCGCAATTATTGTCCGATCCGCACAGAATTTTACATGAAGGTAGGGTTAAGGTCACAATTAAAGCCTCTTGTTCTTGAAGATGTATATTTAGGGGTTCAAATGGACCAACAGATTAAAATTGAAAACCAATCGACACGGAATTTTGCATGAGAAGAGAGTTAAGGACAGGAATGAAGTTCAGGATTTTGGTTTAGCTGTAAAATAAAAGGGACCTAACAACACGACGGAGTACGTAAATGTTAGGCAAATGGCCTCGATCAAACACCAAAGGGCAACATCAAAAACAAAATCTTCGAAATATATTTAGACATAAGGGGGGCTTCCAAATATTGTAGTGTGTAGGGTATCACATGGTCGGCCCTGCATGACTATAGCCTTTGATAACTTGTTTATTATAAATTGACTATTTAGGAACGTTGTTATTATTTTCGTTTTCAACCCCAGTGTTGTTGTTTTAATTCTATAAAAAATAATTTTTTATTTATTCCACATAATATCCTACTGCAATCTGCAACATTACTAAAGTATCTCAACGTAAATACTTAATAAAAAATTATAATAATTAAAATGGCTTAATTTATAGGGGGCAAAGTTTTCAATACGAAATAACAATAAACTTCAATATTAATAGTTAAGTTTCGAAATAAATTGTTTTTCCCTGTCGTTCATTGTTCGAGTTTGCAATAATTTGTATTTAATGTTCGCTTTCTTAAAACAACAAACAGTTTATTTGCACAACAACAACAAAGTTTCATCTCTCATTTATTTATTTGATCGAATTTTAAAGGAAAACTTTTCTTCGCCCTGCAGTGAATTAAAACCGGGAAGAGTATCGTTTTGGCAGCCAGTTTTATTATTTCATGTAGGGATGAGTGGTCTTGAAAATGGGGGAGAAAAGTAAGTTTACTTGGTGTGAAGCAAGAGAAAATAGGAATACATTAAAGTAAATAATTGAGTTATGGTGGTTATGTGGATTAAATGGATTGAACAAAATCTATATTTTCGATACAGAGTTCATACGCATAATTTTTAGGGATTTAGGATATATGAACATACAAAATTTATAAGGGAAACTGAAATTAGAAATTAGAATTCAGGCAGTTTTCTTTGTCTCGAACGCGTTCTATAATAAGGAAATTGTGTAAACTAGAACAGGAGTGGTACGAGAGGTAACAAAGGAAGGAGAAGACGAAAATAATAAATCAATAAGTTTTTGAAAAATTAAAAGTTTTCTGGAAGAGATCTGTTTTATTCTTGGATCGCAGTTTATCAAGAAGCTTAGATTTCGCCTTGTGAAGTATAACTTCGAAATTATCATTCTTCTTGACAAAAGCTGGTTGACATAGAAATCTAAAATTTGATACGCTATAGCTCTAAATCGATAACCGATATCTATCGGGTTACACCAGATCTTGCTTTAGTAAAATATTGAGATACGTGAAATTTGAAGTCAACCAGATGCTTATTTCGCATTTTATGATCGTTCTGCTGTTTAAACTTTTAATCCTTCGTGAGCGAGGGTACCGGAAGGAGTGGACCAAATTATTCTATCTTCATACCAGATCTTCAGTTCACAAAAATCTTGGGATGTGCCGAGTTTAAAAGTATTCGGATGCTCCTTCCGCGGTTTATAGGCTTCGTTGTTACTCTAAATTTTTAACCATTGTGGGGAGGTACCTGTAGGTGTGTGAAATTTGAAAAGAGTTGGATGCCTATTCGCGTCTTATGAGCGTTTTGTTTATCAAATTTTGAACCCAGAAGGAGTGCGCCGATATATCCTATTGTCACAGCAGATCCTGTGTTACTAAAAATAATGACATGTGTGAAATATGAAAAGAACCGGATGCATATTTCGGATTTTATATCGGTTTGGTTGTTCAAAACTTTGACCATTTTGTGGGGAGGTACTAGAAGGAATGGTCCGATCTCTACCAACCTTATAACAGATCTTTTTATACCCCACACCACATAGTGGTAAAGGTATTATGTCTTTGTGCATTTGTTTGTAACATGAAGAAGGAAGCGAAATAGACCCATAGTTAATTTTGAGAATCTCCATAGAATCACTTTCTAAATTGATTTATGCATGTCAGTCCGTCCGTCCGTCTGTCCATGTATTCTTGTAAACAAAATGCAGGTCGCATTTATTATCTGATTGAGATGAAATTTTGCTCATATCATTTGTTTGGCCCAAGGACGAATCCTATTGAAATTGGAGATAATCGGTTAAAATTTAGATATAGCATCCATATATCTGTTCGTCCGATTTGCTTTTTATTGTGCACCAAACGTGTAATATCATCCCGAATAGTATAGAATTTTGCACATACAACCAAATTAGCCCTAAAATAAGTATGCCAAATTTCATCGAAATCGGTCAGATATAGCTATAGATCCCTATATATTATTCATCCGATTTGTTATTTTTGTTCTCCGCAGCCGTAATATGCACTTTGTAACAACAATATTTGTGGAAATATATCAAATGCAACTCAGAAATACCTTGCTAAATTTTATCGAGATCGGTTCAGATTTGGATATATCTCCCATATATAGCATCGGCCGATTTACCTTTTATTGTGCACCAAACGTCTAATATTTGCCCAAAAATTTGGTACTTACGACCGAATAGAGTCTAGAAGCTAGTATATCAAATTTGGTGAAGATCGGTTCAGATATAGCTATAGCTCCCACAGCCGTAATATGCACTCCGTAACAACGATATTCCGGGAAATATATCAATTAGGCATGAAAATAAGTATGCCAAGTTTGATCGAAATAGGTTCAGATTTGGATATAGCTCCCATATATATCTTTATCCGATTTCAAATTAATTGTGCACCAAATGGGCAATACACGTCCGAATTTAAAAGATACAAATGCTTCGGCATATTTAGTCCTTTGAACTTTAAATTATAATTATAATCATAGCGTGTATGATTGAATTTTCCCATAAAAACTTTTAAATGTTAGTGGAGCTCTACTAAATAAGCAAAGTGGTGTAGGGTATCAAAAAGTCGGCCCCGCCCGACTTTAGGACTTTCTTTACAGGTTGTTTATTGAATATGAGATGTGCCAAGTCTGAATGAATGCGGCTTTTAATTTTGCTCTTTATGAGTTCATGGATATTCAAAATTTTGACTCTTTGTGGGGCAGCTACCAGAAGGAGTGGTCAGATATAATTAATCTTCACAAACGACATTGGGTTAAAAAAAAATATCGTGATAGTATAATTTGAAGATCACACATTTTATAAGAGTTATAATGTTCGAAATTTTTACCCTTTGTACTTGATGGAGTGGACCGATATGGCCCATTTTCGCAACTGACCTAGCACTGATGCCAATATTAGAAGATGCAAAGTTGGAGCAAAATCAGATTATCCCCTTCCTGTATGTGCAGTAAAATATTTTTTAAACAATTTTTGACCTTTTGTGGCAGAGGTACAAGAAGGAGTGGCTCGATGTTGCCTATCTCCGAACTCAATATAAGTTAGTCAATAATATTACAATGTACCAAGTTTGGACCAAATTGGATACTACCTTCGAGTGTTTGCGTGTGCACCAGCCAGCAGACACATGGACGGACATCGTCAGATCGACTCCTACTGTCCTGAAACAGAGTTAGTCAAAGAGACCTAGGGTCTAAAACTGTTATTTCGATGCCGAATTGAATGATATATACCCTCTTCAGCCATATGTCTGAGGGTATAAAACCCTCATTATCGGTAATATTGGCGAAGACACTATATACCTAAAATGCAAGCATTCCAAGGAATTATAATCCGAAATTTTTATAAAATGTGGATGAGGAGGAATATTGTTGCAAAATATGATGACTCCTTTACTGGGTGTTTTTAAAAGTTCTTTGAAAACAAATCAAGAGGATCCCTTTGGTACTCGCTTGAATTTAAATGAATCTTAACTCCAACTTTTTCATAAATGTAAAAAACTGGCGTCGTAATTTGGTTACCTCCCAATGTACACTTTCAAAACACCGATACACGTATCGAATATTTTTTTATGTTTTCCTTCCATAAATCCCATATACGCTTCTTGGAATAAAAACAAGTTAAAAATCAGTAAGTTTGGCCGGGCCGAACTTTGAATACCCTCCACAATTTAGAACGAATTTGGAAATTTCAAAAAATAAAATCTTAAAAAATTCTGTTAAATTTTAAAATACAGAATATAGCCATTATATAGGGTTCTAGACGACGTGGACCTACATTGTTTGTCATAAGCCATTACCATATTCAATTCAAAACTTGAAATAAACGGTGGATAATGTAGCTAAAATCATCAAAATATCGTATATAGGGAGGTACCGTCATATCGAAGCTGTGCAAAGACCTGGACCAGCATAGAAAATTTTCTGTCACAGGCTATAGCATCCGTCACGAACGTCAAAATACGACATTTCAAACAATTTCGGTGGGTATTGTACCTAAACTCGTCAAAATACCGAATATAGGGAGGTACTGATATATGGGGCCTATACGAAGACAAGGACCTGCATAGACAATTTTCTGTCACAGACTGTAGTTCCCATTACGAACTCTATATACGTAATTTGAAACAATTCCGGTGAAAAATGTCGCTAAAATCATCAAAATACCGAATATCGGGAGGTACTGTATATGGGGGCTATATGAATACGTGGACCCTACATGGCCCATTTACGAACTTAACCTGCCTACGTTTGCAAAATTTTAGCCTTCTATGTCAATTCGTTCGAAAGATAGGGTGATTACAACAGACAGAGGACAGAAAGATAGACAGACGGGTATGGCTAAATCGACTTAGAATTTTACGCTAATCAAGAATATATATACTTTGTTGGGTCTGACATGAGTATTTCGAGGAGTTACAAGCGGAATGATAAAGTAATATATCCTCCATAGTATGGTGGGGGATATACAAATCGGAAATCTATATCATATGTTCTTTGTTGATTTTGAACTTCCCGAATTCTTTTGTGTTCGACATCCGGACTTTAAAACTCGTCAATACTTTGTTTTGAGTTTGTTTCCGAATAACATTTGTTTCTTTTGAAAAAGTCATGTAATCAAACAAAGTTGAAATCCCATTTGACGCCATGCCTTCATTTGCATATTTTATAAGGCGCCCGACACACACACACACATATATATGTTTTACATATTTGAGTGGAAATTTCAAATGTGTTGTTGTTGCTGTTGATACATTTTCCACTCGTTTAAGAACAAGTGGCATTTCTTTCATTTCATGGTTTTTTCCTCTGCAGTCTACATCACTCCACATACTCGGCTGCTGATATGAGAATTCACAAAGAAAAAAAAAACGCACCACACACACACAAAGATATTTTTCATTTCAAAATCAGGTGCTAATTGCCTCGGCATACACTCAAGAAAACAAGTATGTGGTAATTGTCTCGTTTCGTACCTCTTCTCGTTTTTGTGGGTTCAAGATGTGACCATGTCTTCTTTTTTTTGGTACCGTAGCAACTAAGCGCAACAGTAGCAGAAGCAGAAAAGAAGATAGCGTCAGCTTGTTAGCCTAAAAGCGTTAATGAATGAATGAATCCAGACAGCGGGACTTTGGCGGGGGGGGTTACAAATTTTCAAGTCAACGATTTGGTTTGGATTTTTTTGGGATTTGTATGGATATTATTTGGTAGTTGCATGATTTTTTTCACACTGAATAATTCGAGAAAAGTACACACATACGCACACACCAACACACGGGTCTTAACAAGGTGTTCTCGTTGTTTGTTGTTGTTGTTGCCACTGCCACTGCCACTCTTTGTTACAGCCGTATTTAGTTAGCTCTTCTAAAATTTCACACCTCCAAATCGGTTAAAATCTTTTGGCTCATGATTTGGAATTTTTGTAAATCAGTTGATCGTGGGATTTCTTGGCGTTAAAGTGAGATTTGAAATTTTCAAATAATAAAAATAGTGATTGGTGTTGAAAAAAAAAAAATAAAAGAGTGACTTGCTGTGCATTATCCTTTCGAATACAATTAAGGAACTTGGCAAGATGTCGGAATAGCTGATTGTTTCTTTATAAGGCTAACAAAATTTGCGTTTTACGGCTATGCCTCATCTAGTCAATTGCTTTAATTGAAAAACAACGTTAAAACTAATATTGAAAAAAATGTATAATAAAAGGAGAAATAAATAATTAAATGAGAATCCAGAGAAGTTTCCATATAAAAATGGTTACAGACAATTGTGAATATTAAGTTTTGTAAATGAATTTGATATCTAAGTGTCGTGTGAAATTTTATATTGAAATGGTTTAAATTGTACGCAGTAAATCATTCGTACATTTTTTATAAAAGCGTTCGCCAACGAAAAGTGATATTCTGAAATCTCCATCTTTCTTAAGAAAAAACTTGCCCTTGTAGACATTTTTTCAGTTTTCGTCCAGGAGACATCTCTAAGCTTCATAAGAGAACATTTTATTGAAGCAGTGCATGGACTTCAATATTTACAGAATCTTGGGTTTTAAAATATGTCCCAAAACATTTTAAGCATGATGGAGAATTGCGCCTGAACGATAATACGTTGATATTCAGGAACGATTTCTCTAGGACTTCCTGAGTTAAGAAAATATATTTCAAAATCCCGATTATAGGTTCATAGAAAATTTTACGACTATTACTCTATTGGACAGCGAAGCAAGATCTCCATTTTTTCAAATTAATGCTCCATTGGTTTTTGAAAACATTGTCTTCGGAACTTAAGATTATAGGACTTTTGATACTTCAAAAATATTCCTTAAAACAAAAAAACAAAAAAAAAAAAACAAGTAAGCAAAGGCTACAGTCGAGTGGGGCCGACCGTTGACTACCCTACAACACTATAATAAACATACAGTTATTAGGCGAAATACTCGACAGAATTCCACAAGATATTATGACAAATAATAAAAGAAAACCATCAGGTTTCGTTCTCTAATTTTCGAATAATAGCATCTTAAACTAATTTGCTCATTTCCAATTTATGGTAGATGTTGCACGTAAATGGTCTTCCTAGATCTGGAACCAATATTTCCCAAAGACCTATAATCTCCCAGAAGTGGCAAGAGATTAACATTATTATTGGTTTTGGCTGAAACGCATCTATATGAGATACAGACATTTGACTATATTCTTCCACGAAATCAGCGTTAACGAAATAGTCAGAAGTGCGTCTTTCCTGCATTTGTGAATTCTCCAAAAAGTCACTGGAATGGACATTTTCGTATTTTGTCTACAAAAGTTGGCAAACTCCTTCACACATTGAATATTTTTGGATGGCCATCCAAAACTTCTTGGCTTTTGCAATGTCCGGTAACCCACATTCAAATGTGCGTGAGGATCGGGCGATAATTACGACCTGTTGACATTTTGCAGTTTTTGGTCCATTTCAACCCCTAAATATATGGCGATCATCTCCAAAAAGAGTAGGCTTCTATTCTGACCCTCATATTACACCCATGCATTCGTAAGGATCGGGTCATAAAAGCGATCTGTATATGATATCCTGATATCCTAACTACTTAGTTTTGTTAGCTGTAGAAATATTACCAAATGTTTAATTCAAAATGAAAATATGCCAAAAATATGACAAAATTGAAAAAATATGAGAAAATGTTACAAAATCAAAATTTTCGTCTTTAGAGAGATATTTTTATGCGATTTTTTAGACGTTTTATCTTTCCTGCCAGGAGGCCATTCTGAATTAATGAGAACTTTCGAAATCAGTTCAGCCGTTCTCGACATATAAGAGATATTTCAAGCATATCTTCTTTGATAGACATAAATATCGCACATATTTTGCTATATACGATTTGTTGGAT
This sequence comes from Musca domestica, assembly GCF_030504385.1. Lineage (NCBI taxonomy): Eukaryota > Metazoa > Arthropoda > Insecta > Diptera > Muscidae > Musca > Musca domestica. The sequence goes on along the minus strand of NW_026712334.1, from coordinate 7,801,587 downwards.
GTTAACATCAATGTAAAGGTCAGAAGTAACATTGTCATGGCTTTGTGATTTCGCCGGGATTTAAAATATTCGCGTTTAATGAAATTTTTTGAATTTTTTTCAACACAAAAGATATGGTCTATTTTACCCGCTAAATATTAACCAAAGACCACCAAATTGGTAGGCTTTCCCTGCCCTAAACTCTAACTACATGCGAAATTCCGCGTCGATTGGTCTATAATTGCGACCTGTATAGCTACTGCAAAATCCGACATTTTTTCAGTATTTGGTCCATTTCAACCCCTAAACGTTTTGCGATCTCCAAAAGAAATAGGCTTCTATTCTGACCCTAACCCCACCTTCGTGCAAAATTTCGTAAGGATCGGGCCATAATTGCGACCTGTAGCTTGATTACAAATTAACATGGACAGACGGACATAGTGTTGTAGGGTATAAAAAAAAAATTTCAGGATTAGAGCTCGTTTTGTTCTTAAGCAAATATTAATAAAAAGTCAAAGATTTAAGTCCTAAAACACCTAAAACATTTTTTTTTTTTTTGAAAAATCTGCGATTATGGTCAGAAAAAATTGACCGGTTAAGGTACCGGTACTTGAATGTGAATTCTTTACAAATCCTTGAAAAATGTTATCTTTAACGAGCAAGCAAAAGCCACAGTCGGCAAGGCCGACCATGGGATACACTAAAACACATAATTTACGACAAATATTCTGTAGATCTGAAACCCATTGGACTGGAATGAACGAATCCCAAGATATTAAGATACATAATTGAGCTTGGTAAAGGTTCCTTCTAAATATAACGTTGAGTTCTTAAGACGCTGAAAGAGTAGGGAAAAATCTGACTGACTGAGAATCAATCCCAGACGAAGTGGGTGAAATTCGTCCTAAAGGGATATGAAAAGTACTAAAATGTACTAAAAAGTAATGCTTTGTATTGGACAAACGAAACGAGCTAGAATTTTGAAATTGGATTATTTTGAAAATTGGAGTTATTGATGTAGTGCAGGAAATATGTACCAAAGGGTTTTCGGGAATTCGAACTTTAAGGTTATGAAAAGTTCTAGAATGGTACGAAACTTCCAAAATGGTACCATTTGGTATTATGTGAACAGATAGAGCTAATAACTTGAGATTTGGTATGAGAAACAAGGTTGGAAAGTAAGTTTGCTATATGACGGTGGTGATTTTGGAAATGTGTACTAAGTTCGCGAACTGGTAAACGGATGATGCTGTAATTTTAAAAATTTGTATTGGAGTACCTTTTATTGGTAGGTTTGTGATAAAGAGCTAGTTTTGGAAATGTATATTACAAGTGCACGAAAAGTACAAAAGTACTATATTTTGGTACAATTTGGTTTTAGGTGAACAGATAGGTCTTGAAAACAGAATTCTGGTGTAGAGATAAAATTCTGAAATTTAATATTAAATTACATATCTGTGTTTGAGAATTGACGGTGGGTACTATAATTGTTCGAAAAGTACAAAATGGTACTAAATTTGCTATTGGGTGAAGGATCAGGCTGGCATCTTCAAAAGTTATCTCTGTTAGTATTTGGGATTGATTGTACAAAAAGTACTTTTGGCAATAAAATTGGAAAAGTTTGGCTTAGGGTGACCAGATGAAGCTGAAATTTTGTATTGAGGTAGTTTTGGAAATGTACACAACAAGTGCACGAGAAGTACTAAATAGTACTATATTTTGTACAATTTGGTATAGGGTGAAAATATTATGTTTGAAATCTGAAATTTTTATTAGGGTCGCTGTCCACGTGTAGCCTCAACATATGGAGGTGGTATTGGGAATATGAACAATAATTGTACGAAAAATACTGAGGGGCACTATTTTTGGTATTGAGTGAAAATTGAAAAAATTTGGCTTAGAGTGACCAGTTGAAGGTGAAATTTTGGATTGAGGTATTTTTGGAAATGTAAACGACAAAAGCACGAGAAGGACTAAATAGTACTATATTTTGTACAATTTGATATTGGGTGAACGTATTATGTTTGAAATCTGACATTTTTATTAGGGTCGCTGTGCAAGTATAGCCTGGACATATGAAGGTAGTGGTGGAGAAATATGTACAACAATTGTACGAAATGTACTTAACGGTAATATTTTTGGTATTGAGTGAAGATATAGGGCTGAAATCCTAAAATCGGATATTGTGGTCTCTGTTAGTACTGGGATTGAGATACGAATGTGGTCTTGAAAATAGGTACTATAATTTTAAAAAATTACTAAACGGTACTAATTTGGTATTGGGTGAATGCATGGAGCTGGAAATCCTAAATTGATATTGAGATCTCTGTGGTATCTGGAATTTAGATATGGAGGAGGTGGTTTTGAAATGTGTACTATAACTGTACGAATAGTACTAAATTTGGTATTGGGTAGAGCCGAAATCCTTAAATTTGTCATAGACGTCTCTGTTGATGTCTGCAGTTGGGAGAAGGAGATGATTTCGGATATGTGTACTATAAACAAAAAGTGCATAATGCTACAAAATGTGGATTGATGTGGAATTGGATTGGAATTCTGACATTTAGTATTGAGGTCACTCTTGGTTTCTAAAGTTTACATATGGGGATGTTGAAATAGTTTTAGATAGAAAGTTGGATATGTCTCCATTGTGCAATGGGCCTGCTCTGTAAACTTCAAGATAAAAGATTTTTAAAAGAAGATTTGGTGAAGATAACATTTTCCAATTATCTATCTGAAAAAGGAAAACCTTGAAGGTCTGAAAATTATGTAAGGACAGATCAGGACTGAATTGAATTTTGAATTTGAGTACTCAAAGGCCTGTTGGAACAAATCTAAAATTTTATGGTGGAATTTTCGTTGACGGAGTAGGGACTTGGCAGTCAGTAAATATACCTAAAATGTAAGAGTTGAAGAAGAAACTTAATCCAAAAATATAGAAAGAGGAGAACCTAGTCCCCTATTTAGGTTACTTTGTGATGTAAACTTTTAGAATGCCAATGCTTTTTTATTTTTAGAGCTACTCTCATAATCTACTGATTTTTGTATTATTGTCTATAGATGCAGAAACGATACTGAAAAACTTACTCATCATGTTTAAAAACGATAAATAAATGAATTGAAATTGATATTACAGTTTGCAGTAACCGCTGACCTCCATTCTGTTAATCAATTAAAACAAATTCCTAAACTATTCCCACAAATTACAAAAAAAAAAAAAAAAAACAATAAAAATACTGATTAAAACAATCGATTTGTAATTCATTCGCTAATTGAAAACGAAATAGATACTAGATTACGTTAGCACGATTTATCCCTGCATGTTCGTTGCCCTCAAACTGAACTTGTTGCAAAAACTCTGCATCGATGTGTTTTTGTTGCTGTGGAATTCATTTAACAGATTAGAAAAGTTTTATTTTCCCCAATGATACAATTTTCAGCGCCCCGACAACCCTATTCCACTATGACTTGGCAAACAAATGCATTTTCACAACTGCTGTGAGCTGGCGGGGGGAGGGGGGAGGGTTGGGAGAGTGAAGCCGAACTTTGTCATTAAAAATTTTGCGTTGCGCAAACTTTAAAGGGGAAACTTTAAAATGTTATGACAGCATCATTTAAAAATTATGACAGACGTGCTGTTGCATTCTGTCATAATACAAATCCCCCACATTGTAAAAGTTTATATTCACTTGATTGTGTTCGGAAAAGTATGTTTGCACAGCAGCAGCTAATTATGCTACATGTGTGTAGGGAACGTTTACCCACACAAAGCCTCAAGATAGGCAATACATTTTTTTCGCGCAAATGTTAATCACTACATAGAAAAGTTTTCTCTCCTTCTTGTTCTCGTAGCTACTTATTGGTGTAAACATGCAAAACATACATGATCAAGTTTTTGCTAATGTGCGGCTAATGTTTCTTACTGTGAAATTGAAAAAAAAATATCTAATGGGGCCTTATACGCCGCAATATGTTGCTAATGAGACTTTGAGGAATTTGCGGAGATTCGCATACTTCAAAATGTTTATTTTACAAAGTAATTGCAATGTAATGTTTTATATAAGGCTTTGGAATAGATGATAATGAAATTGAGAAGAACCCGATCAAAACATAAAACATTCGACAAAATTCAATTTTTCCCATAACTGCAGGAAAAAATCAAGCATCTTCTGAAAGAGAGCTAAAATTTAAGACACTTGGTGAAATCACTGACAGACTGGTTGATAATCACCGCCCAGACGAAGCGGCTGAAGGTAGAATCTTGAAATTTCCAAAGAAGCTCAATCCTGATGCGTAGGCTGTGTTTTTTGGAAATTCGTATAAAAGGTGTACGAAAAGTACTAAAATGTACTAAATTTTTAAAAAAAAGTTAAAAAGTACCAGTCCAGCTTTGCCGATTTTTTAAATATATTTTGACTTCCGTTATGATTATTCAAATTGTTGACCCTCTCTGGAGTTGGTTCCGAAGGA